>NW_024070193.1:50819746-51138796 GCF_014754425.2 Oryx dammah
ACACACACACACACACACACACACACACACACACACACACACACACACAGCATAAACCATGCTGAGAACTCAATGGCTGCCACAGAGAAGGAAGATGTGGGTCCGGTACCCTCCATTCAAATATCTTGACCCAACTGGCATCAAAGGAACTTGAGACGTACTGTCCCACGCTTGAGGCTCTTTCCTATAAGCTTTGACTTCACAATCAGCATTTAGGATCTTACCACCCTTCTCAACTGTTGGTACTGACAAAGAGTAAAAAGAAGTCTCAGTCGGGTGAATGAGAACCACAGTATTTGAAGCTGAACGTGGGAAAGAAAGCACCACGTGATTCACCTGTGATTATCAGTTGAGCACCAAGAGGGATGGACCAGCAACAGTTGCTGGAGCATCCAAATGTATGAAATGTGTACGTCAAAGCATCCCATGAGGGCATCCTATCTGCTGAGTGGTCGCTCAGCATGTGACAGAGATGCTCAGGGATGCCTGGAGACACCTGATCTCCCGATTACTTGAAGATGACCCCAGATAGTAGTTATCTGATGAGGAGCAGGGAGAGATGGGAAGTAATAGTAATGAGAGTGATCACCAGGGCACTGTCTGCTACCTCCAGACAGGCAGTATTTCAGCGGAGACAGTGTATCAACAGCTAGAAGTAATTTAAATTTAAATGTCTATAGTACTGGTTTTCTCTCCAAGGGCAAATGCAGTTAGTATTAAAGGGACAGCCACGAGCTGCTAACAAGACGTTCTCTGTTTATAGGCTCTCTTGATCATGTCATCTTTGGTGAGTTTGAAACCGGGAAGAAGATGGCTATTTATTATTAGTATTTTGACTCTATTGATTTCTCTCCCAGCACTTTGGGGATTAAGAGCTCTGCTTTGGCTTAATAACATGAACTCGCATTTCTTCCTGTGTTCATGCTGTTGACTGCCCTCCCATCCCCACCAGCCCTGTGGGTCAGAGAAGGGCTCTGGGGTTGACACAGCATGCTTGTGCACTCTCATCAGTTACAAAGCCAGCAGGAAAGCACATCAGGTATAGTGGATATTAAAGATGCCCTTACAGGAACCAAGGAGAGGTAATCTAACGTATGTAGGATTGGAAGTGATTTCAGTCTCACACAGTCCTGCTACATCGTCACTTTTTTAGATATATCCAACAATAATCGTGGAGAAGGCAATGGCACCCCACTCCAGTACTCCTGCCTGGAAAATCCCATGGACGGAGGAGCCTGGTGGGCTGCAGTCCATGGGGTCGTGAAGAGTCTGACACGACCGAGCAACTTCCCTTTCACTTCTCACTTTCATGCATTGGAGAAGGAAATGGCAACCCACTCCAGTGTTCTTGCCTGGAGAATCCCAGGGACGGGGGAGCCTGGTGGGCTGCTGTCTCTGGGGTCGCACAGAGTCGGACACGACTGAAGTGACTTAGCAGCAGCAACAATAATCTTAAAAACCTAGGAAACAGTATTATTCAGGTCATAATACATTTCGATTGGACAAGAATGCTATACTATTTGACGTTCACAGTGACATATAATCCTTGTCTTGTCCTTTGCTAAACCATCATTATGTCTTAGTGCCTTTATCATTTATTATACCCTGATACATTGCAAACATCTACATAGTATGTGAAATATTCTAACACTCAGAATTCCCCCCACCACTTTCCTTAACCAAACTCAAAATAACTCTAGGAGATGGATAAACCATCATCAGAAGACAATGAGAACACTTTAATAGTAACTAACAATTTGTCAGCAATTGAATCAACCCACCTCATTTTTCTGTGTTGAATAGATTGTGCTTTCTCTTCCTCAACAGCCTTAGAAGTGGGATGTTAATATTCACTTTTTACAGACAGGGAGTCCAAAGCTCAGAGAAGACTAAGTGAGCAGAGAGATTGGGATATTAGAAGTGGGATGTTAATATTCACTTTTACAGACAGGGAGTCCAAAGCTCAGAGAAGATTAAGTGAGCAAGGTCAGAGAGATTGGGATGAGAACTTGAATCCAGACCAACTAGACATAACAGATCCCTTCTTTATGCTACACCATGTGGCTTCTTTTGTACTTTTCTCATGCACAGATTATATATCTCCATCTACCAACTGAAGTCTACACCAAGTGTTGAACCAGCACACTTTGAGAATACAAATATGGAAATCTCGTGATCTCTGCCCTCATGGACATTGTGACTTGGCAGAACTAATTACACCCAAGGCAGTTATAAGTGTCTGAAGAGGAGACTAGACTAAGTGGGACACAGGCTTCAGGAGGACATTTGTCCGTCTGGTTTCAGAAGCCATGGGTGCTTTTGAAAGGCCACTGTTGCAATTCAATTCTGGCCTATTATCTTGGCTGTTGTTAACAGTGAAGTGAATTTGGACTGGTACCCAGTAGTTTTATTTTTTCGATAAAGACAAACATGAGAACTTTTTTTAATGTTTGTATTTTTTGTGTTATTTTCAGATCATCATTCTAAGATGGTCTGACTATAATGTTGCAAGTGAGCTGTGGAGCCTACTAGCTCCTTCTCTTAAATGCACACGCATCTTCCTCCCAGAGGCCACCTGAGGCCCCCTGACGCCAATCAGGTGTCTGCTTCCCCCTCTCAGAGTGCACTGACCTTTTCCTTTGGAACACCCTGACTTGTAACCGTATAATGAGTCATGATTTCATGCTCATCTAGAAAGAAACTCTGCTTACCTTGCTCATCACTGCATTTCCCTTGTCCTGGCTCAGTACTTGGTACATCCCAGGCTTTCATGATATAACTACTGAATGAATGAAGAATTGTATTAGAGTCTTACCTCTGAAGAGTTGATGAGGACTTGGGTCATATCATTAACTTGATGAATCTTGGTTTTCCTATCTGTAGAAAGAAAGAGAAACCATTTCTAACACATAGGGATGTAAGGATCTTTTGTAATATTGAAAGCATTTTGTCCACGTTTAAGTGCTAAGCCAGTATTTATGAGTGTTTTCATTGTAGTTATAATTTGGAATGAACATGGAGCCAGGAGCATAGGCTGAAACCAAAGTCAACACAGAGTGTATAACGTGCCACCCTGTCTCTGAAATGACGCTGCAGATCCTTCTGAGAAGATCTATGCTAGAAAGCGTGAGGCGGCAGAGCTGTCAACAGAAACCTCTAATAACCCTGTGTTTTCACGCCATCATGGCTTCCCCCCAGATTATTTTCTGGGGCCATGACGAGTCCTAGTCTATGGGTTTGGGTAATTGCTTTTGCCCAATCTGAGCACAATCTGTTCCGCTACTTTTGAGTTATGCAAGGGTGAAATAAATGCAGCACAAGCTTGCAAGCTACATTAAAGAAATTCAAGATGTGCTTTGCACACGGATAAAACTTAAAAATGCCTCAAGTTTCAAAGTCAACTTTTACAAGGAAGAGTAGCAGGAGGAAAATTTGGAAAACGTTAGTGGAAACATCCTGGAATACTTTGAAGGCAAGGTGTGGTATTATGACATCATTCAAGTTGACTTCACAAAGTGAAGCTTGCCTCCCACCCCCACATCACAAAACACAGAAATAAGACTAGTCTTAGGTAGTTCTCCCCCCAAAGAGCCCCTCCTCCTGTAACTAAACCAATCACGTTTCTCTTCTTGCTCAAAGAAAAATGAAGAGTCCAGATTTAATTATTTGCAAAAAGTCTCACTCATCTACCTAAAAGTGTCTAAAGTTTTTATATTATTTATATTATCCATATTGGCCAGCATATATTATATTATATTTTTAGTTATATCATTTTGTTTCAACTTAATCCCACTGTGATAAAAAAGATCACAATGATACCTTTTGAAATACTTCATGATATATAGAGTGTTTTAAGAAAATGTAAAAAATCATCATAACCACAGAATGTTAAGCAAGTCAAATTTAGGTAAAAACTTGAATAAGTAGCAAGCTGGTGACAAAGATCTACTCTCAGGAAGAGTCATCAAGCTCTGACTGGGAAGAGATGACAAATCCTATATCAGTTAATGTGTACATATCTGAAGGTATAGCTAAAAAGGCTATTATGTGAACAATTACAATAAATGAATAAAATGGACACCATCATAATAAATTCTAATCACCGGGCCAGCAGAGTTCTTTAGCAAAAAGCATTAACCATAGGAACAACAGCTCTACCCAGCTTAAAACACACAGATATACCATCGCCTCACAGAGGTACATACCCACGCCCTTAATTAATTTACATTGTAAAGACAATTAACAAGCCTATTCCTCTCAAATACTGAAATTATGGAGTGCATGATTAAATTCCTGGGACCGTAGTACATAGGTATCTGTGACTAGATTCTGGAGGTAAATCAATCTCAGTCCCTGTCACTAAATTGCCCTGTGCCTAGATGTGTTTCACAAGTAACAAAGAATAGACCAAATATTGGACAGTGAGTGGTTTGAGTGAAAATCTTCCTTCTCAGCAACATGTATGTGGATTTACTGTTATTAACTTGTGTCCCCAATCTCTAGCCTTACATGGTGGTTGTGATCCATTTTTCTCATATTTTGTTTTCCCTTGTTGATTACAGTTTGTTGACTATTGACATCTAGCATCTCTTCTTTTTTTTTTCTTTTTTTTTTTAATTTTATTTTTACTTTATTTTACTTTACAATACTGTATTGGTTTTGCCATACATTGACATGAATCCACCACGGGTGTATACAAGCTCCCAGTCCTGAATCCCCCTCCCACCTACCTCCCACCCCATATCATCTCTCTGGATCATCCCCCTGCACCAGCCCCAAGCATCCTGTATCCTGTATCGAACATAGACTGGCACTTCGTTTCTTACATGATAGTATACATGTTTCAAAGCCATTCTCCCAAATCATCCCACCCTCTCCCTCTCCCTCAGAGTCCAAAAGTCCGTTCTATACATTTGTGTCTCTTTTGCTGTCCCTTCTTGATTAGCTGGGCTTTATTTCATCATTCTCTATATTCCCAATTGTTCTTTTTTTCTCTTTTAGGATCATCTCACCTTCCTTGTGGTTAGCTTCCTCTGAAAGTCCTGGTCTATATCAGTTCTCTTAACTTTGTTGGCAATTCTTCCAGGGTTTCTCAGAGTTCTTATATACTTAAGTAACTTGGAAAATTTTAAAATATTTACCAAGGTAAAGAAATGCTCGCCCAACAATTCATAGCACATTTCACATTTTAATCTCTATTCATTTCAAAACAGTTGATGTATTGAACAAATTGAGTAACACTGAAATGCATGCAGTTCTTAGAGTCGTTTCTTGTCATCTGTCAGTACTAGCATTTGATCACAGGAAGCTAGCATAGTTACTGGGCGGAATGATTATATAAAAACAACGCAGAGTTGAGTTTAGGGACAAAACTCCCTCCCTTTAGGGAGGGAGGAAGGGAGAGAATGATGTAACTAGAAGAAACAATTTCTTTTATTGGATGTCTACTCCCTGAGAAGCATAGAACTAAGTGAGTTATTTCCTTTATCCTCACAATATACTTGAAGTCTAGGTATTGCTTTTCACATATAATGAAGCAGGCTACGGAAGGAATCAAGCTGTTTAAACTTGTTCAAAGTCACCCACCTCATAAGTACGTGCTGATCTGCCTGACTCCCAAACTTATTACTCAGTGCACTTTATAAGTTCATGTTCTTCTGCCTACAAATAAAGAAGGCTGTCTGAATTTTTCTCAAAGAAAGAAGGGGAAAGAAAAAGTAGTCAGTGGCTGCAGAAGACCATCCAAGGGAGACCCACTGGACAAGGCAATCAAAGTTCTGCTTCCTGGAAAAATACTCCAGTGGTGGGTAAAAACACTGCAGCTGGCTTTGAACAGATGAGTTATGCGCACATCTTCCTTCCTCCTGTCAGTGCCCTGATATCATGCTTACCAGATGCCCTCTTGTCGAATATGGCTTCTGCTTACCCTCAAGAGGTGAATAATTTGATGGACATGAAAAACTGGGTCAATTCAAAGCCATGAAAACTAAATTAGCTTCCTGGTTTGCTTATGAGCCACTTGGGAGCTCAGTTAAGACAGTCACTTCCTCTGAGTCAGCTCCAGCACCAGGACAACATCAGATTTCCTGACCAGGAGAGCTGAGCTCCAGATCCAGGACTGCAGTGACCCGAATAAGGAAGTGTTTGGGAAACTGCCTCAGCAGTTAAAATGTGTCCCCAGACCACATCTCTTTCACTCCCTTTCTCTTCTATTCTTCCCAATCACAAACTAAAGCCTAAACAAAAGCACAAGGCAGATAGGATTTTGACTCATATAATATTTTTGGTTTGAGGCTTTGTAGCTCTTCTTTTTATAAGCATCCTTATTACCCTGGAAACTCTGAATAATGATCCATGGAGAAGACTGACATTTTAAAAATATTTATTTGTATTTATTTATTTGACTGTGCTGGGTCTTAGCTGCAGCTCACAGATCTTCAGTTATAGCATGTGGGATCTAGTTTCCTGTGTGTGTGCATGCTCAGTCACTCAGTCATGTCCAACTCTTTGCAATCCCGTGGACTGTAGCCTGCCAAACTCCTCTTTCCTTGGGGTTCTCCAGGCAAGAATACCAGAGTGGGTTGCCATTCCCTTCTCCAGGGGATCTTCCATACCCAGGGATCCAACCTGAGTCTCTTGCCTCTCCAGCAATGGCAGGCAGATTCTTTACCACTACTGACACCTGAGAAGCCCCTAGTTATCTGACCAGGCATTGAACCCAGGCCCCCTGAGTTGGGAGCACAGAGTCTTAGCCACTGGACCACCGAGGAAGTGTGAAGATTGATATTTAGAGCACTATCTTTTTGAATTTTTTAATCTGCCTGTTTGGGTTATACTCTTTCATATAAGTAAATATACTTACTGAGGTAATCTCAAGCACGCAATCATATTCTCGCTACAAACCTCCAACTCTTATTTTTGTTTTCTCCTTAATGTATTTTTCTTTGAATTTTAAAGTTCATAATTCCTTCTAAACACTCATTTCATCTTCCTGATAAAACCATGAAACCAAAGGATGGAATATTCTGTCTAGGTTTGCACAGCTGATTTAGCCTGTATGCAAAACCAAGATGTTGGATGCCAACTTTCATCTATACAAAAATATTTCTATTTCTTCCTTGCACACAAAATTATTAAAAAAGAACAGATATTCTGTGTTGGAGTAGGATAAGGGGGCAGTGCTCACTGATACAATATATAGCATACAGATTTCATACCAATGGATATATCCCATTAGCAAGTCCTGTTGGTTCTACATTTAAAATGTTTCAAGAAGTTGATGTGTGGAACTTCCCTGGTAATCCAGTGGCTAAGACTCTGTGCCCCCAGTGCAGGGGGCCCAGTTTCAATCCTTGATCAGGGAACTAGATCCCAAATGCCACAACTAAGAGTTCATATGCCACTACTAAAGATCCCACATGCTATAACTAAGACATCATAGACCCAAACAAAATAAAAATTTTAAAAATATTTTTTAAAAAAGAAGTTGATTTGTTCTTGTTATCTTTCCTGTTACAATCTTGGAACAAGCCAATATCACCTCCCATCTGTCTCACTGCCTCCTAATTGGTCCATCAGAGCTGCTGGTTGCTCAACCATTGCCCACTCCCATTTTATTCTCAACATAACAGCCAGAGCAGTTTAATAATATGTAAGTCAAAAGGTGATCTCACTTGAGGTAAAAGCCACAGTCTCTCAGGGGTTTTGAAGACACTCAAGATATGTTGCTTCCTCTTGGCTTCCTCTCTCTACACTTCTTGGAGTTGGTTGAAAAATATCAAGTGCATTTCCACCACAGAGTCTTTGTATTCACTCTTCCTTCTGGAATAGTCTTCTCCCAGACCTCCTCCCATCTCCTTCCTCCTTAAACATTTTCATTATCCTGTCCTCTGAAATAGCCACTCTGGTGCTAGTGGTAAAGAACCTGCCTGCCAATGCAGGAGACGTAAGAGAAGTGGGTTTGATCTCTGGGTCCGGAAGATCCCCTGGAGGAGGACATGGCAACCCATTCCAGTATTCTTGCCTGGAGAATCCCATGGAGAGAGGAGCCTGGCAGCCTACAGTCCATGGGGTCGTAAAGAGTTGACATGACCAAAGTGACTTAGCATACACAGTATCAAAGATAAAAAAATACTGGTTTGGACAGAGAAAGAAGTAGAGAAAAAAAAGTTAGAGCAAATATGCTGATGTTAGTTGTTCTTGCTTATGAAAGATCAAGAGCCTATTTGAAAACATGGGCAAAGGTTAACGGCAGTTCCATGCTCTATTTATAAATACCCAGAGTGGAATTTTACTTGAGGGGTGGCAGCACTTGCAGAAATGGCCTCTTGGAATATAAAAGAACAATCCTAGGTGTGTACAGAGAAAGCTCTTCAGCCAGGGAAAGATAATCCTAGAGTTCTTTAGTGTCATCTGGGCCAGTAACCTCAATCTGGGGTTCACAGACATGTGACAAACTGTCTCTGGGATGCCTGTTAGTCCAACCGAAAGACTCAGGGAGATGCATTTGTCTTTGAACTACAGGCAGATTCTTTACCATCTGAGCCACCAGGAAAGCCCCAGTACAGATGAAAAGGGAATCTAATCTTCTCCTAGGTTTTGTCTTTCATTTGGGCTATGGTGTCCTGGCTGCTCTGTACTGAACTGTGTATGACAGTGGGGAGAACGCAAGCATGCAGGATATAAACTGCAGAAACACCTCATAAGGCTACCAACAGGGTATTTTGTTCCGACTCTTCACTCAGAGACTGAATATAGGCTTGAGTGTTAAGCTAAGTGGATTAAAAGAAGAAAAGAGAGGGGATTTTGCCAAGGGCAACTTTGCTTTCTCTTCATATATCAGGCCTGCCTTTACTCTCCAAGCAAAAGGGAAAGAGTTGCCCGTTTCACTGTCAGCACCTTGGTTAGTCCTATGTGGCTACTGCGTGGAGTCACTGTGCCTTAAAGAAAGGAGATGTGCTGCGATGAACATTGGGGTACATCTCCTTTCTTTAAGGCACAGTGACTCCGCCCAGTAGCCAGGACATGGAAGCAACCTAGACGTCCATCAGCAGATGAATAGATAAGAAAGCTGTGGTACATATACACAATGGAGTATTGCTCAGCCATTAAAAAGAATATATTTGAATCAGTTCTGATTAGGTGGATGAAACTGGAGCCTATTATACGGAGTAAAGTAAGCCAGAAAGAAAATCACCAATACAGTATACTAACACATATATATGGAATTTAGAAAGATGGTAACGATAACCCTGTATGTGAGATAGCAAAAGAGACACAGATGTATAGAACAGTCTTTTGGACTCTGTGGGAGAGGGAGAGGGTGGGATGATTTGGGAGAATGGCATTGAAATATGTATAATATCATATATGAAACGAATCGCCAGTCCAGGTTTGATGCATGATACTGGATGCTTGGGGCTGGTGCACTGAGACGACCCAGAGGGATGGTACGGGGAGGGAGGAGGGAGGGGTGTTCAGGATGGGAAACACATGTACACTCGTGGCGGATTCATGTTGATGTATGGAAAAACCAATACAATATTGTAAAGTAATTAACCTCCAATTAAAATAAATAAATTTATATTAAACAAAAATAAACCATCAAAAAAAAAAAAGAAAGGAGATGTGCTTCAGATTTGGGCAGCAAATACATCTTCACCGGGAATGATGACCATCCTCCTGTGTCTCTTTTTCATGCCGTGAGCTTTCTGTGGGAGTACACACTCGGGTCCCATTTTGATCTGAGCCAAGATACCTTGGGAGACATGGCTGAGGTTCCTCACATTGAGATTCAGTACTTCTGATTGTTTTTGTGTGTGTCCTTTGTTTCTTTAGTTGCTTATTTTTCCTTCCTTTGTGGTGGGGGTAACGCAGAAAGTGAAGAGGAAAATTTGGAAGTATGGAAGACCCATTTCGGCTTCTAGATCTTAGTCACTTGTCTAATTTTTTCTTTCCTCAGTGATCTACATTGGAGAACATGTGGAATTCTGAATCCTAGTATTACGTATTGCTTTTGTGACAATGTCCAAGGACAAGAGGTGCTTGCTATGAATGATAAAAAATTTTTAAAATCACTCTCTAAAAATGCTATTTGCAAATCCTATCGAAATATAAGCCTCAAAATTGAAATATAGGCAACCTCTCACTGTACATATCACACAGGAGACCAGCACAGAATAATGGTGGATGAGATATGGCCCAGTTGTGCATGACCTATGGGTACACTGAACCAAGGACGTTCACTTGGCCTTAGGTGGACCTGAGGTCTTAGGAATTTTACTCGGTTTATAAGATCAAGTACAGAAGGGTCCTCCATGACAGTGGGTTACAGGATGGCCCTGGGAAGTGGTTTACAGTTTGTCCCAGGGCTCTCAAGTTCCTTCCTACATGAGGCTGCAATTCCTTGGGCTCACAGTGCCTCCAGATCTATCAGACTTGCAGGATGAGAGTTGCTCGGAATCTGTATGATGGAAACTGAGTCATTGGTAAGACTGTTTGATATTTGCCTGATTTAAGGATTAGAAACAAAACTGCTGATTCATCTTGTTCTCCTGAACAGTGGCCTAAATAACAGTAAGCTTCTGAGAGACTCTATAGACACGAAACAATGTCTTTCTGGAATGTATCCCTGTCTCTAAAACAGATGTTGCAAGAATATTATATAGTAAATAGAAACATTTCTGATTATGTTCTTGGTCAAAATGATAGATTATGGAATCTTGAATCAACATAGACTATTTTATTTTATGTAATCTGAAATTCCAGTTGATATAATCTGAAATCCAGAGCAAACTTCCCTTAATCCATTTCAGAAAAAATTCTTAAGTGAAAAAAGCAGTGCATTGACTGGGAAGTGTCGACTCTCCTTTTAGAGACAAATGTCGGCATAACTAAGAGATTCTGCCTTGCAAATGCTCAAACTGAGTACTTGTGCAGCGGAAAGAAACAGGAAAATTAGGGCAACATTAGACTCGAGAGCAGCAGCAGCAGCTAAATCTCCCAAGAGCTGTGAATCCTTAAGCAGAAATGAGCACTGGGTTTAAATATTTCGGAGTCAATGACACAGGGAAATATTTAGGGGGAAATTGATTTGTAATGTGAAATTGCCATTGCAATTAACTTTAATCTGAGAGCTAACTTCGTGGATTCATCAGAATAAATAGATGAAATAGAATTTTATCCTTAAAGTTCTCTTCCACAATGCCATGAACTGGGCTCTGTTACCTATTAAGTATCTTCATGGTTTATTTCCTTCATTCTCCCTCCCTTAAAGTTCAGAGTTAAAGTGGTAGTTTTTGTAACTTTTAATTAATTTATTTATTTTAGGGGCCACACCAGGTGGTATCCCTGTTAATTCCTTGACTGGGGATCAAACCCACGCCCCCTCCACTGGAAGTGCAGAGTTTTAACCACTGGACCACCAGGGAAGTCCCAAGTTGTAACTACCTTTAGCTCAGGTTTTCTGGTACCATTATGCCAATTCCCTCCTTTGACAGGGCACTTGTTTCTTCAACTTTGGCAAAAGTACTATTAAATCAATCATCTAAAGATTACTAATGCTAACTGACTCCCACCTTTCAACCTCAAGAGTTGATTTTTGAATTGCTTGAATTGGTTACACTGCAAAAGAACAAGGTAGTACTATTTCTGCAAAACTGACCTGTTACATCATGGAGTACACACAGATTTACAAACTGTTTAACCTGCTCTTTATCTAACGATCAAATATTAAATGATAATCTATTTGATGGTGGAAATTTCAAAATGACTTCTGCCGACTCAACATACAGGTGCCTTTCCTTTCTCCATAGCACATGACCTTCATTCCGTTAATTTAGGTACATTCCATGTCCACATGTTAGTAAGAGGCTCTATAGTTCTTCTCTACCATCTTTCTTCTTCTTCCTTACAACTCCAAAGTCCAACGCAAAGGTCTTCAAGATAAAGCCAGACTCAGACCTGTCATGCCTGTTTCTTATCCTGGATGGAGGTGGGGGGTTTACATTTGAGAAAGGAGGAATTCGGGGACTGAGGTCTTCAAAGAGGGGTGAAATCACACAGGAACATCAAACATACGATCAGATATTTTGCACTGTGAACATTAACTTTGTCTGCCTGTCGCTCTTGAATTTTATGATGCTAGAAGAGAGTCTGGATTCTTCCCAGACTTGAAAAACATGTCAAAAGCCACCCCATCATTTCCTGAGCCTCAGTGAGGTCCAGGAAAAGGGAAGCGCATGTGAGAGTCACGGAAGCCCCTCTGAGTGACAGGAAGGTACAGAGACTGGAGTAATAGCCAGCTTGGGAGGCAAGCATGTGGAGGAATCGAGGCAGAACCTGCAAAGAGCTCCTGGTTAGGACTTAGGTCCTAAGGAAAAGGATCTGAACTTTCATACCATTCTGAGCACCTGGCACTAGGCCTGGAACATTTTAGACACTCAACAAAGTGCTTTCAAAGAACCACTTAAAAAAAATAGCAATATACATGCAGGACAATTCCCATTCAGTACAGACACGAACATTGATCATGCATCTGTTTTTTTCTAGCTTCGCATCCTTAGTTCACTATGTCACATGCCATTTGATGAATCTGGGGCTGGCTGGGGGAAGGTGTGAATCTCTTCCCTACAAAATGCAATGATAAAATTATGAATACTAATTCAAGGGCTTAAAAGAATTTTCCAAAGTCCTACTGAAAATGTCACCATCCATGGGGGAGGAGGGGTAGCATTTTGTTCATGCTCTGAAAATATTACAGAATGTCTACTTACCAATTTTATTCAAATAAAACGTGAATCTTTAAGTTCCTTATAGATATATGATCCTAACTTATTCCTCTTATTTTCCACTGTACTAAATTGCTTTGAAATGGTTCATAAGCATTCACAGAGGTTAGATTCACATAGTTATGAAATAAAATGATGGTACTTCTAAGTGTATTTCTCATCTTTGATCATGAAAGGAAAGCTGCCCAATCCTCTAAACTCACAAAAATCTGTGAGGACATTGAATGGTTCTAGATTGATCTGACATCGTTCATATTTTTAGAGTATCGGCTAGAGTTGCAACGAATGCCTTGAGATTTTTATAAAGAAGTCCCAGCTGGTAAGAAGAACTAAAACCCAGCCATGGAGCGTATGAATCCACAGGTAATGGATCAGAATACAGCAGCTCATCACACTCAGATCTAATTTTTGGAAATAGTAGTTGGCAACTCAAGAAGCAGAATGTACTTGCTGTCAGGAAATATCTGCTTATCTAGCCACACAATGGTTGTACAAGTAAACACTGGAAGAAAATAAAGCCTTCAGAGATCGAGATCATTTTCAGCCAAACTTGGCATGTTTGACATAATCACAAACTCCTAGGCATGTTGTGACAGAATTCTTAATAGAACAAGAGAGGAACACCTTGAAGTTGCTCGAGTTTGAATGAGGCAGAGGTCAGGAAAGCATCTCCTGAGAATGAGTGTTCTAAAACTGTGAAATGGGTTCACGGGACAAAAAGGTTCTTAATTCTGGAGTTCTAACAGAATCACCTGGGGAGTTAAAATGCACAGAGACCTCAGGTTTTCTTTCCTGCCCATAATCTGGTATGAAACTGGGAGGAAGGCCTGAACAAGAGGAGGCGAAAAGAACACTTCTTGGGTCTTACTGTGTGCCTGTTTTGCGTCTCATATGTTTATATCACACACGAGTCATTTTACCTGGGAGGAAGCATAATTAATGGTTAATCAACAACCAGATGGCCTGGGTTCAAATGCTGCCATCCTCACATAGATGCAGTGTTACCAAGATGGGATGAGATCTTTCGGTTTTCCACACTTCCACAACCAGTCTTAATTTTTTAAAAGTCTTCATTGATTTTGCTACAATATTGCTTCTTTTTTTTTTATGTTTTGTTTTTTTTTTTCGCCCTGAGGCATGTGGCATCTTTTCTCCCTGACCAGGGAACAACCCCACTACTCCGCACTGGAAAGTGAGGTCTTAATCACTGAACCTCCAAGGATGTGAATTCATAAAATAGGTGAATTTATACAGAGTATCTAGAACAGCACTTGTCACACAGTGCCCATCAGGTGCGTGCTGGCAATTACTCTCGGCCAAATTTTACAAATGAGAAAACGGAAGGTTTGGGAGGTTAAGTAGTAGTTCGCCCAGGGACGTGCAATGCTGGAGATTTGTAAATGATTCTGGCACATTTATAATTGTTCTGAGGTCCATTCAATACAGCAGTGAGGTGGGAGGATGGATTCAGTTTTTTTTTTTTTTTTTTTCAATCTTTTGATCATATCACACAGCATGTGGGATCTTAGTTTCCTGATCAGGGATCAAACCTCCACCCCTTGCACTGGCAGCCTGGAGTCTTAACCACTGGACTGCCAGGGAAGCCCCAGGATTCACTGTTTTGAGGAGCATGTTGGATTTGGGGTTCTGTGATTGACTTAGTGCAAGACTGCAGAGCTGCACCATTTTCAACATTCAAACGAATCCCCACTTCCGAACGTGAAAATAAGTAGCGAAACTAACCTATCAATTATTTTTGTGAAAATCAACTGAATTAATAAGACAACTAGATGGGTTTTTTGGCTCATGTGTTTCAACCACATATACGCACAGGAAGGAAGCGGGCTAATCATTTATAAATGTTCTGGCTAATGCACAGTGAAAGAGGTGAGGATTTTCAAGATCAGTGCCTCCAATCACCCTTAGCCTGACTTCATTTGCGCAGGAGTTCTCTTGGCACTTGCTCAATTTTGGAAAATACCGGTCACCACAATGGGCTCCAACTAGTGCTGCATACTCTGAATATCAGGTCCTCTGGTTAGCATTCCAGACCAAGTGACTAGACTACTGTAAATATTCTACTCAAATAACCTACCACCATCAGATCTCCCGGAGTAGGAAATGGCAACCCACTCCAGTATTCTTGCCTATGAAATCCCACGGCCAGAGGAACCTGGTGGGCTACAATCTATGGGATCGCAAAAGAGTCTGACATGACTGAGTGACTTAGCACACACACACGTTACCAACAAGGTTTGCCCTGAGCTCGGGGATTCTGGCATTTTCCCCGCACTCAAACTCCAGGTTACTTTATCACTCAGATCTGTGTCCTCTCTGAAATGTTCTTCTGATCTAGCTGGTGCTCTGGATTGAAGAACTCAGACCTTCTCTTGCTTACTAGCAACTCTTGCCTGGGATACAAATCTCACTTCTTCCTTGCATTGGGTGTGTCTCTCTTTGATCTAAGATCAATCCTAAATCAAATTTCCCTGGACAGAGGTGAACACTCAGAATCTATCTATCTGATTCTATATAATTCAATTAGCTTCAACTCAAGTTAATTCAATACAACTCAGCTACTCTGAGCACCTGCTTTGAGACCAGCCCTACATGGGGCACCATTCTGCCTGACAAACAAAGGATAAAAATGCATACGGAGAAAATGTCACGTATTCATACGAACCGTCTGCCTCTCCTCTTCTCTCAACTTTAACTTCAAATAAACTCCATCTTTCCATTTTCTACTTTTTTCCCCTAGAACAAGCCATCAGGCTTTTAAGAGTTCTTGTCACATAAAAGGCAAGGCTCTGGTTTGAGATATTACCAGACATCTGACAACTGCTTTGGAAGCTGAGTTATAGCACTGCTCTCCCATGGGTGCCACGGGCAATTTGATTTCTTTCACGTATGTGTGAGAAGACTGTGTATGTGGGGATTTTGCTTAATAAATGTGATTGTAAGAATTAAACTATATCCTAGTGCATTGAATATCATGTTACATCTCACCTTTTAAACTCTGTTCCTGCTTTGTGGGCCATGTATCTAAAAAATAGCGTGTGCGCACATGCACACCCATCTGTACACACTCCCACATTTACATATTGGGATTTTCACTTGTAGCTTGCATGCTGGTAAACACAGCGATGCCACCTCTGCCAAGTTTCTACACCAGTGACCTGTGATATCACCCTGGCAGTCATCTCCTTGAAGATGGGACTTAGCCACAGACACAGCGGGCTCCATTAAATCTCTCCTTTCCTTTTGCTGGGGGCAGCAAGAGCCCATTAGGAAACTCCGGTGATTCTGTGTGCTTCTCTGAGCCATCACTTGCTCCTTCAGCTGCTGCCCCCACTCTACCGTGTGGTTCTCTCTTTCTGGCTGAGGCTGGTGTGTGTGCCCAACTTGGTCAAACGTCCCTCATGTACACAGAAGCTGGTGTGACACCCTGAGATTAGGCTGAATTTTACACTGCACTCGTATACCACTGTCCTTGGCAGTGACCTTCTGGTTGCTATCCAGTGAGTAGGAGTTAAACCCTAAGATGCCAGAGCAAACTAAATTGCAACCCAGAAGGAGTGGTCCATCACAGAGGAATATTCCACGTCAAATACCTTTAGAAAACTCCATACTCAAAACCCCTGTTTTAAAAAACAATGGTTCCCCTGGGCTTTCCTGTTGGTTCAGGCAGTAAAGAATATGCCTGTAATGTGGAAGACCTGGGTTCGAGCCCTGACTCAGGAAGATGCCCTGGAGAGGGAAATGGCAACCCACTCCAACATTATTGCCTAGAGAATCCCATGGACAGAGGACCTGGGGGGCTAGAGCCTGTGGGGTTGCAAGGAGTCAGACACGACTGAGTGACTAACATGCTGACTTTTTAAAAAGCCCATTAAAGGCTCTGATAAGATTTGCAATTAAAAGGCTATTGATCTTTAACTTTGCTTGACATTGTCCTTCAAAATCCAGACCTTGGAACTCTCTACTGTCCTCAGATACCCAAACATGTCTTTGTCAGCTCAGGCTGCAATAAGAGAACAGTATAGACAAGGGGGCTGGAACAACAGACATTGACTTCTCACAGTCTGGAGGCTGGGGAATCCAGGGTCAAGATGCAGGCAGTTTCAGTTTCTGTGGAGGGTCCTCTTCTGGGCTTGCAGACAACTGCTTTCTCTGATAAATGTGTTCTCATTGGTGGAGACAGAGTGACTGTAGTGCCTCTTAAAAGGGCGCTAACCCCATCCCATGGGCCCGCCTCCATGACCTCATCTAACCCTAATTTCTTCCCCAAATCCTCGCCTCCAAAACCACCATGTTTGCAGTTAAGGGCTGTGACATATGAGTTGTGTGGGGACATAAACATTCATTCCATAATGGTATCCATTAACCAAAATTTTATGTTAACAATGCCTGTTGGAATTTTCCTAAAGCACCTTTTCCTGAATATCTTTAGATATATGTCACAGTGACTAGAGCAAAGATTCTGGAGTCGCCAAAGCTCATGATCCAAAAGACTGACCTTCAGCAAATCTAAAAATAGTGACTATCTTCTAAGGTCACTGCAACAGTCAAATATATCAAAACAACTCAGAGTGGTTACTAGACTCCTCATAAGTAGGTAATGAATGCTAATTATTGTGAATTACCTGGGTAGACTATATTTTATGAAATGCTAAACCGAATTATTCTTACTGGTCATACTTCAGTTTTTTTTTTTTCCTTACTGAGTCAATTTTGGTTTCTCATTTTTAAGCTTCTGCCAAAATGAGTTCTGTTATCAGTATTAAGCCCAGCATTTAATTTCTTTGTCAGCAAGGTAGCCAATGCAGTGACCTTCTGTGATCCCAGCTGTAAATCTATCAAGCTCTGACTCTGGCTGTGCTGATCCTGGGCAAGAAGCACAGAGCTGAGCTCATGCAGTGTCGCTGGGCTCCTGTCTACTCAGCTTGCATTTTCAGCTGATACTCTTGACAAAATGGAGGAGGGGATGTCTAGGGCTCTGGACAACCCTGAGAAGCTTGAATCTTGCTGCCCTGAGATAAAGGGTAAGGAGAGATGAGGCTTGCTGGGTCTGTTGTCTTAGAAGCCCCCTCTGGGGGAGTGATTAGCACAACAATGCATGGCTGCTTTGAGGGAAGGGAATCCTGAACCCCCAACTGAGACAGCCCAGAGCTTGTTGCAAAAGTAATAAAAACAAAAAGCAAACAACCCCCCACCTGCCTCTCCCCCTCCACCAAAAGAAAACCCTTGCAAATAGTCAAAACAAGCGAAAGACTCCCATTTTAGAAAGGGTGGCATGCACACTTGCTCAGCTGCGTCTGAATCTTTGTGGTCCCATGGACTGTAGATTGCCATGCTCCTCTGTCCTTGGGATTTTCCAGGCAAGAATACTGCAGTGGGTTGTTGTTTCCTCCTCCAGGGGATCTTCCCGACCCAGGGATCCAACCTGCATCTCCTTCATGTCCTGTATTGGAAGGCTGATTCTTTACCACTGAGCCACCTGGGAAGCCCTTTAGAAATGGTGAAAGGAGGGACAAATTAGGAGATCAGGACTGACACATACTCACTACTCTATATAAAACCGGTAACTAATAAGGACCTACTGTACAGCACAGCAGGGAACTCTGCTCAATACTCTGTAATGAACTATATGGGAACAGAATCTCAAAAAGAGTGGAGATATATGTATACACACACACGTGCGTGTGCACACACACACACACACACACACACATATAGACAATTGCCTCACTTTGCTGCACAGCAGAAACTAACATAACATTGTCAATCAACTATACCATAATTCGAAAAAAAAAAAGCTTCCCAGTGTAAACTCTGGGTTTAGCAGTCTTAATTTCTGCCTGGAGATTTTCAATGTCATGGAAAAGTAGGAGGTTCTTCTACTGCCGGGTTCATAAGAGCCAATGGGAGAGGTCTCACCTATTCTTAGAATAATTCTGGTATCTGCTAGCTGAAGGAAGATTTAGATTGACATTACACTAGATGAAAAATGAGACTGAGCATATAAGAGGAGAAAGTGGCATGGCAGGGCCTGGATTGGGTAAGTCAAGTAAGGCAGTCACCTTAGGTATAAAATTTAAGAGTGCATAAAAAACAATAAACAAGGACTTCCCTAGTGGTCCCATGGTTAAGAATCCTCCTTCAGATGCACAGGATGTGGGTTCAATCCCTGGTTGGGGAACTAAGATCCTTCACACCACAGGGCAACTAAGCCTGTGTGCCTCAACAAAGACCAGGGAGGTCACATGAGAAAAATACATAAAGTAAATAATTTTGATGTAATATTTTAAAGCATAACAATTAATGCAAAAAATTTATGTTAAAACACATATCGAAATTTTAACTTAAGATCAGCATTACTGAAATTTGCTTTGTCTTGAACTCTGATTGACTCAACACAGCCCTGTGGGCTTCAGTAGGAATACATGAGTAATAAGGAAAGGTTAGGTCAGCAAGGAAAATGAATAGACAGTCTCCATTATATTCTCTTTTCATACTGTTCATTGGGTTCTCAAGGCAAGAATACTGAAGTGGTTTGCCATTCTCTTTTCCAGTGGACCATGTTTTGTCAGAACTCTCCACCATAACCCATTTGTCTTGGGTGGCCCTACACAGCATGGCTCATAGTTTCATTGAGTTAGACAAGGCTGTGGTCCATGTGATCAATTTGGAAAGGGTTAGCTTTCTGTGACTGTGGTTTTTATTCTGTCTGCTTTCTGATGGATAAGGATAAGAGGCTTTTGCTATAATGCTCATTAAAATGAATATAGTACACAGAAAATAAAATTTCTGTGTTAAAATCAATGAGGTTGTGGTTTATTTAAAATTTCCTTTTCCAAATTTTCAATGATATACCTTTTGTAATTCAAATAAAAGGGGAAACTTCCCTGAAGAAAAATTGTCAGTCTTTCCAAAATAAAGCTCCAATACTGAAGCTCCAATACTTTGGCCACCTGATGCGGAGAGCTGACTCATTGGAAAAGACCCTGACGCTGGGAAAGATTGATGGCAGGAGGAGAAGGGGATGACAGAGGATGAGATGGTTGTATGGCATCACTGACTCAATGGACATGGGTTTGAGCAAGCACCAGGAGTTGGTGATGGACAGGGAAGCCTGGTATGTTGCATCCATGGGGTCGCAAAGTCAGACACGAGTGAGCAGCTGAACTGATGAGACTCTCTTACATCTCTCAAGCTTGACAAAATTTAATCTGTATCTAACAGCAAAAACAGTAACTGAACATCTTTTCAATTGTCTTAAGACAAGGCCAAGATTTCCATAAGTGAAGAGAGGATTTGGGACAGAGAGATTTACAGGATTTTGGGGGGATTTACAGGATGGATACTTGTTATTTATTTTTTACTATAGAATTTTATATTTTTATCACTATTTGATTGCTAGGGAAACCGAACTTGGAGAACAAACTGCAAACTAAAAGCTAATATAGGGAGAGAGGTAAAATTACAATAGGCCTGCTTTGCTCCAAAACTCTTTTTCCTCTCCATATTTGTGCCCTGTTTATTTGGAAGGAGACAAAAGCACTAATTTCTGCCACTTTTATTAGGGCTTAATGTACATAAAGTACAGTTACTTTGTTAACTACAAAAACACTATGGAAATATAAAGTTCATTTATTCTTTCATTCATTCATTAGCTATTTACTGAATACCAGGAAGTCAACTATTTTGATGTGAAATACTGACGAGGACAAAAAAAAAATAAAAAGAGCCTGATATTTGGTCTTAAAGTTTTCATAGATTTGCAGGTTTCAAACACTTGACTTAAGAGTTCTTAATTCTTATACTTCATATCAGAAATGAAAATGGAGCTGATTTATTTTCCTGGTATATACTGTCTGCAATTGCTTATGAAGGTAGATCAATTATTCTCTAGGTAATTTTCCAAATTTCTGCTTTTCCCCTGTTGTTAGAAATTTGGCCCACGGTCCAAATAAAGTATCTTATTTAGGAAGGCCTCTCCTTTTTTTCTCTTGGTTCCTCAGCTTACTGAATATAGTAAGATGTGTACAAGGAGGGAGACTTGATATTCTGCAGCAGTGTTTCTTGAATGAGTACACACACTTCATTCTCGACCTCAAGGCAACTGGACATTGAATCTTGGTGTCAGAAGAAGAGCACCGTGTTCCCCGAGCTTGTTTTTAGTTCAAGGGCATGGCAGAATTCTGAGAAATGCTGCTTCGGATCTTCAGTTGGATAACTTAAATATATTTAATGACATATGCCAGCACATTTGAAGTGTGGGATTTCATAGTGAATATTGCTGGTAGGTAGTTTATTATTTATTAATCTAATGACTTAAAATTCACGATAAAAGCCTTAGTACAAGAGATTGTCTAGCTTTGCCCAAATAATTACTAATGGGCTGTTAATAGCTGTTACACTGGTAACAGGTCTATTAAACTATGTAGACCGATATTGCTTTGGTGACCTCAGGTGAGCAGCTCTCTGGAAATGGAGATACACTTGAGCAAGCAGAAGCAAAATCACAGTGCTCAGATAGATTCTCTTAAATACAATATCTCCCTTGATAGAAGTGCTCAAATGAAGATCAAAGTTTATATGAGAGTCTGGACCTTGATGTACTTTTGGAAATGTACTGTGAGAGTAAGTATCGCAATACCATAGGTGGCACAGTGGTAAACACGACTGCCAGTGCAGGAGATGCAAGAGATGTGGGTTTAATCCCTGGGTCTGGAAGACCCCCTGGAGAAGGAAATGCTAACCCACTCTAGTATTCTTGCCTGGAAAATCCCGTGAATAGAGGAGCCTGGCAGGCTACAGCCCACTGGGTTGCAAAGAGTCAGATAAGACTGAGCCACTGAGCACACACAATCCAAGCACTGGCAAGAGCATCAGATAACCTACCTCTAAATCCCCATTTCTTCACTTCCAAGACCGTCTGCTGCAACCCTGGGAAAGCAACCTGACTTCTCTGAGACTGGCTGTCCTCATGAAAAATATAGGTATTATATCAAACACACAGTGTCTAGAGACCTAAATGAGACCATACGTGTGTGATGGAAACATATTAGTGAGGGATTATTCAGAGATGTCCTCCTCCTTTGATTTACCAAACAGAAAGTGTTGTTAACCCAATTTCTATAGAGTGCATCTATGCCAGAGAAGCCTTTTGCAACACAGAAGAAACCAAAAAGAATTGGACCTAAGACTCAGGAAGAAGATGGCAAGAACTCAGCAAATGAGTTAAGTCAATTAGTAAATAAATAAATAAAAAACCTAGGGGTGGGAGAAAATTGTAGAAGGAGAGTCTGGAGACTATGGGGAGCCAAGAGCTGAGGAAATGAGAGATGGAGACACAAGAAGCTTCCAAGTGTGCCCTTTGAGACACTGAAATAAAGGATTTGGTTTTTCATTTCACTTTGTTTTATTTTAGACTTTTTGAATTTTGAACTTTCGCATATTACCTACTTAAGGAAACTATCCAGGGGTCCTAGATTTCAAATGCTTTTATGTGCAGAGTGATTATTATGGAATACAGCACAGAGGTAGTAATGAATGAATTAGAACATTTATAATATTAATACCTACAAAAGCGATGAAGAGGATGATGATGATAATTATAATCACCATCATCGCATCTGAAGTGGCATTTCTATCATTAGAACTTCATGATTGGAGATGTAGGAGAAATGATACTTAGTTATCCCTTTCTTCTGTAGAAATATATTTAATTAGAAAAAACACTGGAGGAACTTTCCATATTTGATGAGATGGCAAAATTAACATAGGCTACTGGTCTCCTCCCCTAAAATCAACCCTAGAGAAATTAGGGAAATCAAAGGCTAAGAGGCTTTGGGGAAAATATGGAACCATCTTCATGCTGTGTGTGTGTGTGTTAGAGTGGGCTATGGACTTAGGCAGTGGAGAAGTCAGGCATTTAAGGAGTTATTTCCTGATCTTTTCCTACAGAAACTACATTGTCCAGGTTGTTGGAGTGGTCATTATGAAAGAAGCATAACATAACTATTGGGGTGGAAAGTTGATGAAAACAACTCTTGGGTATCCATTATTTTAGCCCTTACCCTCCAATTTGCCATGGCTGAAGGATTACAGCTATGGACAAATACCTCTTCACGATACATCTTTTTTCCCTAAAAATTTTAAGGTGATTTCCTGACTGACAGAAGTACCTGTGACTATTGACTATATGGAGGGATATCCGTGTTATTCCATGGTGTCTTGGGCTCAAAGCTTGTCCTTTGCTGGGACAAGCAAGGACAACAGCAAGTCCAGAACTTAGACCTATCACCTTACACAATGTATGGAGCCAGTAGCCCAGGTCACAATGACTACACACCTGAAAGTTACAGACACATTGCAAAAAAAGAAAATCAAATAGATGACTATTTAAAATAGGGACAATAAATGGCTACTGCAGCCATGAAATTAAAAGACGCTTACTTCTTGGAAAAAAAGTTATGACCAACCTAGATAGTATATTCAAAAGCAGAGACATTACTTTGCCAACTAAGGTCTGTCTAGTCAAGGCTATGGTTTTTCCAGTGGTCATGTATGGATGTGAGAGTTGGACTGTGAAGAAGGCTGAGCGCTGAAGAATTGATGCTTTTGAACTGTGGAGTTGGAGAAGACTCTTGAGAGTCCCTTGGACTGCAAGGAGATCCAACCAGTCCATTCTGAAGGAGATCAGCCTTGGGATTTCTTTGGAAGGAATGATGCTGAAGCTGAAACTCCAGTACTTTGGCCACCTCATGCAAAGAGTTGACTCATTGGAAAAGACTCTGATGCTGGGAGAGATTGGAGGCAGGAGGAGAAGGGGACGACAGAGGATGAGATGGCTGGATGGCATCACGGACTTGATGGACGTGAGTCTGAGTGAACTCCGGGAGATGATGATGGACAGGGAGGCCTGGCGTGCTGCGATTCATGGGGTCGCAAAGAGTCGGACACGACTGAGCGACTGAACTGAACTGAAGGGGAAAATACTGGTAATATGAAGTCAAGAAGTATTCATACTATGTATAAAATAGATAACTAATGAGGATATGCTGTATAGCACAGGAAACACAATTTAATGCACTGTGCTGACTTGAATGGGAAGGAAGTCCAAAAGGGAGGGGAATATATGTACATGGATGACTGATTCATTTTGCTATACAGTAGAAACTAACACAACCCTGTAAAGCAGCTATTTTCCAACAAAAGTAACTTGAAACTATTAAAGAAACGAGTAGAAATAATTTGGTATCAAATACTTAGCAAATAAAATAGAACAGTCAACAGATGGTGTAAATACCAGAAAGACACAGATGCAACTTTGGTTATTAAAGTGAAAGACAAGATGAAAGGAGACAGCAGTTCATGATAAAAGGAAAGCCAGGGAGAATCAAAGTAGAAGTGCCAAAAACTAAATAATGTTCCAGCAGCCAAAAAATGGAAGGTAGAAAATATTTGATCAAAATTCAAATTCCCAGAATTAAAGAAGCATTTGAAAAAAAAAAAAAAAGGAAGATTCAAGTGATTCTGGGATACTGACCAGGGCTAATAAGGAGAAATCCACACTTCAACATAATGCAGCGAAATCCCAGAATAAAGACAAAAAGTACATTCTACAAGCTTTCTGAAAAGGTACAGATCAAGTACCAAGAAATGGAAGTTAGATAGGCATCATATTTTTTTAACAGAGCCCTTCGTGCTCTGCCACCCACCCTGCCTGCCACCTCTGGTCGCTATTGTGCATTGTCACTTACTCTTGAATCTGAGCTGATTTTAGTGACTTCCAACCAATGAAATGTGGCAGAGGTGACACTGTTTCTTCTGACACTAAGTCAAAAGAAGTCCAGCAGCTTCTGTTTTGATGATGCTCCAGATCCTCCTTCTCCAAAGCCAGCCCCCATAGAAACTTCATCCCCATTTTGGAGCTCTGGACAGGAATTCCAGGTAAGCCAAGCCTTTTAGCAACCCCCTCAAGGCACCAAAATTATGAGTGAAGAACCAAGCTTGGATCCCTCAGCCCCAGATCTTCCAGCCCCCAGCTGCTAGGGGCATCCCCAGTTACTGGGGTCATCTCCAGCCGTTGGGGTCATCTCCAGCTGTTAGGGTCATCTCCAGCCCGTAGAGTCATCCTCAGTCATTAGAGTCATCCCCAGATGCTAGGGTCATCCCAACTGAGGCTCCAGACACTATGGGACAGAAAAGAGCTGCCTTCACTGTATTTTCTTGAATTCCTGACCTATAGAGTCCATGAGCATAACATTTTAAATGATTTTTTTCGTTACAGTGTTTTTAGATTGTTACACAGGAACAGATAACTGGGACACCCAGAGTATTCTTAGCAGATGCCAAGAAACTCAAGCAGGCCTACTCTATTTCATTCCTATATTCATTTATTTACCCCTCCAAATATTTATTAATTATGTGCTATTTGTCAAATGCTGTCCAAAGTGCAAGGATAAAATGTTGTGCATTACTGAGCTCATAAATAGCACAGTCATTTCTCAATTTGAGGGAAACAGTTTGACTCAGAGCTGCAGCCTCTCATAGTATATACACAGTGTCACATACACACACACACATACACACATACACACATACACAAAGACACACTCACATACAGTTAATACAGTATTGCACGTCATAGAGTCATAAATCAAAGAAATGAAATTTAATGAAAAAGTGAAAATATATGAACATCGGAATGTCTCTCTACTCAGAGGTCCTATTTTGGGACCTTTTTACAAATCTAAAATTATTTTCATAAAAGAACTAGTGACACTCGTACCCTTGCACACAAGCTTCTGTGAGTACCCACACATATGGGCACAATACATGTAAATCTTGCCTTCTTAACCATGTATGTTATACACAATGAGCTAACTGCTTTCTTTGAACAAAAGTAAAGTTCTTGATCAGGAGGAGGTAATTACATAATGATACTAATGAAGGCGATTTTTTTCCTTTACAACAGCATATTCAAGCCCAACCATGGAGAACTCCAAAAGCATTCTATAAATTACTGAGATTCTAAGCATTGTGGAGCTGACATCAACCTCTGCACTTGCTGAGTCCAATCTGCTTATTTTACAGCTGGAACGATGACGCCCCAGCAGGCAGTGCGACCAGATGGGTCATGCTATCGGCCGTGGTGCCGAGCAAGCTAAACTCTGTGAGGTCGGCTGAGGTCCCATGTAACCTGGAGGAATCCTGGCATGGATTTCAAATCCTCCTCTCCATTCTGGCACCAATTCTGGTACCCATATGTCTCTGCATACATAGAAGCCGAGGCAGAGAAACGCACGAGGATTGCCAAGGTCCTAGAATCCTGAAAATAGTTGCTATACCCCGTTGCCATGACAACCCACTTAGGAAAGTACCTAGGTGCCAGACTTAGATTTTTTTTTTTTCTTTCTGGGTCCCAGAGGAGTACCAGAGTGAGATGATAACTCTTTTATTGCTACCTAGAGAGAAGCCTTTCTGCCCTGTGCAGCTTCCTCTGGCAGATCAGCACCCCAGGGATGGTGGCTGATGCAACTCTAGCTGGTTTTATTTTCTTGGGAGACAAAGGTCTCTGATGATGGTTGTGTCTTGAAAAATAAGGGGCCTCTATAAGCTAACACATCTATGGAAACTTGTGATTTTTTTCAGCCCCAACTTTTACCGCATTTTTGAGTCTCCCTGCTTTATTTCTCTCTACTTGTTTTCCACCAGAGCATCTGCTCCTTCCTGCAGAGGAAACATTTGTGCTGTTCAAATGGTTGGACTATGAGTCACATATTAAGCATGAGGTACTTTTCTGAATGATGCTGAGCAAGGGCTTAATTAAAAGGGAGGAAGAAGTTCTGGTGAGTGGGAGCAAAGTTGAGGTGTTGAGAGCCGTGCAAAGTGCCAGCCTCCCCTGGGGATCACTTGCTCCTTCTGGCAGGAAAGCATCATCCATCCACATTTAGGATGTGAATATCCTCTGTGAATTCCCAGAACTGCAACAGGATGTTCCCAGAACCATGTACCTGAATGGCGGGGTATCATATTGATCACCAACATTCACACTGCGCTTCCTATGTGTCAGACACTATTTTTAGCACTTTTGTATTTTAACCCTCTAAATCCTTACAGTCACTCAATGAGGTAGGTACTAGAGAGGTAACATTTCAAGGATGGCAACTGATGCAACTTGGCTGTGTGTTTTTTTTTTTTTTAATTAATTAAATTTTTTACTGAAGGATAATTGCTTTACAGAATTTTGTTGTTTTCTGTCAAACCTCAACATGAATCAGCCATAGGTATACATATATCCCCTCCCTTTTGAACCCTCCCTCCCATCTCCCTCCCCATCCCACCCCTCTAGGTTGATACAGAGCCCCTCTTTGAGTTTCCTGAGCCATAGAGCAAAATAGACTTATAGACATGGGGAGAGGGGAGAGCAGAGTGAGATGTATGGAAAGAGTAACATGGAAAGTTACATTACTATATGTAAAATAGATAGCCAGCTTGGCTGGTTTTATCCCCTATGGAGACAAACGTCTCTGATGACTGCTGCGTCATGAAAAATGGTGGGCTTGTATGTATCAGCTAACCAGCTCATGGACACTCTGCTATGTAAGTGGCAATTTTAGGATTTACATTCAGGCAGAGCTTGCTCTTAGCATGCCTTATCACCCCATTGACATGGAACTGTCCATCCAATTGACACTAGATGGTGGTTATACTGCGAGATCACCACTTGTTCAATAGGCCACCACTTCGGTGTTTTTCTGCCTTTCTCCACAATGCCTTTGGCCACCATCTCTTCTTCCTCACATTCCATCACTGTCTTAGTTTAGGTCCTAATTCTTTCTCACCTGGGCAATCAAATGGCAATGAGTCACATCCCTCTGCCTCTCCCACTGGGTTTGCCCAGTCTGCTCTCCACACTGCAGCCAAAAAGATGCTCAAATGCACCTCCGGTCTTCATCACTTCCACTTGAAATGCAGATCTTCTCCATCCTTTTCTGGATCTCACACCTTTAACAGTGCTCATGTCTTAGGCATACTCCTATCACAATTAGGTTTTTCTCTGCTTTAATTGTCCGTCTGTTCTGGCTTAACTGTGACCTAATGCCAGACAGAATTTTTGCTTTTTTGTGCTTGTTTCTCCACTTCCTAAAACATTTCCTTACTCATAGGCAACAAAGAAAAAAGAAAAGAAAGTTGTATTAACAGCTACTGAATTAAAATGGCTAGTTAGATCCCGGACTTCACGTTAGGAAGTTGCCATGAAACGTTCCCTATTGTATTTCAAGACTAATTATGAAATTGCCATTATAAAGCACACATTCCTCTCACGGAACAATTAAAAAACTCAATCCTGACAGCCACAATTAGTATACCACTCTGGAGACAAAATTTTTTTTCAGTCAGAAAACAAATGGCTTTCAGTCTCAATCCAGAATCACCGTCAGAAGCATGATTTTGTTTTCGAAGATTAATGCCTGCTTTTCTTTAAGTACCCCAAACCACACTCATTCTGCTGATGGGCTCCACTGTGATTGCTTTGAATGCGCATGGTCCATTAATGCCATATGTCATAATACACCTTGTTAGGGAACGTTGTTTCAAAGTCTCAGCCATAATCGGCAGTTTTGAAAATACACACTACTGGGGATGAAGTATGGAGTAGTTTAGTGAGGAATGCCCAGGGAAGGCTTGCACCTTCTTAAAGAGAATCTCTTCATTTCAGTACATGACACCTTCTTTTCTCCAACCATATAATCTATCATCATGGATTTCCTTCTCCTTTCTCAATGACCACAGCCAACTGCTTAAAAGACTATTGAATCCACCTCCTCCTCATCTCCATCACTACTACTTCTACCATTGCCTTGCCATCTTTTGGTGGAAACTGCAATATTGTCTTTATTAATTTTTCTGTCTCCTGTCTTATTCTTTCAGTGTCTTCTGAGTACTCTATCTAAAAATTAAAGTTTACCATGCCATTTTCTTATTTAAAACCCACTGAAAACTCTCCACAATTCAAGTTCTATTACCTGGCACTCAAAGCTTTCTATTATTTGACTGACAATTATAAAAATAGATGATAGATAATTGTATCCATTATTTAAATATCAATTATTATTTACTGGTGCCAAGGACTGTTCTAAGTGCTTTTAATATACTAACTCATTCATTCTCATAACACTCCTAGAAAGTATTATTTCATCACTGTCTTACTTTCAAATTTCAAAACTTGCCATTCTTACTATATAATGTATATATGTAGTTTATAGATCATGAGATTTGATTCATATTTCTTCCTCTGCTTGGTTATGACTTCCATCTGCTTCCTATTTTATCTTCTTAACTGACTACTGATCACTGATAACTCATTTTAGATGTATTATTAGTTCCTCAAAGCCTGTTCTTCCCTTTCTTCCAAATGTGGGAAAAGAACCTTTGTCTAAACTTCCATAACACTTTACATAAAAGCTGAACATGATATCTGCATGCTGAACTCTCACTGTCTCTTTATGGACTAGTTTGAGTCTTAAAGGGAAAGGACTATGTTTTATTCTGAATCTACATTTGTATTCCACCCATTTCCAGCAAATGCCCACTAAATACTTATTGAACAGAATGGGTACTTTCCTGCATATTCATGAAAAAGAATATTTACATGGTAAATATGACTGAGCATTAGTGTAAAGAGGATGTTGGGAGGGGCAGGAAAGAAAAAGAGCTGGGGATGAAAGCAGACGAACAAGTTTAAACCAGGAAAATGTCATGAAAAACTGTATTTTTGAGTCATTTTAAAATAACAAGAAACAAAGGAAAGAAAGAGAAAAATAATATTTCACAGTCTAGTTTTCCATGAGGTATTTGCAAGCTTGCTTTTGGGCATGGAAATAAGGTATAGAGAATGTATTTGGAAGAATGGTGGTATTGAAATAACCATGTGGTGAAGTATCTTAAATATTATAGGAGAATGACTGTTGATATTACAGTCAATATGGAACCACTTACATTCTTGCACCAGGCAGGAGATTGACTAAGAAAGCAATTAATAAAGATTATTAAGCAGCTGTTGGGTAGATCAGACATTAAAGATGACAGGAACAAGGAGAGTAGACCAGAATATATTGCATACTGTAAAAATAAATTGTGATATATATATATATATATATATATATATATGACAGAATACTATAGAGCAATGAAAAAAAAAAAAGAAATGAAACCATCTAATCTAATCACCATGGATGAACTGCCGAAGAGTGATTCTGAGAGCAAAAACAACATGACTACATTTACATAAAATGTAAAATATGAAAAAAATATTAGTTATTTTTGAAGGAAACAAATATGAACAAGCATTTAACTTCACTGTTGAAAAGTCATTCGTGAGAAAGATTTACAATAAATTTAGGAGATCAGTTGTTGTTTACAGAAAAAGAAAGAATATGCTTGTAAAACTATGCATGAGTCTTTTTTTTTTCCAATATTTTATTTCTTACCCTGGTGAGTGGGCATATTAGGTACTCATTCTCAATGTGCTGTATAGCACAGACACATATGATAGTAGTAATAATAAATAGAAAGCAATGGGAAATGTATTTTAAGAAGGCTGAGCGCCGAAGAATTGATGCTTTTGAACTGTGGTGTTGGAGAAGACTCTTGAGAGTCCCTTGGACTGCAAGGAGATCCAACCAGTCCATTCTGAAGGAGATCAACCCTGGGATTTCTTTGGAAGGAATGATGCTAAAGCTGAAACTCCAGTACTTCGGCCACCTCATGCAAAGAGTTGACTCATTGGAAAAGACTCTGATGCTGGGAGGGAGTTGGGGCAGGAGAAGGGGACGACAGAGGATGAGATGGCTGGATGGCATCACGGACTCGATAGACGTGAGTCTGAGTGAACTCCAGGAGTTGGTGATGGACAGGGAGGCCTGGTGTGCTGCGATTCATGGGGTCGCAAAGAGTCGGACACGACTGAGCTACTGAACTGAACTGAACTGCAAATATAGCTGCAGGTAGAAAGGGGAAGAAAAGATCCACAAATTAATATAAGGGAAAAAAGGAGTTAAGATCTTTACTGAGGCATTTCAGGTCAACAAAAGCACAGACGGATGAAGACAGTAGAGCCACTTAAGCGGCTGACATCTTGGAGAGAGTGTTTCATATTTCCGAGTAGAGTTATGATGTTTAGATATAAAGATAGCTTAGCGACAGCAAGAAACATACGAGTGTTGAAAGAAAATTGGAGATAATCTGAGCACAGGCAATAGCTGAAAACATGTGAGCAGTGAGTTCACTGAGGGACAGGAGGAAAAAAAAAAAAAAAACAACAAAGGGCCTTGAAACACTGCAGAGTTAGTGAGCCTAGTAGAAAGGAGAGTGAGCAAAGGAAAAGTGTGTTTATTTGTTGGCAAAGGCTCCAGAGACAAGTCAGCTTTTTATTGAGTTCGAGCATAAGGAGAAGTACCCAAGAATGTAAGCCTTTCATCACATTTGTTTCATCTGTCACTGTATTTACTTTCCCTTGAGAATTTAAATGGAGATAGATCTGAGTGAATTTGAAATTTGCTATTTTATAATGTTAAGTCCAAAACTTCTAAATAGTTTTGAAAAATCATCAGGTCTGTTAGAGATTTATTTAGAACGCTTTCAAATGTGCCTGTCTCTTAAGTTTCAGCTATTTTTTCCTCTTCTACACATTATCACCTACATTTGACTTTCAAAAAGATAAAGAAAACTATGATTGTTGCTAATATGTGTTGGGATGTTTCTATATGACAAGGAAGACACAAAACTTGTACATAGATGACCTCGTTTATAATCAAGGACTTATTTAATCCACAACTACTTTTTAAGCAATTTGCTTCTAGTATGCACAGACACTGTCCTAGGTACTGAAAATACGACAGTGACCCAAACAGACCCAAATTCTTTGCCCAGAGTTTACCTTCTTGTGGGAGGAGAGAGCATAAGTGAAATATATTGGTATAATATAACATACAGTTTTGTTGTATTTGTGTTGATATAAATAATGAAGGAAAGGGGCTGAAAGTTCATGAGGGTGGTATTTAATTTTAAGTAGGACGATCAGAGAAAGTCTCACCATTTTGCTGATTTGATTAAAGCCTGGAGGAGAGAAGGAAGTCAGTGGTAATAATGATGTGGAAGCAAACTCACAGCAAACGGAATGGTAAGAATGAACGCAGACATACCAATAGGATGGAGCCTGATTGTCCGGGGTGTGACCTGTACTCTCAGGGCAGGGAGAGGAGTAAGAAGTGGGCTTGGAGAGGAAGGGGAGGGGAGGGAAGAGGAGACTAGGAAGCCCTTTCAGGAAACGCTGCCTTTAATTTTAGTGAGAGAGGAAGGCTCCATCAGGCTCTGAGCAGAAAAGTGGCCTGATTTGAGTTTTATTTTAGCAAGACCAGTACAGGAAACAAGGGCAGACATAGAGGTGCCCAGGGAGGGGGCAGGTGGGAGTTGCTGATGACTTAGACCGGGGTTGGAGCTGTGGAAGTTGGAAGAAATGATATTTTTCTGGCACAAAATGTTTTGGTTGTGATGTGAATATGCAATTTGCTTGTTAATGCATATGTGATTTTGAGACTGAGGTAATTGTAAGGTCCTTTCTGATGGATAAGGGTTCTTTTTCTTTTTTTAGACCACTGGGAAGCCACCACTGTTCCACACGCTATGGCTACCCCACGTGCAATGACCTCCATTTGTTGCACATCGAATAGAAAGCAAATTCTTTATCTCCTTAAACAACTGCAATGAAATTACTTCTAGTGGCTGGTTACACTGCCGTTTTTACAGTGCCAAGACAATGTCTCATGTTATTAAAGATGAAAGATGTTAAACATGAAAGTCTGATCCTGCGGTACTATCTTTCCATTTTGAACCATCACGGCACAAAGAAAAGCACACTGCTGATAATTTAATACGGTTACAGATCTGGGGTGAATTTTATCAACCCGACACTAAAACAGGCCGTGCTAGTGCCAGTTAGGTTTGTTTTCTCACTGTCCTTGTTGCTGTTTAGTCACTAAGTCATGTCCGACTCTTTCACCGCCCCATGGACTATAGCCCACCAGGCTGCTCTGTCCATAGCACTTCCCAGGCAAGAATACTGGAGTGGATTGCCATTTCCTTTTCCAGGGGGTCTTCCTGACCCAGGGATCAAACCTATGTCTCCTGCATTGCAGACAGATTTTTTTTTTTTACTGCCGAGCCACCAAGGAAGCCCCCAGCCTTGTTTACCAACACCTTAATAGATAAATGTTACTAGCCACTGAGCTACCAAGGAAGCATGGACATTCACTGGGCATCAAAATAATCACAACTATCAACAAAAAGTAGTTGTTAGTTATGAGGTCATCCCTGGTAGCACACTGGCTAGTCACATGATCCAGGATACACTTTATATTTTTTTAGACTAAATTCCACAGAAAATACAAAAATAGCACTAAGTTCAGATAATAATAATAAATATCCTACTGGCTCTTATAATAGTAAAAACAGTATGATATTTTGTTATGATTCTTCTCAGAAAGAAGTAGCTATATTAGTTATATAGTACTCCAAACGTACTATGTAACAAATTACCTCCAAACTCAATAGCTTAAAGTAGCAATTGTTCATTTCCATGGATCTGCAGCATTATTGGGTCTGTTCCCCTTGGCAGGGCCTAGTAAGGCAGTTCTGCTTCAAGGTGAGGGTCAGGGAGTGAGATGGCAGAAGCTGTTCCCTGTGTGTTTATCCTCCTTGAACAGGGGGCTGGTTAAGGCATGTCCTGTTCAGTGATGGCAGAAGTGCAGAAGAGATGGCCAACCTGACAAGTTCAAGAAGGGATGAGCTACAGTTCAGTTGCTCAGTCGTGTCCGACTCTTTGCGACCCCATGAACTGCAGCACGCTAGGCCTCCCTGTCCATCACCAGCTCCCGGAGTTCACCCAGACTCACGTCCATTGAGTTGGTGATGCCATCCAACCATCTACAGTTAAGCTGTACTAATTTACAAGAGTTGACTGTTTTATCTTAGTGTTTTGTGAGTTGGTTGTTTAAAAACAGCCATTATCAAGAAATAGACATAGAGGATAGATTTTTGGACTTGGGGAGAGGGGAGGAGAGGGTGAGCTGTATGGAAAGAGTAACATGAAAACTTGCATTACCGTATGCAAAACAGATAACCAACGAGAATTTGCTGTTTGTCTCAGGAAACTCAAACAGGGTCTCTGTGTCAGCCTAGAGGGGTGGGATGGGGTGGGAGATGAGTGGGAGGTTCAAAAGGGTGGGGATATATGTATACCTATGGCTGATTCATGTTGAGGTTTGACAGGAAACAGCAAAATTCTGTAAAGCAATTATCCTTCAATAAAGAGATAAATAAAATTTTAAAATAAATAAAATATAAAAAACAGCCATTATTAAAAGCTATATTATAGTAAGTTACCAGTAAGTACATTACATTAACAACAAAGATAAATATTTAAAAATCACTTTCTCACTATGTTTCTACATTCTCTTAGTATCAGAATCTTAAGGTGATTTAGGTCTATTCTCTTCGTATAGTAGAAATACTATAAATGGTATGTGCCTGCATGCCTCTTCCCAGCATTGCATTCACCAGTGTCTCCCGGTAGCTTAAAACTGACAGTAGTGGGAATACTGATACCATGGAAAATAGCCAATGCTACAAATCAAAACATTTTTCCTCATGTTTTTAACAACTGGTTTTTCACCCACACTATTTAATAAGTTGAGAGCAGGTTGTTGAACATTTTCAAGGAGAACATTCATTTTGAGTCTTTTCTTGCATTACATTAGGTCTGCAAATACTGCACTGGCCCAAATCAGGCAGTAATGAAATACATTCCACCTTCAGTGGAAATGTAACCTGGAAGGGTTAATTCTCACTTCATGCTGGATTTATTTCTGTGACTTTAACCCTGGTTTTTGCCATATTTGTTATTATAATCATACATAGTAGCCTGCCTCAGAAAACCCTGCTCCCCTCTGCCTGACCCTTAAACTAACATGCTTCTGTTTAGCTCACAGGGAGATAATCTGACCCTGATCACCTGTGAATGTAAGGAAATGAAGCCATTCTAGCAAATATTTGCAAGAATTAAATGGTCTTTTTTTTTTTTTTTTTTCCTCCCTCCATCTCTGATCCATAAGAAACCTGGCATCCAGGCCCTGGAAAGATGCCATCTTCTGCCATCTTCTCGGTCAGCCAGCTTTCCAAATAAAGTCATTTTCCTTGCCTCAGTACCTAATCCTTTGGATTTATTGGCCTCTCGTGTGGCGAGCAGAGTGAGCTTGGACTCAGTAACAGATCTGGTGAGCCAGTGCAGAAGCCTTGCTGCTCGTGTCTAGCCAGCCCTGATCAGGGAATATTAAGAGGCAAGGCTCCAAGCAGTTGCTGGGACCATTGGTCCTGAGGGTCTTCCTTTCAAGTTTCCCTGAAGTGGCACTGATTGCCCTAGCACTTGGCAGTTGAGGCAAAGAATGGGCAAAATGTATTTTCAGGGTAAGTCCACCCAGTTTGATAGCTGGTTGGTTCATTTGTAGTTTTGTGTGCCTTTTTGTGTTATGAGTCAATGGCTCAATTTTGTAGCCTAAGCCACTCTGGTATACACATGGGGAACATAGTCCCCTCCTCAATTTGGGCTTTTCCTTTATAGGACAAGCCAGTTTGGTTGAGGTACCCTGTCAGAGGGGGTAGGTGTTGTTGGACTCTGGGAACTGGTTCATTGGGGAGCTAGTTTTTGTGGCGTGAGCTACCTAGTTGGAATTAGCTCATTTGTTTTGTAGGGTAGATTTATTTTATAGGGTAGATTTATTTACCTGAGTTGGGAGCTGGTTCAGTTGGAACCAGTTCATTGGGGAACAAGTTTTCATGGGGTAGGCTGCCTAGTTGGAATTAGTTCATTTGTTTGTAGGGTAAATTTATTTACCTGAGTTGGGGGCCAGCTCATCTGTGCATTGATACAATCTGTTTGCGTCATTTCTGTTGAATATCTTTTGTGTTTTCGTGTTATCAAACTTATTTTTTAAAGGCCTCCAATTAAAATAAATAAGTTTATATTAAAAAAAAAACACAAAAACCTCCAAGATTGAAAAATAAATAAATAAACTACTGTGCAATTCAAAAAAAAAAAAAAAAGGCGATTTCATCTATCCTGAAGGAAAGCTCTTTGGGGTGCATGTAAAGTTCAGAAGAGCAATGGACCCTGAATAGTTCACAATTACACAGTCTCATAGTTAGAAGCACCTTCAAAGGAGAGGAACATTCTGATAAGAAGCAGGCCTGGGGGTTTCCTTGGACTTGAAGTGTCCAATTCTAATTTCCCCTACTGGAGTTCTGGGTAACTTTGACAGTAGGGAACAAGTTGATTGATTCTCTAGTAGATATCACTCTCCTTTGTAAATTAAATGTTCAAATAACCTTTTACCCAGAATAGCTTGATATAAGGGTCCCACTGGGGCCTTTTTGACCTTATCCTATATGGAGAGCTTTGGCTCCCATCTCGGGGGAGGAGACTTTGGCTCCAATCTGGAATGTTCTCCCTATGGAGGGAAACTCTGTGTATAAGGCACTTTGGACAAAGGTCACAGGTCTAATGGGACTGGGAAGTCACAGTGTGACTTTCCAGCTGGCTAGGTTTTGGTTCATTCTGGCTAATTTGGTAACAAGACAGTTATTTTGTTACATTAGTCTACCATCTTCTCAGTCAGCCAGCTTTCTGAATAAACCCATATTCCTCATCTCAACACCTCATCCCTTGTATTTATTGGCCTCTCCTGTGGTAAGCAGAGTGAGCTTGGACTCAGTAACAAACTGAGGGCACAATGGGATGGATTGTGGAAGCTAACAGTTCAACCTACCACAGTTAGGAAATGGCACAAAAGCCAGGTGGACAGGGAAGTCAGTGTTTCCATATACAAGTAAGTACAGATAGCTTTGATTTTCTTCAAAAGCAACTATCACTCATTATTTCTAACATTTCCTAGTGAAAAATAAATATTTGAAGTAGACAATTTGAATTACAAAATAGATTATCAATTTCTACTTATAAAACACTTTAATTATGAATGTAGACAAAACTGAATAAGTTGGCAAGAGTTGCTTGTTGGTGATTCCTAAACACTAGTAAGCATAATTCCAAGCACATTTTTATTTCATTCTGAATTGATCGTATTCCACTCAAACCTTGATTCTTTCAAGATACTGCAAAGCTGATATGGCCTATGAGAGAAAAACAACAACAAAAAAAGCCTCTAACTCCAATAATTTAATAGTCTTCCTTTCCTTACATGCAGCTTTGTCTGTTAATTGGAAATAGTATTCCCAGCTGCACTGAGAATGTTTTCTGAACAAAGGGAGGAGGACATCTTAAAGATTGCAGTGGAAGTTAAGGCAAACCATAATTTACATTTCAGAATATAAATGCCCCAGGGAAGCCTTCTTCCCCTGTTGCCTAAAACTTTGATTGGCATTTCAATAGGATGCTACCAAATGGGAGGTTGGTCCCAGGAAACCCATCCTCAAGGTTTCCAATGACTGTAATTCCAGGCATCTGATCTGAGAAAAATAATGCCTATGAGATCAGGACATTTAAAAATTTAAGGCAACCATGAAAGCCAATGAGAACCAGAAAATGAACCCAAGGAGAAACATGGGTCCTGAGAGTTTCTGCTTCACTCTGGAGATCAGATGTATTTCTAATTCAAATTATTTCAGCTTGTGTGGTTATCAATAAAATGGCACAAAAAAGATATATATCCCACCTCTACCCCAAAACTCATCCTCTCCAGAAATAATGATTTTCCATAATCTCTTTTAGATTTTAAGCATTATAAAAACTGCACCTTGTTGGATATATAAAATTCTGTAAATTCCTGGATAAAATTTTTATTTTGGATGTTAAAATCTGGCCTCTTCAACTCTAAAAAACATTTTAAAAATGAGATAAACAAATTGAGGTAATTCAGAGTTCTTCTCTACTTGTCTCTACTTAAATGTTGACAAGTTTCTGTATCACTCCTTCTCTTTTCCAATTCTCTAAAGCATGCAGCTAGAAAATAGTAACCAGATTTTAATCTCTTATGTTTATTTTTTCTTCTCTTGCTTGTATTTTTGGTGCCATATATAAAAAAATCATTACCAAGACCAACATTAAGGAGTTTTTATTCTAGGAATTTTACAGTTTTAAGCCTTACATTTAAGTCTTTTTTAAAAACCTGAAACAGAGTTGACTAATATTAATAGTATTATATTATATTCAGGTGTACAACAGAGTGATTTGATATTTTTATAGAGTATATTTCATACTAACTTATTATAACATATTGACCCTATTCCTTGTGCTGTATTTCAAATGTTTATAACTATTTATATCTAGTAGTTTGTATCTCTATAACCCCCTGCACCTATCTCGGCCCCTCCGCCAATTCCTTTCCTCTGTGGTAACCTCTAGTTTGTTCTCTGAATCTGTGCCTTTACTTCTATTTTATTTATTCATTTGTTTAAATTTTTAGATTTCACATATAAGTGAAAACACACAATATTTGTCTTTGTCTAAGTCTTTAATACATTTTTTAGTTAATTTTGTAAATGGTGGAAAAAAGGGTCCAGTTTCATTCTTTTGCCTATGAATACTCAGTTTTCCTATCACCATCATTAAATAAACTATATTTTCCCTATTGAGTATGCTTTACTTCCCTGTTGAATATTAGTTGACTACATTAAGGTAGATTGATTTATAAATCTACATAGTATAGATTTATTTCTGGGTTCTGTATTCTGTTCCACTTGTTTCTGCTTCTTTTTATGCCAGTACTATACTGTTAATTACTATAGCTTTGTAGTATACTTTGAAGTCAGGCATTGTGATACCCCAGCTTTGTTCTTTCTCAAGATTGCTTTCGCTACTGAGGGAGTAGTCTTCAGTGGTTCCATACAAATTTTAAGATTTTTTTTCTCCTTCTATAAAAATATCATTGGAATTTTGATAGGGATTGCTTTGGATAGAATCTATAGATAGCTTTGGATAGTATAGGTATTTTAACAATATTAATTTTTCCAATACATAAGCAGGGAATATATTTCCATTTATTTGTGTCTTTTCGAATATTTTTTACCAGTATCATAGTTTTGAGAGTACAGATCTTTCACTTTCTTGGTTAAATTTGTTCATAAGCATTTTATTGTTTTTGATGCTATCAAAAATGGGATTCTTTCTTTTTCAGACAGTTAATTTGACTGCATAGAATTGCTACTGATTTTTGTATGTTGATTTTTATATCTTACTACTTTGCTGAATTCATTTATTTATTCTCACATTTATATCTGTAAACAAAAAAAATTTGTGGAGTTTTTAAGGCTTGCTGCATAAAAAATCATGTCACCAGGAAATCTAGACAGTTTTACATTTTCCTTCCTGATTTTTGATGCCTTTTATTTTATTTTCTTGCCTGATTGCTCTGGTTAAGATTGCCATTCCTAGTGAGAATGGGCAAATCTATCTTTTTCCTCATCTAAGAGGAAAAGCTCTGATTCCTTTGTCATATATTCTGTATGTTGATATTGTTCTTTTTTTTTTTCAGTTGCATTAGTTATGCATGGATCTTTCTATTCAAGATTCTCCTATTCATGCAGTTTGATCTACCTTCAGCAATCTGGGAAAAACAAAAGACATGTTTCATATGGGTACTCACAAGTAGCTTACCTCTGGGTCTGTGTGTTTTTTTGTCCTTTTATGTTTTTGTTTTGTTTTCTACATGGAATTCTTCTTTGCCTCAATGGTCTCAGTGCCGCTCCCACTGCTCTGACTGAATAGAATCAGTATGGGGCCAATTATTGAGCTATATGCAAGTTAACTCATCTTATCCCTGGTCTCTGTAATATCTAGACTGAAAACACAAATGGTGTCACTATATCCTTTTACTGTCATTTTTCACAGAAGTACTCTTCTTAGTGTGTTTTAGGATGTTGCTTCCTTACTCATTTGAGTCCTATCAAAGTTTCATCCTTTGGAGTCTTAAGTATCTATACTTGTAAAACATGAATAAACTGAAACCTTAATTAAATAGAGTTGGGAGACCAGAAAAGGGAGCTTTCATGCCCTGCAATGAGGGTGGAGCCCAACAGCAAGAAGAAAACTCTCCTTCTTTCCTGGGAAGGGCTCAGCCAATGAAAATCCATGGGCTCCCTGTTTACTCCAGCCCTTCCAACTTCTTTTTCCTCTGTATAAAAGGGTTCTCCTTTCCTGCCTGTGTGGGAACTTGTATATAACTCACCAGGAATACAGATCTTGAATTGTAATTCTTTACTGATTCTGAATAATTCCATCTTTGCTGGAGAACTATCTGACACATTCTGTTTGTATTAGGTCAATGTACTCCGACTCTGACATGCTTTAACGGTTAGAAGACAAGGAGGCAAGAGATAATGCTTAAGCTGTGGTACATATATACATAATGGAATACTACTCGGCCATTAAAAAGAATGCATTTGAATCAGTTCTAATGAGGTGGATGAAACTGGAGCTTTTTATACAGAATGAAATAAGTCAGAAAGAAAAACACCAATACAGTATACTAATGCATATATATGCAATTTAGAAAGAAGGTAATGATGACCCTGTATGCGAGACAGCGAAAGAAGCACAGATGTATAGAACAGTCATTTGGACTCTGTGGGAGAAGGCAAGGGGGGGGTGATCTGAGAGAATAGCACCGAAACATGTAAATTATTATATGTGAAACAGATCGCCAGTCCAGGTTTGATGCATGAAACAGGGTGATCAGGGTGGGTGCACTGGGATGACCCAGAGAGATGGTATGGGGAGGGAGGTGGGAGGGGGGTTCAGGAAGGGGGAACACATGTACACCCATGGCTGATTCACGTCAATGTATGGCAAAACCCACTAAAATATTCTAATTAGCCTCCGATTAAAATAAGTAAATTAAAAAAAAAGGAGATAACGCTTAGCCACATATATTGTTCCTAAACCAGTACTGCAAAATGTATAAGCATAAAATATACTAGTTACTGTGATAAAGATGATGGTAAAAGGATGCTTTCCTTTTGTCTGCTGCTGCTGCTGCTAAGTCGCTTCAGTCATGTCCGACTCCGTGCGACCCCGTAGACGGCAGCCTACCAGGCTCCCCCGTCCCTGGGATTCTCCAGGCAAGAACACTGGAGTGGGTTGCCATTTCCTTCTCCAATGCATGAAAGTGAAAAGTGAAAGTGACGTCACTTAGTTGTGTCCGACTCTTAGCGACCCCATGGACAGCAGCCCACCAGGCTCCTCCGTCAATGGGATTTTCCAGACAAGAGTACTGGAGTGGGGCTACTAACACTCTAGTCAGAATGGCTATTCAGCTAATGTGTACCAGGATATCTACAGCATCCATTTTGATTGGTTCCTGCCTATGTTACATGTGCTGTTAAACAATGTAAGGATCATAATTATCTGTGATGCTTGCAAGGTATACTAAGAATAATTTGACAGCTTGGAAAAGTTGGTAAGGAAATAATACTTTGGAAGTTCTTGCTGTTTTTCAAATTGGTAGAGTTGCCAATATCATGTTCTCTATTTGCTACATGAATCTATTAAAGAATCCGAGGAGAATGTGCCCATCCATTTGATAGGAAACAAGATGTAGTGTAGGTATACTAGAGCAAAGTAAATCTTTCACTGACACATAACTAGGCCTTGGTTTCCAGCCAACAGAATCACAAAAAGATTCACTGTTTCCCCCCACTTTGAGTTATTAATTATGACAAAGCCTAATGTCTATATTGTCCCAACTTAAGCAAGCCATTCCCACAAACACCTGCCAACTTCATCCATTGAGATGAGATGCAGATATCAACCTTACTCAAGATAACACTTTCTTGTTTCAGGCTTCACCCTTTGACTTTATTCTTAATGTCACATGAGTGCTATTTTATATTTTTGGAAGATGGTTAGGGTCTGCTGACCATCCTTACATACAGACTGCCTGGAGCTAACTCTAAGTACAATTCCAGGAGTGAGAAATAAAAAGAATAAAAAAAGTAAACAAGGGTTCATGTGTTGGTATGTTAAAGTTCTAGGCAACCAAAGGAAAAACCTGGAAACATTATTTTATCTGTAATAATGAAAGCTTGAGGTCTTTTGGACACAGGAGGTGGGTTAAAAGGGCCTTCAAATTGCAGGCTTAGAGATCTCCAAAATGCCTCTTCCACAGCTGTCCTCCTAATGCACCTTTCAGAGACTCTGCTCTGTTCTGTAATGAGTTTTGAAAGGTTCTACTCCCATAGAAAGATTCATCCCCTTTTCTCTAAGCAACTGTTGCTGAAAGCAAAACAAAACAGGCCTTTGAAGTAGGGGAAAAAACCAAACACTTAAGACATAAAAAGGGAAGATTTCAAATTTTGAAGATTAATACCAACTTTAGGATGGCATTTTTGGAGACCAGCAGTGTCCAGCGAGTTCTGACGGCAATTTGATGACTCTTGGAGCTGGACACTGAAAATAGGGCACTTACAGACAGGTCACTTACAATACTGCCAGTATTGCAGATCCTTGATATTCAGCAATATTGATAATCCTTGGAGCTCTAACAATTGCTTCCAATTTCAGTTAAACTGGGGCTTCCCTTGTGGCTCAGCTGGTAAAGAACCTGCTTGCAATGCAGGAGACTTGGGTTCAACCCCTGGGTTGGGAAGAGTCGCTGGAGAATTCCATGAAGTTGCAAAGAATTGGACATGACTGAGTGAATTTCATTTTCAATAAATCTCTTCAAGCAATGGTTGCTTCTTGCAAGTATGGTCCCTGAACTAGTGAAACAACATCACTTGAGAGCCATTAGAAAAATTCATTCTCAGGCCCTACTCCAGAACTGCTGAATCCAAAACTCTGAGGGTGGGCCCTGCAGTCAGTTTTAATGAACTTTCTGATGCATATTGCATTTAAAGAACACTGTTAACGAGCATCTTCCCAGGAAGAATGTCATCCAAGGTCACAGCCATCCTACTCTCCCTCTGGATGTCTCCATTTCCTCTGTGTAAAATATTCCTCTGGGTAACTGAACAATGTTCATATAAAACTGAAAAGGACTGGCAGAAATGTCTAAAGTACCAGGATCTGAGAGTGAGGGCAAAGTATGATATTTGGCAAACAACCCCAAGTCCGCCCCATCTGGGGACCTTGATCTCCATCTAGATAAGACTTCTGGTTATTGGAATCTCTATGGCTCTGCTTCTCCAGCTCCTAAACCTGCTTCTGGCCTCACCCTCACTAGGTGACCAGCCCAAATCCCCTTCTCCCACTGGTTCTCCTAGCTACCTTGGGGTTTTGGTTTGTTCTCAACCTTGCCTTCTCCCTTTATTTTCCCATTGCTTTTCCTATCAGGGCTCAAGATGAAACAAGCCCTGTATCAGTGAGAGCCCTAGGAGGCCAGCATTCCCTGGGGAGGGTAATTAGCACTGCTCTGTCTACTCTGTCTATAAACTTACAAATTGATATCTTCCAATATATCTAATACAGCAGCCATTTCTGGAATGAATGAAGAAATGGATTGAGAGAAGCTCAGAACAAACAAGTCCCAAGGTGACATAATTCTCAAAAGCTTGATGTGGAAACCAAGCCTGCAAATTTCTCCTTGCCCATCCCACACCACACTCCCTCAGGTATGTCAGCCTCCTGTTTAGTCTGGAAGGTCTGTACTGTACTTCTGCTTTGCAGGGACAGAAATTTAGGGCTTGAAAGTTATAGGTGTTGCTGAGTTTGCTTAGTCCTATTTATAACTGAAACATAACTGGTGCTATTGTTTCAGACACAGATCATGGAAAAAAAGGTAAAACAGTTCTTAATCACTTGGCATTTCTTTCCTCTTCTTTCACAGAGGGCAGTGTTACTTTTTCATCTGCACTTTAAAAATGCCCTTGGGAAATGCCATTGAAGATGAAGGAAGAAGAGAAAGATGGAGTTTATCCTGGCAGGCTTTGCAGGTCAAATGTAAAACAAAGGAGGACAGTGGTGCATATAAAGGAAAAAAATCTATTTTTCTTCTGCTTTAATCAACATGGGAGTAGGACAAGCATTAATTAATATTTTTAAGTTTAAACTAAGGGTGCGCCAACTGAAGTCAAGGTCAGGAGTCCAAGTGGTGAGAAAGATTCTAGTACGAGAATCTATATGAAGGACACAGAGTGAACCCACATATCTTTTCAGAATGGACTCGCGAAACCATTTTTATCTCTCTTTTCCAATCAGAATCAACTATATATATACAGTTAGATATCTTTCTCTCTCCTGAGGCAGCAGCCCAGGGAAACAGGCTTAAAATGACAGCTGGAAATATTTGAGCTGGATTCCATCAGGGTTGCTAGTTGTATTTTTCTAGGACAAGTTGCTATGACCTACAGGAGGCTCCCTGCCCACTGGACTGAGGAACTTTGACTCTAGAGCTGCCTGTCATCCTCGCCTAAATGTGAAAGTTTCCCCAGATGACCTCTGCAGTTACTCACAAAATAAGGGTCTCACGACCAATTACCAACCTGAATTTAAATCCTGGTTCTATTTAGTTTGATCAGTACGATTTGGGGGCAAATGAATCTCTATCTGAGACTCTGTTACCTCATTTAGCACCTGAGAATAATTCAGTTTTTTGATATGACTGATCTTCTCAGCAGGATCAAGTTACATACTATTGGGACTCGGTGCTAAATGAAGTGTGAGAGCCCCTTGTGCAAAAATTATTGAAAATTTCAAGATGGCAATGGCAGAAAATTAACCCCAGCACAGGACTCTTGTGAACACAGGACGCTTCTTGGTGCAAAGTCTTGGGGGCTGTGCAGATCATATGCCCAGGAAGCCTGCAGCACTTCAGGATCTGCTGGATCATCAATGTCTGTGAACCTAATAGATTTTGGTTGAGGACCCAGATCGAGAAAACCCGAGTGGATGCGTGACCCTCTCCCAAGGCCTGGCAGGCCTCATACTGCTCTGTTATAGAACTGCCCTGAGTGGATTATGCAATGGTATGAAACAGGCCCTTTTTTATGGATATGAAAGTGAAAGTTGCTCAGTCATGTCCGACTCTTTTTGACCCCCTAGACTACACAGCCTGTGGAATTCTTCAGGCCAGAATACTGGAGTGGGTAGCAGTTCCCTTCTCCAGGGATCTTCCCAACCCAGGGATCAAACCTAGGTCTCCCAAATTGCAGGTGGATTCTTTACCAGCTGAGCCACCAGAGAAGCCCTTTTATGGATATATTTAATTCAAATTTTTTTGTACCCCCTAAGCTTATTGTTAAGATTAAATTACAAATGTAGACTACAGGGCACATTGTAGAAATAAATCAGCATTTCCCCAAATAAGTTCCAGCAATCACCTATAGGAGAAGACTGCTTCTTACAACATAGATTACCAGGTCCCATGGCAGATCTTATGAATCAAAAGCTCTGTGGTTGGAACACAGAAACTTAAATTTTTACCAAGTGTCTTGAAAGAGTCTGAAGCCATGAAAGCATTAAATGATTACAGTAAATACGTTACCCACCTACTCCTTCTCAGTTCCAAGAATGATACGTAATTTGTGTTTGACAGAAGCTTCTGTGTTAATCAGGCTTCCCTGGAGGCTCAGACAGTAAAGAGTCTGCCTGCAATGCAGGAGACCCAGGTTTGATCCCTGGGTTGGAAAGATCCCTGGAGAAGGATTTTGTATGTAATTTGTGCTTGACAGAAGCCTGCTGCTGCTAAGTCGCTTCAGTCGCGTCTAACTCTGTGCGACCCCATAGACGGCAGCCCACTGGGCTCACCCATCCCTGGGATTCTCTAGGCAAGAACACTGGAGTGGGTTGCCATTTCCTTCTCCAATGCATGAAAGCAAAAAGTCAAAGTGAAGTCGTTCAGTCGTGTCCAACCCCTAGTGACCCCATGGACTGCAGCCCACCAGGCTCCCGTGTCCATGGGATTCTCCAGGCAAGAGCACTGGAGTGGGGTGCCATTGCCTTCTCCTGACAGAAGCCTAGCCAGTACCAAAAATATGTGATTCTCAACAGTGACAAATTCCCTTTTCTGTAGCAATAATTATTGCAACAAATGTAACAGTGCCAACTATGGTTCACGGAGCATTTTCTACCTGTCAAGTGCTTAGTGGGCACTGCAATTAATCCCATAATGCCTCGAGAGGTAGGTCTTGTCTTTCCACTTCACAGGGAGGGAAACTGAGATGCAGACATTGAGGGGCATGCAGTGCCATGGTCTGCAGACTCAGACATTACGGCCTGGCACTGCCATGGCCAAGGTCTGGCTCTCGGCAGGCCCAGAGTCCACGGTGGGCTGCCACTAGGCCACCTCTCTGAGCAGAAAAAGAAATCATGAATGCAGGTCAACTTTCCTTATAAATGTATTTTCTTTATTTTGTGATCTAAGTGCCTTGGCCTTCTTAACAGTAAATTTAGAGTCTGGATATAGAACTGTCTGGAGGCTTAAAGTGATGGAGTGGATCTCTCCCTCACAGGAGGGGCTCCAGGAAAAGTGTTATTAAACTGCATTGCTTTCTCACATCTGAAGCTAAACCACACATGCTTAGTGAGACATTTGTTACTGTCTTTTTTTTTTTTTTTTTTGGTTAATAAATCTGGCTAAAAATACTCCAAAGATGACAAATGTAAGAGACAAAGAGACACATAAAAAAATGTGAATGGGTGTATGAGAAAGAAAGCTACAGTAGGCAGCTAAGAAATAAGACACCGAGGGAAGTTTGTATGTATTACATCAGTGTCTCTTTTTACTAAAGGAGTCATACAAAGACTGGTAAATGAGCTCTTTTCAGTGTTTCCTTTTCATACACATGGAGCACAAGGGGGAAAAAAGACTATGTATATCTCCGTCTTCTTTTCCATTTAATTGTCAGAATCAGATTTTCAGTATCTACAAAGTAACTTTCTGGAATTTTGATTAGGATTATGTTGAATCTTCCTGAACAGGCACATGGATATCTCCCCATGGGTTTTGTTCTTTGATTTCTCTTATTAGGATTTTATAGTTTGTCTCACATATATTTATAAGTATGATGTGTAGTAGCATTCCTATAATATCCTATGTTATATATATAACATTTCTATAAATTTATTTTTGTTTCATTTTTGTCTGCTAAATTTTTCTCTCCTCAAGGGCTATAGATAATATTCTGAGCCATGTCCCGTGAGCTGTCTTATAGATACTGAAACCCCCACACAGTGGTAGAAGTTAACTGCATGACGACCAGCCTGTAGCCATGCCATAAGCTTCCACAATTTTGAAAACTCTCCTCAAAGAAATGGGAACAAACCAGTTCTGGAACTGAAGATTAACTGAACTGAAAGCAATCAAGGTGACGCTGACCAGAACACCGATGACAATTTCAGGATGACCGTCAGAGCCGACTGTCCCACGTACAGCCCCGTCCTCTGCCTATACGCCACGGGTGCTCAGCTGCTCAATGTCCAGCTCTTTATGACCCCACAGACTGTAGCCTGCTGGGCTCCTCTGCCCATGGGATTTTCCTGGCAAGAATACTGGAGTTGGCTGACGTTTCCTCATCCAGGGTATTCTACTTAAACTCCCCTTTTAAAGCTCTTGGCCCCTGGCTGTCAGCAGAGGGAACTGGCCTTTGGACATGAGTCCACCCTATCACCTGGTTGCCAGCCTCCAAAAAGAAGAAAACTTTCCTCTCCACCAACCTTGGCTCTTTATTGGCTTTGGAACATCAAGCAGTCGGACCCCACCTTCGGTAAATGCTATTATCATTTACATATGTTGACCCATTTAATATTAATGACAACATTGTGAGAGACACACTATTTCTGTCCCGGTTTTGGGAATGAGGAAACAAAGGTAGAGATGTTAAAACAAACAAGCACTCACGTCCACGGTCATTCAACTAGTAAATAGCTCACATGAAGCTCACACTCTGAAATCAGTGGAACGAGCTCACTTGGAAGAATGACTTCCCTAGGGAAGTTACTTTCTGTTTGGACACTAGAACTGTTAGTAAAAGATATCTTGTACATATCTCAATCATTTTATCCCCCATACACTCAGGTATGGCTGTTTCTTTTCCAAACAATTGTTTGAATAAAGGAGTCCATATCTGCTCTATCTCTGTGCTTTTTCGGATAGTACTGTCCAGCGTACCCCATAGCATTCTACCAATACCAATAAGATAAATCACCTTATATTTTTTCCTGATCGTGCACTGCTCTTTATAAATGTCTATGTTCCTGGTTCCATTTGGCTGTGAGCCCTCCTAACAGGACCCCATGCTTTTCCTTTGGACAGAAGCTAGGGTTTGACTTTTGTTTCTCTCATGATATATCTCACTGAGCCTCTTTCTCTGGTTGTCTCGGTCAGTAGAATGCCCTTTCCTTGGCCCTGAGAGCTCATCTTAACTTTGGTTCTTTCTGAGTTTTTTGATTAGGAGGAATTTGGGTGAGAAGGAGATCCAACCCGTCCATCCTAAAGGAAATCAGTCCTGAATATTCATTGGAAGGACCGATGCTGAAGCTGAAACTCCAATACTTTGGCCACCTGATTTGAAGAGCTGACTCATTTGAAAAGACCCTGATTCTGGGAAAGATTGAGGGCAGGAGGAGAAGGGGATGACAGAGGATGAGATGGTTGGATGGCATCACTGACTCAATGGACATGGGTTTGGGTGGACTCCGGGAGTTGGTGATGGACAGGGAGGCCTGGTGTGCTGGGGTTCATGGGGTTGCAAAGAGTTGGACATGACTGAGCGACTGAACTGACTGAGGAATATAGCAACAAGAACTTAGATATATTCCTTATTAAACATTTGGATGTGCATCAAGTGCTGATAAACATTATTCTGAGTGGAAACTATATTGTATTTTGTGTTCCAATATGAAATCATTCAATTATGAATGGAGTTGAAGCCAAATTTTTAAAAACCCAGAACAGGTAGATTCAATAACGTAGATACTCAATGGTATTTTGGGCTTTCCTAGTGGCTCAGATGGTAAAGAATCTGCCTGCAATGTGGGAGGCCTGGGTTCTATCCCTGGGTTGGGAAGTTCCCCTGGAAGAGGGGATGACAACCTACTCCAGCATTCTTGCTTGGAGAACCCCTATGGACAGAGGGCTGCAGTCCGTGGGGTTGTAAAGAGTTGGACATGACTGAGCAACTAAGCACAGCACACAGCACAATGGTATTTCATGCTAGACTTCCGGCGAGACTGAGGATGAATTCTAATTCAGGTAGAAGAATATTCAAAGTGTCACCTCATACCAACCAAGAGCTACACTGTTCACACAACAAGTAGATATTCCTCTACATTCATTTTGACAAATGTAGGAGATCACTGTTGGCATTTAGATAACCCATATCCACATTTGGGGCTCGCATCATCATGACAAAGATTGGGAACAGAATGGAAAATGTCACACTATCAGGTATTTTTCTAAGAGTACAAGACTGTGTCTCTAATAGCTTGTGTGTTTTTTTCAGAGCACATTTTCTTTATGATGAAAAATGACAGCTCGACGTGAACATTCTCTCCACCAAGCGGAGAACAAAGTTCATAGAGAGGAATAATTTTTCAGCCAATGACTATTTTGGTGCTTAAATAATCTAAATACTGTGGGCAACTGCTTTAGGTGCAGAGAAAATACATTCAGAAAAGAAGGGACCATCCCCAGCTAATGACACGGCAACCTACCCTTTCTGTTGCATTTAGTGAAGGGCTATCCTGCTGTCTTTTCTTTTGAAGTTTCATGGAGAGACACATTAGCAGGGTGAACACTTCCATCTAAGTTTCCATTTAGGCCACCCTATTAACTTTCTGTTAAAAGCTTTTTCTTTTTTTCCTCATGTGAACATTTTCTTGTAAAATCTCTTGCCAAAAGAAAAATTCTTTTTACGAAACTTTGACTGAAATTTAGAAGCATGTTTTAAATTACAAGCCTTTGAAAAGATGTGTAGGTTTTCCAGCTCTGTTTAAAAAGAAATCATTCTATCCTTTTATTTGGTATAGGCAAATACAGATGGATATAAAACTGCAAATCTGAATTTTATTTATCCTACTCGAGAAGCAGTGGGTCAAACTTTTGGTGAAATTTAAAGTACTACTTTTGCTAAAAATTGAAACTCTTGATCATTGCAACCCTAGGATGATGCTATTCACTGCTTCATCCCATACGTGCAGGTAGAAAAGACAGAATCAGTATTCTGAAACAAATCCCTAGTTGACCCCTGTGAAATATTGATAAAGAAGTCACTTGGCATCTCATAGGGGATTGCTAGTGCCTTAAATTATGATTAGCCAGGAGAGCTAGGAAAGGGTAATTCAATAATATGCATTAGGACCTTCTGCTCCTAAATACCAAGTGTGTTGTCTCTTGCTACTAAAGCTTAAGTCCTTTGCATATTGAGGTTTTTGCAGTCATTTGTGGACAAGCAGGTCCCTGGGCAGTTCTCAATATTAAGAACTAAGATCACAGGAAAGGAAACCATAAACAAAACGAAAAGAAAACCTACCGAATGGGAGAAAATACTTGCAAACAAAGTGACTAACAAGGGATTAATCTATAAAATTACTAACAGCGCATGCAGCTCAATTAAAACAAATGGGCCAAAGATCTAAACAGACATTTCTCCAAAGAAGACATACAGATGGCCAAAAAGCACATAAAAAGATGCTCAACATCACTAATTATTAGAGAAATGCAAATCAAAGCTACAAGGAGGTATAAGCTCACACCAGTCATAATGGCCATTCTCAATAAGTCTACAAATAATACATGCTGAGGAGTGTGTAGAGAAAAAGGAACCCTCCTGCACTGTTGGTAGGAATGAAAATTGGTAACAGCCACTATGGTGAGCAGTATGGGGGCTCCTTAAGAAACTGAAAACAAAACTACCATGTGATCTAGAAATTCCACTCCTGGGCATATATCCAGAGAAAATTACAGCTCAAAAAGATACATGCACCGCAATGTTCATTGCAGCACTATTTACAATAGCCAGAACATGGAAGCAACCTAACTATCCATCAACAGAGGAATGGATAAAGAAGGTGTAGTACATATGTGGAGAAGGCAATGGCACCCCACTCCAGTACTCTTGCCTGGCAAATCCCATGGACGGAGGAGCCTCATGGGCTGCAGTCCATGGGGTCGCTAAGAGTCGGACACGACTGAGCAACTTCACTTTGACTTTTCACTTTCATGCGCTGGAGAAGGAAATGGCAACCCACTCCAGTGTTCTTGCCTGGAGAATCCAGGGACAGGGGAGCCTGGTGGGCTGCCCTCTATGGGGGTCACACAGAGTCAGACACGACTGAAGTGACTTAGCAGCAGCAGCAGCAGCAATACATATATACAATGGAACACCGCTCACCCATAAAAAGACTGAACTAATGTCATTTGCAGCAACATGGATGAATGTCAAGATTATTTTACTGAGTGAAGTAAGTCATACAGAGAAAGACAAATATATGATATTGCTTATATGTGTAATTTAAGAAAATAGTACAAATAAACCTATTTATAAAACAGAAACAGAATCACAGATGTAGAAAACAAACTTATGGTTACCAGGAGGGATAGGAGGGTAGAGATAAATTAAGAGTTTGGAAATAACATATACACACTACTATATATAAAATAAATAACCAATAAGGACATGCTGTATAGTACAGGAAACATCTCAATACTCTGTAACGGCCTACATGGTAAAGGAATTTTCAAGAGTGGACATATGTATATGTATAACTGATTCACTTTGCTGTACAGTAAAAACTAAGACATTTTAAGTCAGCTATACTCCAATACATTAAAAAAAAAAAAAAGAACAAAGATCACATTGAAGAGAATCCTATAAGACTAATGGGTTAATCTTGTTTTGTGAAGGCTTAGAAAAACTTGAGGTTAGGTTCAATTTAGCCTTGATGACAAAAGTTTAGCCTCAGTCAAAAGAGGTCATAGTGGATACTTTTAAAGAGGAAGTATAATATCTAAACAAACTCTCCACGTAGGGTAATTGGACACATGGAGGGGCTGGCTATCACAATGTAAGAGTTGGGGGGAACAGATTTGGAAGTGAGTTGTATGAGCATGATCATGTAAGCCAGTGAAGAAAGGAAACGACCCACAGTCCTTAAGGAAGGATGGAAGTGTTCATGGAGAAAAATGATGACATAGTTGAATCTTAGAAAGAGCGTTCCATCCAGGAAAAAAATCAGGGAAAGTGGATCAGAAGGAGAAATCACGAGAGAAAGAAATCCACCAAAAAATTGTAATTTGGATGAGAAATGATAAAAGACTTATAGCAGTATCTGAGGGGAAAGGATGAAGTTAATATACTGATACTGTGAAAGTAAAGAACATGATATGGTTAAGGATGATTTGAAGATTTTATATGAATAGAAAATGCATGCATAGTTTTCAGCATGTTTATTGAGCAGTATTATAAGGGACTAACCTTCTATGTCACATTAATTTGTCGTTCAGGTTGCTAGACACTAAACCCTTCATATTTTAAAAACGAGTATCTGGAAACATTCCTGAAATGTAAACTTCTATTCATGTGTCTACTAAGTTGTACAAGTTGGAAGGGATGATAATCTTTGTACCTAATAGGACAGAAAAAGGACAGATTTTCAGAAACTATTTACTGAACAGATAAACCAGGAAGTAACCATCATCATTACAATGGCAATATCTTCATTATGACTGAGTGACTTCACTCACTCACTGTTTACAATATACATGTCACATGTGTTATCTCATGTGATTGTATGTGAGCCAGGTAATCTCACAACTGGGAAAACTTTAGAACAGTGAAATAACTTTCTCATGGTCACAGGTCCTTTAAATCTAAGGGGTGAGATGAGAATCACAACTTTCTGGTTTCCAGTAAACCAACTACCTCATCAACCAGCGTCAAAAAATGATGCTAGGGGTTCAGTGATCTTCCCAGCATGTTTCTGTATCAGCTGAACAGAGACAGCATGTCATTGTTTGGGGGTATTCCTATACAGTATTTCTTATTAATGGCATCAGTTTAGCTTGGATAAATGTGTTGTTATCAATCAATTCAGCAGAGCTATTTCTACTGTCTTCATATATTACCAGATACTAAAACCCACAATCAATACTAATATTTCTTTATTTGCAAACACATGGATGTGAGCAACCATGGAGAGTGACATAATTGTTTCACCTACAGTTATTTTAAACAGGATGAAAGCATGCAACTTTGAAGAAAGGAGTGACTGAGCACAAATAGGTTAATTGGTAGAAAACAATTAGATTTTACAAGAGGAGTAAGTTTATCAAGTAGATAAAAAAGGAAAGGGGACCATGATAACAAGGGTAAGGTAAGAAGAAACATCATACTGATTCATTTTCCCTGGAAACGCATGAACCTTTCACTACACATAACACATCACCCAAGGGAAGAGAAGACACTTCCATTAGAAAGATAAGTATAAGTAAAGGCATAGATATAAGTGATATCATGCAGCATTTATTTTTCTGAGTCTAGTTCTTGTTTCTTCCGTTAAGCTGTCACCTTAACTCCTGGGCATGGATTTGTTCATCTCACAGATGAGTTATGCTAATCTAGGGTTGTTCAGAGAAGAGGAGCTTAGGGGAGAACGGGGTGTTAAAGGACAGAATGGAGTCAAAGCTGCGTTTGGAAATTTCAGTAGGCTGTGGATGGATGGAGAGTTCCAAGAAGACTTTTTGAGGGGAAGGAGACTGGGATTCTGACTCAGTTCTGTGGCCCATGCAGTCCAGACTGATCAGACGCTGTCCAGTTCTGCCTTTTTTAGACAGAACTCCTGCCTCTACCGTATCACAGGCATCCACGCCCTCCTTACTTACACACACGGTACCTTGCCCACTCCTCACAGCAACACTGTGGTATAGTTATCTCCCTCTTCATAGTGGGAATAAGGAAATAGCCTCTGGAAGCTGAAATGCTTTTTCTTCAAAATCATACAACCAGAAATTGATGCTGCTGCTGCTGCTTCTAAGTCGCTTCAGTCGTGTCCAACTCTGTAAGATCCCATAGACGACAGCCCACCAGGTTCCTCTGTCCCTGGGATTCTCCAGGCAAGAATACTGGAGCGGGCTGCCATTTCCTTCTCCAATGCATGCATGCATGCTAAGCCGCTTCAGTCGTGTCCACCTCCGTGCAACCCTATGGACAGCAGCCCTCCAAGCTCCTCTGTCCACAAGATTCTCCTGGCAAGAATACTGGAGTGGGTTGCCATTTCCTTCTCCCAGAAATTGATGCTAGAGAACTAAATATTAGATGTTTCCGAAACCAAGCTCTGTCCATTCCAACTATGTATAACAGGAGAAAGATTCTCCCTCTTCCTCTCCTCATCCTTTTCCCTCCTCTCTTCCCTGGAGTTCTATTCAGTGTTTTTACAGAAAAGGAGCAACACTGACTAGGATACAGGCTGTACAAGACAAATCTTGGTGACAGGGAATCACCTTCATGTCTTTATGAATGTATGTGTGTGTCTTAGTTGCTCAGTCGTGTTTGGCTTTTTGTGATCCCCTGGACTGTAGCCCTCCAGGCTCCTCTGTCAATGGAATTCCCCTACTGGAGTGGGTAGCTATTCCCTTTTCCAGGGGCTTTCTCAACCCAGGGATTGTATCCACGTCTCCTGCATTGCTGGAGGATTCTTTACCATCTGAGACACTAGGAAAGCACCTTTATGAATATAAGAAGGTCTTAAATCCCAAATACTGGTATGCATTTGGTAAGAGAAGCAAGGCATGTTAATTATGATCAGGAGAACGTGGTGGCTTTAGCAGAAGGCATGCTCTTCAACTTTGAGCCACGTGAAAGTCAATGGTAGCTGTTCATGTATCTACCTGTCCTGCTATGCTGGGGCTCCTGGAGGGCACAGGCTGTGCCATCACTATCACTACCTCCCTGGCTTCTGGCTCTATGTCTGGTCCATAGCATGCACTCAGTAAACATTCTCTTTCTCCTTTTAAACATTTGTTTTTATTTATTTATTTGGCTGTATCGGGTCTTCATTGCAGCACGTGGGATCTCTGATATTTGCTTCAGCACATGGGGTCTTTAGTTGTGGTATGAGAGAAATAGTCCCCTGACCAGGGATTGAACTCAGGCTGCTTACATTGGGAACACTGAGTTTCAGCCACTGGACCTCCAGAGAAGTCCCCAGTAAATGCTCTCTTGAGTGAATGAATGCTTACATGAAAAAATGATTCTATGTGATGATGAACCATCTGTGTTCCTTTAGTCCTCACTGATTATGATTCCTCAGGGAATCTACAATACACATGAAACATCTATGCTAAGACTCATTTTATATGCACTGTATGTGTCTGTGCCGAGTTGCTTCAGTTGTGTCCGACCCTTTGCAACCCCATGGACTCTAGCCCGCCTGGCTCCTCTGCCCACGGAATTCTCCAGGCAAGAATACTGGAGTGGGTTGTCATGCCCTCCTCCAGGGGATCTTTACAACCCAGGGATTGAACCTGCGTCTCTTACATCTCCTGCTTTGGCAGGCAGGTTCTTTACCACTAGTGCCACCTGGGAGGCCCTAGGATGGAGAGCTTCATGCTAAATAAACTTTGCTAAAATAATGAGATTATGTTTAGTATCGATGTTTAGCAAAAGTCTGATTTTCTCAAAAACAAACAAAAAAAATGTTCAACCTTTTTTGCCTTGAAGTAATTCTAAACATCAGGTTTCTCTTGCTTTCCCTTTCTTTACCTTCCCTGACAGAGCATTAGTAGTCTAGACATAATGCAGAGTTAATAGAGAACATTCTGCTATTACACGTGTACAAGGAAAAATAAGAAAACCTAGTTAAGAAGCCATAGCCATACAACCTTTCTGAGCAATCCTTAAATCTTGTTTTAATGACTATTTTATACAAACCAGTATGTAAACACATTTAGAAAGTTTTCTGATCATTTAAACCAGATCTCATCAGGGTAATTGTATTCTTATCATGTATTTAGGAATCAGCCTCCCCAAACAGTATTGTAGTAAGACAATGAGACAATATACACAGGCAAATTGCTCAAAAAAAAAAAAAAAAAAGCCTATCATCTTGGACACATTAAACAGGAGATATTAGACATAACAGGAGATAATTTGACATATAAGATATCTTCATTTATTCAGATGAATCATGCAAAAATATAACCATCACAACCGGATGGTGCTGATGATCCACTAAAAACTTGCCGAAGAAGACAGACTACTATGCCAGTGGCTTTATTTTACATGATAAGAAAGAAAAAGCAATATTCTTTTTGCAATCTTGACATGGAAAAGTCACAATTCTTTTCTTCTGCCAGTGGATTAAAATGCCAACCTTGCTGCAAGTCGCTTGTGCCCTAATCCCACGTGAAAAAGCTGCCAAGATTTCTGCTGAAGAGTCAGACAGATCCATGCATCAGTTTTTTTCCCTCTTTTCTCTCCTACTCTATCCCTGCAGTGTCCTGATTTATTTCTGTAGATCTCTTTTGCTATAGATTGAGTCTTAAGAACCATTTCTTTGTATCTTTCTGCTTACTTACCTGAACAGTCATTGAGTCCTCTTGGGGTCCACTGGCTTTCTAGGGAGATCTTTCCTAAGGCCTGGTTTCCCCTGGGGGAATGGAAGTTGTTTCTCAGACCAAGACCCAGTTTCCCCTTTTCTGCCCATACTCTCTGCACAGGCTCAGGGAAAGGCCTGTTTCCTGTGGAGAACTATTTTTCTCATATACTGGGGAGACGTGTCAGAAAAAAATGGCCTCTCAGTAACTGAAAAGAAAAAAAAAGATTTTTCACCAGACTATTTTGTTCCAGACATTGTTCAAGGGCATCAGCAAAACTCTGGGAAGTAGGTATTATTATCTCTGTTTTTCAGATGAGCCAGTAATTTGCTCAAGGTCATATAGTTAAGTGGTAGGTGTAGAATTTAAACTTTGATTTATCTGTCTTCAAAACTCTTTTCACCATACCTACTGACCCAGGAATATGCCTCCAATCAGAGCAAAGCAAGAAGTACAATTCCAAGCATCTTTATACGAGCTGACATGGTGCCATGGTACTGTATGACTACTGGGAAGGGGTGTTGAAGGAACATTTAGTCCAATTGCCTCACTTAAGGATGAAAACCATGGCTTGCAGAGACCCAGCGCTTCACACAAGGCCACATGTATGACAAGAACACCAACCTTCTAACTCCTAGTTTGCAATTTATTGCTATAGACTGAATATTTGGGACTCTTTAAAATTCATATGCTGAAATCTAATCCAGAGTGTGATGATATAATGATGTGGGGCCTTTGGGGAGTGATTTAGCTCATAGGAGTGGAGTCTCATGAATGGGATTAGTGCCCTTATAAAAGAGACTTGCAAGAGCTCTCTTGCCCCTTTTACTCTATAAGGACATTGGGAAAAGATTGCCGATCTTCTGCGCACCAGGAAATGACCCTCACTAGATATTGAATCTATCTGTGTCCTGACCTTGGACTTTCAGCCTCTAGAACTATGAGAAATACATTTCTGTTCTTTATAAGCCTCGGTGGCATTTTGGTAGAGAAGCCAGAACAACTTAAGACACTCATTGAGAATGATATTCTACTTCCCACTTAATAGTCTGGTTTGCTTTATTATTTTTTTTTAAGTTTTTTTCCCATTTATTTATTTATTTATTATTTTACTTTACAATTCTGTATTGGTTTTGCCATACATTGATATGAATCCACCACGGGTGTACATGCTTTCCCAAACATGAACCCCCCTCCCACCCCCCTCCCCACAACATCTCTCTGGGTCATCCCCACGTACCAGCCCCAAGCATGCCATATCCTGCATCGGACATAGACTGGCAATTCGATTCTTACATGATATTATACATGTTTCAATGCCATTCTCCCAAATCATCTCACCCTCTCCCTCTCCCTCTGAGTCCAAAATTCCGCTATACACATCTGTGTCTTTTTTGCTGTCCTGCATACAGGGTCATCATTGCCATCTTCCTAAATTCCATATATATGTGTTAGTATACTGTATTGGTGTTTTTCTTTCTGGCTTACTTCACTCTGTATAATCGGCTCCAGTTTCATCCATCTCATCAGAACTGATTCAAATGTATTCTTTTTAACGGCTGAGTAATACTCCATTGTGTATATGTACCACCGCTTTCTTATCCATTCATCTGCTGATGGACATCTAGGTTGTTTCCATGTCCTGGCTATTATAAACAGTGCTGCGATGAACATTGGGGTACATGTGTCTCTTTCAATTCTGGTTTCCTCAGTGTGTATGTATGCCCAGCAGTGGGATTGCTGGGTCATAAGGCAGTTCTATTTGCAATTTTTTAAGGAATCTCCACACTGTTCTCCATAGTGGCTGTACTAGTTTGCATTCCCACCAACAGTGTAGGAGGGTTCCCTTCTCTCCACACCCTCTCCATCATTTATTGCTTGCAGATTTTTGGATCGCAGACATTCTGACTGGTGTGAAGTGGTACCTCATTGTGGTTTTGATTTGCATTTCTCTAATAATGAGTGATGTTGAGCATCTTTTCATGTGTTTGTTAGCTTTAATTTAGTTTCCTTTTTTGTTTGTTTTTTCCTCTTTTGTATTATGATCTTTACCCTTTATTTTAACTGATTATTTTCCACAAAAATATTCCACTTTGTTATAAGGTAAATTGCTCAAAATAAACAAACAAACAAAAAAAAACTGTCTTTCTGGGGACTTCCTGGTGATCCAGTGGCTAAGACTTCATGTTCCCTATGCTGGGAGCCTGGGTTCAACCCCTGATCAAAGAACTAGATTCCACATGCCCCCAACTAAAGATCCTTCATGGTGCAATGAAGATCCAAGGTATTGTGTGCCATAACTAAGACTTGGCGCAACCAAAGGAATAAATAAATACTTAAAACAAGCTATGTTTCTGGACATATTGAATAGGCAATCTTAGACATAACAGTAATTTTTCCTATAAAATATCTCTATCTATTCAGGTAAATGATGCAAAAATAATAACTGTCACAACCTGATGTGCTCCTGATGCACTAAAAAAGTACAAGAGAAGACAGACTACAAAAATGTGAATTCATCAACCTTCCTTTCTCCCCATATAAACAAGTCTGAACAATTCCTTAGAAAAAGTTCACATCAGATTACTATGAGTTAAAATGGATTAGGATTTGGAGTTAAATTCACAGACAGCCAAAAGAGTTTCCTTTCTCTCTACTGTTCACTTCTTTTGAACTAAACTGATTTTAAAATGCTGTCAATGTCCTCAACAACTTGCCAGTTAGCGAGTTTGCAACTTGCCAGTTTGTTTCTGCTTAAACCTAAAAAATAAACAAACAAAAAACAAGCAAAAAAAAAAAGCATAATAAAATAAAATTGAATAGCTACTTAACAGACAGACAGCTTTAATGTTATCCCAGAGTCAGTTGCTGTCTGAGGGAGCAAAACATTTTTCCTTGTTAGCCAATTTTCTGCCATCTTGGGAACAGTTAGCCATCCATTCATCACTATGCCTGGGTAGCATAAACAGGAGAATGGTTATAAAAATCTTTTATCTTGTTCCCAAATGATGAGAGAAACCAAATGCCCATTGCTCCTCTTAATGGAGTTTGAGTGAACAATAATACAAAGGAATCAACTAAAGGACTATATTCAAATACTTCTCACAAGGCGTTGTCAAAATCTCTTTCTCTTTTTGACACTTGTCTTTTGAAAAGGGTTTTTGTTTTGACATTTTCCCTGAGTGCATTTGTCACTCATACTGAACACGATGACTGACCCTGGGATCTGATCTTGAGAAATTAAGCAGAGACAAAGCGCACTCTACAAGCAGAAGTGTGGCAAACACCTCACAGATAAGTGTGTTCCAAACTGGAAGTCGAAGTCCAAATCAGGAGTTCTGATTGTTTGTTTTGACTGTATGTTACTTTACCAAGAGATTAAGAATTTGCTTTTTAATGGATTCTATGAGTGATGGACAGGGAGGCCTGGCGTGCTGCGGTCCATGGGGTTATAAAGAGTCGGACATGACTGAGCGACTGAACTGAACAGATGAGGTAACTGCTGTTGACTCTAGAAATTCCTGCCACATATACATTCTCCGATCCAAGTGGGATATGGAAAGAAATAAGAAGCCATTGAGGAAGACAGAGATAGGAGGTATGGCAAGGATGAAATAGCATCAAGAAGTCTATTCGATCCCTCATTAAGTAAGCATTGGTTTAAGTCCATTTCTCTAGAAGCAGAGCCTGAGATTTCTGTACAGACATGTTTGGGGAAAAATCAGTAAGAAAAGCAGAAAAAGACAGGGTAGAAGCTAAGCAGAGATGAGGCTCAGCTGGAGAACACGTTTAGCTGGATCTTATAAGGAGCTGCAGAGGTGTAGAGTCATTATAGCACCTGCTGGCTACATGCAGCAATAAAACACCAGAAATGTGAGTAACCTGAGCTGAGATGAACTGCAAGAGTATGAAATACTGGTGGCTCAGTTGGTAAAGAATCTGCTTGCAATGCAGGAGACACGAGTTTGATCCCCGGGTTTGGGAGGTCCCCTGGAGAAGAGAATAGCAACCCATTCCAGTATTCTTGCCTGGAGAATCCAATGGACAGAGAAGCCTGGCAGGCTACAATCTATGGGGTCACAAATAGGTGGACTCAGCTAAGGGACTAATGTTTTCACCTTCCCAGACAAAGTGCCAAAAAAAAAAAAAAGAGTAAAATGCCTGACAAATATTTTTTCATTGATTACATGTAGAAAGGATAACATTTTAGATTAACTAAAATATATTCTTTAAAAAATCCCACCCATTTTGTTTTACACTTTCAATGTGACTACCAGAAAAATTTTAATTGCATAAATGCTTTGCATTTATTTTTATCAGCTTTAAAATGCTAATCTGGACTTTTTTAGCCAAGGAAGTCTGATATACCGTCATGCAATATCTTTCCTCCTCCCTCCCTTCCTCTTTTCCCTTTTAATTTCTTTCTTTCTTTTTTTTTTCCCAAAAGTTCCCTAACCACTTCTATTATTTAACACTTAGCAAGGTTGGACTGTTTTCTAGTAGTCTTACTCAGGTTACACTGAGGCCTGAGATCTCATCATCCAAACAGCCGGACAGACACATCCATAAATGTACCAGTTTAAACACGATTACAAAAGGCTCCTGACAGCTTGGTTGTGGGAAGAGAGATTGGCAGTAGCTCTTTAAAATAAGAAGCTCATCCAGTGCTCAGAAAAACATTATCAACTGATTTCTGCTATCATTACTTCATCTGTAGACCCATTTTGTTGATGGCAGATCAAAGTTGTTATCTTGACAGGATATATAAGCATAAACAACCCACCACATTCTATTTCTGAAGGCTTGCAGTTTGCAGATACTCAGAGGACACTTTAATCATCAATAACAGCAGTTGAAAGCCAAATTATATTTACAAATAGATTAGATTGAGTCATATGTACACATTTATCACGTGACATAAACTGTGCTGTGATTTTTACCACTGTTTGTACCCCAGACTCAATCTTCTTAATGGGTGAAATCTTTTGGTGCACGTATATTTTCAAGAAGCTATTGTTAAAGGAAGTAATATTTTTGCTGGGAACTCTTTGATGTAAACTTTTCTTCTCCATCATCAACATCATTACTATCATCATCAATGCTGCTATCACTGTGTCACCACTGATGATATTTTTAAGCTTTTGCCCATGGTGTGTGTTATCTATATCAGGGACGACAGATGATATGAGATATTGGACATTTGGGATAAAAAAGGTAAAAATTAACACGGTCAGCAAAATCAATAGTATAGCCAGTGGCTTATTTCCTTTGGCAAATCTCAGCTCAAGAGAATTTGAGGACAGGTAGCATTTCTGCAGCTGATTCACTGGAAAAGACCCTGATGTTGGGAAAGATTGAGGGCAGAAAGAGAAGGGGATGACAGTGGATGAGATGGTTGGATGGCATCATTGACCCAATGGACATAAGTTTGGACAAACTCTGGGAGACAGTGAAGGACAGAGAAGCCTGCCATGCTGAGGTCCATGAGGTCATGAAGAGTCAGGCACAACTAAGAGACTGAATAACAAAGTAATTCTAGAATACTAATACAACCTAACCACATGGTGTGTTACTGGCTGGCTACTGAATTCCACTCCTTGCTCTTTTCCTGCACTTTCAATTCCCTTGTATTTTAAAGGGAAACTCAGCAGCCACTCCTGTAGAGCAGAGTAGGCAGTTGACCAAAACTCCATTGTCAGGGAGAGCAACTGTTACAGTGGGTCTAGGCTGGAACAAGGAGGAAAGGCAAACAGTGCAATGAACTTCCAGATGGATCAGATGCCAGGAAAGGAATGACTATTTAGTGGGCCTACCAATATTAGACCTACAAAAGTACTAATAGGGCCTTGCTTTTGAAACTCAGAACTAACATTCATTTATCTAATTTCTGTTTCAATTAGATGATAATGGATATTTTTTTCAACGAAGGATAGAAGCCACATCACAGCCAAGTAATAAAATGTTACTTGTGTATGCGAAATCATTCAATTATTTGATGCAATTAAACTAATATCTCAAGAGTGATTTGAAAGGAGAATATTTTTGTAAAGAAGACTTCAACAGAATTAGAAAAATAAAGCATTTTTCTGTGATTTTTTTTGAAAAAAAAAAAAAGCAAAATAGACTAAAGAAATTAGTCTTCAGTGTTTAATGTTCATCATTACCAAAACCCAACTCTCTGATGGCTTTCTTAATGATCTGGATGAAACTCTAATTTTGCAAATAGGACAATTTTTAAGGGAGGTTTTTCTTGTTAGTGCTGACTTTTTTTTTTTTTTTACTGCTGCCTACATGAGAGTAAGTGTGAAAACTGGGGGAAAGTTTGCTTCACGTGCATCATTCTTAGACATTTGCTCTTTGAATCTTGCTGAGTGTCACTTTGCTGATAATTTCTTCAACTAGAATCTTCCAGTTGACTCTCTGATTTCAGAAAACAATAAGGCTTCACATGGCAGATCTTTTCTCCAAGGAATCTCAAAGGATCTTACCAACAACCATATCACCCTTCACAGAAATCCCTAGGTAAAAAGTAGTTCAATGAGGAGAATGGCATTTCTAAATGGCAAATCTAAGGGTCTAAAAAGCCAGTGACTTAACCTAAGAATTGAATAGACTGAGGTATGAAATTCTGATTTTCATATCTCTGTATGATAGTGTACTTCATTGTGACAAAACTACTCCCTGTGAAGTTTAGTCAACCAATGATCAGGCCTTAATAACTTAAGTTGAGGGAAAGCATGATGACATGAACATCAGAACGGGACTAGCTGTTGGCCAATTTGCAGGAAGTAGGCCCCTAGAGTACTTCTAGTTACTATGCCAAAAATCCTTCTGATATGTTAAAAGATACAGGTTCTGCTAGTCAGTTCAGTTCAATAAGTATGCTCTCTACTCTGTGACTAGCCAGCTTCACAACAGATTCTTAGGAGATTGAGCTCATAGTTTAAGATAAAAGTTCAACTTGTATTTGTTTCGGCTTCTCTATCTTACTAACAGAATGCTCAAAATGGATTAAAGATCTACATGTAAGGCCAGAGACTATAAAACTCTAAGAAGAAAACATAGGCAGGAAACCAGAAACAAAAAGAAAAGAAAATGGGAGAAAATATTTGCAAACAATGAGACCAACAAGGGATTAATCTCCAAAACATACAAACAACTCATGCAGCTCGATAACAATGAAACAAACAACCTTGTCAAAAAACGGGAGGAAGATATAAATAGACATTTCTACAAAGAAGAAAAGCACATGAAAAGAAGCTCAACATTGTCATTCAGTTCAGTTCAGTTCAGTTGCTCAGTCGTGTCTGACTCTTTGCGACCCCATGAATCTCAGCACGTCAGGCCTCCCTGTCCATCACCAACTCCCGGAGTTCACTCATACTCACGTCCATCGAGTCCGTGATGCCACCCAGCCATCTCATCCTGTCGTCCCCTTCTTCTCCTGCCCCCAATCCCTCCCAGCATCAGAGTCTTTTCCAATGAGTCAACTCTTCGCATGAGGTGGCCAAAGTACTGGAGTTTCAGCTTTAGCATCATTCCTTCCAAAGAAATCCCAGGGCTGATCTCTTTCAGAATGGACTGGTTGGATCTCCTTGCAGTCCAAGGGACTCTTAAGAGTCTTCTCCAACACCACAGTTCAAAAGCATCAATTCTTCGGCGCTCAGCCTTCTTCACAGTCCAACTCTCACATCCATACATGACCACAGGAAAAACCATAGCCTTGACATTGTCATTAGAGAAATTCAAATCAAAACCAATGAGGTATTACCTCATACCTACTGAATGAATGGCCATCATCAAAAAACCTGCAAACAATAAATGTTGGACAGGGTATGGAGAAAAGGGAACCCTCCTACACTGTTGGTGGGAATGTAAACTGGTAGAGCCTATACAGAGAACAGTATGGAGGTTCCCTAAAATAACTAAAATAGAACTATCATATGATCCAGCAACCCTATTCCTGGGCATATATCCACAGAAAACCGTAATTTGACAATTGCCCTGGTGTTCATTGTGGCACTATTTACAATAGCCAGGACATGGAAGCAATCTAAATGTTCAGCAAAAGGAATGGAGAGAGAAGATGTGGTATATATATACAATGGTAGATTACTCAGCCATAAAAGAACAAAATAGTGTTATTTGCATCAACACGGATGGACCTAGAGATGATCATACTGAGTGAAGTTAAGTCAGACAGAGAAAGGCAAATATCATACGGTCTCACTTGTACGTGGAATCTAAAGAGAAAGGGTACAAATAAAGTTACCTACAAAACAGAAATAGAGTTAGAAAATAGATGTAGAAAAACTTATAGTTACCAGGACGTAAGGGCAGGGGAGGGGTAAATTAGAAGGTTGGGACTGACAAATACATATCACTATATATGAAATAGATAACTAATAATACCTACTGTAAAGCACAGGGAAATACTCTGTAATGGCCTATGTGGGTACAAATAAAAAACAGAGTAGGTATGTGTATTCGTATAATTGATTCACTGCTGTAGAGCAGAAACTAATACAACATTCTAAATCAACTATATTTCAACAAAAATTTTAAAAGGTGAATGCCGCAAGTTTCTTCAACTTGCATTAAATGATGTTTTATCAGTGCCTAAGAACTGGTAGTAAGGAGGGCCAAGGCAGTGACTGCATATTATTTTGAAAGATTACTTTGTGTCCAATGGAGCAGAATGACAAGCCAAGAGAGTAATGGTTCATTCCTTTTGGGGCATGCATATAATTTCCGTAATTATGGCACAAAAATCAAGGGGTCAGTTATCTCAGGATGCGTAGCAATGCACATCCATGCTGTCTACCACATTGTACAGGAGTCTCGTGTGAATGTTTACACAGCACATCAGAAACACTGATGGTTGGAAATATTTTTAAATACAGAATATTCCAGCTATACCAGAAGGATTTCCAGATATTTTTACTCCCAGATCTGAAACCTGGACTCCATACTTTGTCAACCAGTAAAGAAAATGGAAACAACAAAGAAACACACACACAAATATGACTGAGAACTTGGCACCTAGATTTCACCTGATGTGTTACTCTACAGTGCACTGTGTTGTCTCAGTCCAGTTCAGTCGCTCAGTTGTGAACCTATGGACACTGCACTGTGGTTATCCTCTCTTTATTCACTGCCACTACTCCTGACTACCTCCTCTCCAACTCAGATCTATTGCCTGGGTCATTGCATGAATCTGTTGATACAGATGACACATTAAAGAAAGTCAAAGTATTCTAGAGACTTCCCTGGGGGTCCAGGGGCTAAGATTCCACGCTCCCAATGCAGGGAGCCCGGGTTCGATTCCTGATCAAGGAACCAGGTTCCATGTGGTGCAAGTAAAAGATCCCAAGAAGCCGAAATGTTAAATAAATAATAAAGAAGTAAATAAAGTCAGAGTGCTTTGACAATGTATTCCTAACTGCTTCACTGGCCAATAAGTACATTCGTTTCACGTTTTCATGAGAACACAATAGTTTTCAAAATGTTGTTTCTTCTAGGTTGGCTACTCGTAATTTTTCTTTTCGAAGAATGTATATGAATACATTTCCTGATTGGATCCGATACTATGAACTTAAATTCTTGCTTCTCTGTCTATATATTCTGTACTTAATTGGTTTCAATTATTATCCTGTGTTTTAATTGATTTAAATACAAATTAGTAGCCCATGCTAATATGTTAATAAAATACTACCACATTTCCAGTGCTTGGATTCAGCACACTTTAATGCTCTTAAATGTGTGTCATTCTGAATGAACTGTATGCAAGTTCATTATCTTTCTCCCTTATAAGTCACAGATCAAAGCATACTTCCCTTTAAGCAGATATATTACAGGGAAATATCCACCATTGTTTCAGAAACTGATTATGCAGATTGACTCTCTTCTGAAGAAATTAGAAAATTAGCTCAGCACCACAGCTGTGGGACTTAAATTACAGAACTAGCTATATTTTGAAAACTTTGAAAATCTGCCAAAAGAGAAAATTATAAGATTGATTCTGTAAATGATGCTGTTCAAAGTTAAACTACTTCTCTAATGGACTTGTTAGAGGAGATTTCTTTTTTTCCACAGCCATATCTTCTCTTACTTTTGATCAATGGATATCTTCTATCACATCCTGTTGTGAATGATTCTACCTGCTGAAAATGTAAACCTATAATCATTTGTGAAAAGCAAAGGCAGTCCTTGATCAAGTAAGTGAATCATAAACAGAGTCCAATTCTTCAAATACTAGTCTCATCCCACACCTATTTTTTTCTTGAGTATTGTCACTAGAATAACAAACATGATGGGTGGAGCAGCGGGGTGGCAGAAGGGACTGATTCTTTGTTTTTAGACATTCAGTGCTGAAGTGAGACATCATTCCCATGTAGAACCCATTTATTCCTTCATCTAGTAATAAACTGTCTATTCATACATTAAAGTGAACATAGTATAAGTGTAAACAAGCTTCAAGCATTTTTGCAAATGCAACACACAATGTACCACCCACACAGATGCCACCCCCGCACCCCACAATGCTTCTTCCTAATCCTGATCTTTCTTCCACCCCAGGGGAGGCATTATCTAGACTTTTAACATCAGGGATGACTTTGCCTATTTTTTGTACTCTATGCAAACTGCAGCTTAAATAGGTACTTTTCTCTTTCTGGCTTGTTTCCCTCAACACTATATTTGAGAGTGGCTATATTTTGTTCATTCTCTTTGCTGTAGTATTGCATTGTGTGAATATTCCAGGATTTATTTATTCATTCAACTGTTGATAGGCCTTTGGGTAGTTTCCAGGTTGGCTTGATGAATGCTGCTGCTATGAATATTCATGGGCCCGTCTTTTGGTGAACATATGTATGCATTTTTCCAAATGTTAAATCGACCTTATATGCCTGGAATAAACCACATGCTTCGTGATATATTATTCTATTTATATGTTTCTGGATCTGATTTTCTAGGATTGGATTTAGGATCGCTGCATTTATAGGACTGAAAGAAATTAGTCTGTAATTTTCCATTCCTTTAACGTCCTTGTGAAGTTTTGGTACTGGGTTTCCCTGGGTCTTAGAAAAGATATGGGAGGTGTTCCCTCTTTTTTGATACTCTCTGGATAAGTTAGTTTAATACCGGTATTATTTCCTTCTTGAATATTCAAGTGAACTCAAGATGAGGCCATGTGGGTCTAGGGTTTTCTGTCTGGGACTGTTTCTAATAACAGATTCAAGTTCTTCAATAGATATGAAATTATTAAGATTTTCAATGTGCTATTTATCCCCCCCCCACAAACTCCATTTCATGTAACTTTATACATGAGTTGGTATTAAGTGGTTAATAATGTCAATACTTTTTGAGGTCTGAATGCTCATAGTGATGACTGCTCTTTGCATTTCTACTATAGGCAACTTGATTTTTCATTCTCTCATTGATCAGTGTTGCAAGTATTTATAGATTTAATTAATGTTTTCATCCACAGTCTACATATTTTTGGGATTTGAATTACTGTGTTTCTTTAATTTCCTGAGATGAGTGCATCAACATTATTCAGACTCCTTTCTAATAGATTCATTACATAACATAAACAGTTTTCTTTCTTGAAAAACATTTTTTAAAAAAATTTCAATTTCATTTATAAAAGCTTTTTTCCACTGGATACAGAATTTTAGTCATATTCTTTTAGCACTTTAAAAATGCCATTCCATCAACTTCTGGCTTCCATTATTTTAAAAGTAAGCTTCAGTCTTGCTGCTTCTTCAAAAATAATGTATTTTTCTTATGTTGCTGCTATTAATTAAGATTTCCTGCAGGTTAAGGTGTCCTGCAATATGACTTGAATAGGTCCTGCTTGGGGTTCAATAAACTTTTGCAGGCTGGATTGATGTTGCTCATCAACTGTGGAAATTTTTCAGCCATTATTTCTTCAATTTTTTTTTTTTTTTGTAAATTTATTTATTTTACTTGGAGGCTAATTACTTTACAGTGTTGTAGTGGTTTTTGCCATACATTCACACGACTCAGCCATGGGTGTACATTCAACTGTTTTTACTGCCACAGACTCAGTCTTGTCTTCCTCTGAGACTCCATTCATGCAAATAGTAAACTTTTCTCTCTGTGCATCAATGATGTATTTTTCATTTATCTGGTTTTTTGTTTGTTTGTTTTAAACTCAGAACAGTCCCAGCCTACATGATCTGGGTATCTATCTGATGTTGGATCTCAGATTCTTGATCAAGGATTAAATCCAGGCCAGAACAGTGAAAGCAGCAAATTGTAACCACTGGATGGCCAGGGGACTCCCATTTATCTGTTTTTATATTCACTAATCATGCTGTATTCAATCTACTGTTAAACCCATTCATTGAAGTTCTTAATTTAAGATATATATATATATTTTTTTTTTTTTTTTCTTTTTAGTTCAAAAAGTCCATTTTATGTGTTTTATATAGGTTCTAATTTGGGGGTTAAATTTTTAATCCTTTCATCTCTTCCTCCCATATTTTTGTTTCATGAACATATTTATCACAGTTATTTAAAATCTCTTCTGCTAATTCTGATATCCATGAATCTTGTTCTATCTTCTGTTTCTTAAATTTCTGATCATCAGTCATACTGTCTTGATAGCTTTCAAGTTCATTGCTTCGATTGCATAAAAAGAACCACAGAGACTCCAGATTATGTCATACTCTACCAGGCAGGTTTAATCCTATTCTCACTCAGGCAGAGAGAATGTGGGGCTGATGGCCTCAATCCAAATTAGGCTACCTTTTTGGTAAAGGTATCACTGGTTGTCTCTTTCTAAGGCATGAGGTTCTCTGCCAGAGACAAGCCTGGATTTTCCCTAGCCCACTCCCCACTGAAGATTTTTTTTCCCCACATAAACACAAGAACACTGCTTTGCCTTTCAGAATTTTCAGAATATTTAAGTCTATATATGTAGTCTTCTATCCAGCTTCAGGAATCAGACATTTCATGAGTATACAAGAGTACAGGAAGTCTCCCATTCTTCCTCTTTCTCCCTTTAGCTCTGTGTAAGTGGTGAAAGATTTGTTATTTTCTCTTTCCCTAAGAAGATTCTTCTGTTGAGCAAGAGCAAGTGTTCTCAGTCTCCAACTTGCATTCAAAATTAGTAAATGCTACCAGAGCAAAAATTGCTAAGATTTCCAGTTTACTTCTGAATGGTCTCTCCCCTCTGGAATTTTATTTCATTAGTCCTTATTTTCCTGAGGGTTCTTGGTGACTTTCAATTTGGGTACTGAATCCAGGTTTTTTAGTTTCTTTCATCAGCTGAAGAAACTTCCAAAATCAACTATAATTTACCTTGAAGTGACATGCTTCCACACAGACGAAACTTATTTTTTTTTCCAATTCTATGATTTGAACTTTCAAAAGTTTAAAATATAAATTTTTATATTTTTATTATTTATATTTTAGATTATCATTTTTATATTTTTATTAACAGAAAAAAATACATTTTAATTAATCTCAATAAATTAATACAAATATAAAATTAAATTTTACTGAGTTATGATTAAAAATTACTATTTCAGTGGGAGATAAATCCATCATAATTTTTTGAGTGCCTAGCCAGGATATGGAATTATGCTTTCCTTTTTAATATATAAAACACAAAGTTCTCTGATAGATATCATAACTAAACATTCTTAGGAAGAAGCCACCCTCTCAACATGATAATTTAACTCACTTAAATGGTGTAATCCAAGTATCATTTTTTGTTTTCTTTTAAAGAGTGGAAAATGGACAACCACATTGGTAAGTGCTACTGTTCACATTCAAATAAAAACAATGTCAATTATATGAGATTTGTATATAAAAAGAAATAATAAAAAGTTTGATTGTATATCCTAGCACCTAATAGTCAGGGATTCTAAAGCTTCTGGCAAAGAGAAAGGAAGAATGTGATATTTTCCTATTTTTAAACAACAGAGAATTTGCTACACTGGTATCTTATATGGAGTTTTTGTTTTGAGACATAAAAAGGTCAGGCATAAACTTAGAAGATAAATTTGCATTATTTTCCCACTAAATTCAGGTTAAGTTCTTTTCCTTTAAAACATGTTTTGAACAATGGCATTAATCAGAAAGAAGGAAGACTTCAACGAGTGATGTAATTATATAAAGGAGAAATAAGAAACAGAATGAAAATATGCTATTTGTATGAATGACTAGAGAAAAAAGTGAAAGGAAAAAGCCTTGAAATAATTTGTTTTCTCATTTGTCCTCATTATCTGAACTTTCTTGATACTTTTCATTTCTGTCTTTCTTCCTTTTATCATGATTTTCCAAATATTGTCTCCTTTACTATCTTTTACTCTACCTTCCTTTACTTCTACCTCTTTCTTCCTCCAATGCCATAGATGTCATTAATAGGAATTATTAGTTGACCAGCATTTACTTCCATATTCCCCCTTTTTAATAGGGGCTTCTATTCAATGATTTTACTTTTACCTGGCTTAAATATTTTGTCAGTGTTTTCTTTGAGTCCTCCTTCTATTCAGTTGACATAGAAGTATATCAACCTCATTTGCAGTGTTTTCATCAAAATAAAATGAACCAGGAAACTGACTTTAATGGCTTGATTGCTGAGATTTTTTCTTATTATTGTCCAAATAATGCTGTACATCTATATTTTCCATCCCAGGCAGTTTGTATGGCTGTAAGTAAATGACAAATGATAAGAATCACAACTGTGGGACTTTGGCAATGAGTTTTGACATCATCGAAAGCCTTTATATTGGACAAGTTATGGTCTACTCACTCAGGAGAAAAAACATTTTATACTGAAGAATGAAAGGAAATTGTGATGACTTTAACACCCTTGCATTATCTCTCAGACTCGTGCACTTTTGTCACCAGCACTGACCGGAAAATTTGGGTTGGAGCTATGGATTTGCATATCCAGTTATGGACTGTTTCTTAAATAGACAATGTGTTCAAGTGGGAGGGAACATGGTAAACCTATGGCTGATTAATGTTGATGTTTGGTAGAAATCAACACAATACTGTAAAACAATTATCCTTCAATTAAAAATAAATAAATGTAAAAAATATACAATGGAATCAGCGACCTCTGGGGCCAACTGAGTCACCTTCAAAAATCAACCTGTGTCTCCTCCTTTCTTGAAGAGAACAAAGATACAGATAAAATATGCTATATCACTCAGCTGAGTCTATGTGGTAAACAGAATTCATAAAACTCAGTATAGAGCACAAGTATAAGCCATGATCACTGATGAATACCAATCCAAAAGTGATAAAATATGACAACGAGAGTTACTAATGAATATTAATTATGGTTCTTCATAGAAATTATAATGGTTAATATTGATTTACTGTCTAATGTGTGCCAGGCATAGTGCCACCTGATTTATTGGTGTTAACTGTATATTTGCTCAATATTCAAAAGGTCCAAGTGTTAAATTTTTAACATGAGGAAATTAAGACACAGAGAGATTAAGTAGCTTGGATTAGTAAATGTTAGAGATAGATGAACATTAGTTTTCTCATCCTTAACCTACAAAGAAGGAAATTAACTTAAAGCCAACGTATAGGCAGGAAGAACGGATTAATATGTAAAACATACCAAAAGTTAGTAAAAATCAATAAAAGAACCTGTATATAGTTAAGCAAATATGAACAGGCAATACACACAGAGAAATAAAGATCAACCACTAGCATTCAGAGAAACATAAATTGATAATAAATTATCAGCTCTCAGTCATTAAATTGGAAAAAAATAATAAGCACTGATAATGTCTGCATTGTCAAGAATGTGAGGAAGCAGATATTCTCATCTATTTAAGTAAAATATTGAATTTGTTAAGCTTTTAAAAAGGATGCTAATTAGCACTGGCAACTGAAATCTAATATTTAGTGAATTCAATATTTTAAGGGATTTTTTCCTTTAAATCAATAGCTTATGTTTAGAAACATATCTCATAAACATGTTCATGTGTGCCTAAATAGCATTTGTAAGGTTTGTTATTGCAGGTTTATTTCTAAGAGTAATACTTGGAACAGTTTATTAATATGGAAATGGCTCTTTAAATATATGGCAATATGAGATACTACACAACCTCAAAAGACAATAAATACATACTAAAAAGGAAAATAATTCAATATTTATCAATTGAACGATTTTCTACTTAAAAGTACAAACTACTATGTATAAAATGGATAAAAAGCTCCTACTATACCATAATGGAAAAGAACACAAAATTTAATGTATATATACAACTGAATCACTTTGCTGTACAGTAGAAATTAACACAACACTGAAAATCAAGTGCACATCAATATAATAATTTTTTAATAAATGAGAAACTTTTAAAATCTGATTTTCACGTGGAACATTTTCCAGGATAGATCACTGCTGGGCCACAAAGCAAGCCTCAGGAAATTTAAGAAAACTGAAAACATATCAAGCATCACAACACTCTGAGATTAGAATCAACTACAAGAAAAATACTGCTAAAAACCACAGACACGTGGGAGGCTAAAAAACCAATGTGTCACTGAAGAAATCAAAGAGGGAATCAAAAAATAACTAGAGACAAATGACAATGAAAACACAATGATCCAAAACCAATGAGATTCAACAAAACCATTTCTAAGAGGGAATTGTATAGCAATGCCAGCTTACCTTAGGAAACAAGAAAAATCTCAAATAATCTAATGTTATACCTAAAGCAATCAGAGAAAGAACAGACAACCCAGAGATAATAAAAGGAAAGAAATCATAAATATCACAGCAGAAATAAACGAAATAGAGACTAAAAAATAGAAAAGATCAACAAAACGAAAAGCTAGTTCTTTGAAAAGATTAACACTGATTTCAGAACAGTTTAGAATGATTCATTTAGATATTTTATAAAAGTGAGACAGGCATGCATGTACATAATCAAAGAGAAAAGGAAGTGGAAAGGGACACATCTAAATCTAAATAACAGTTGTCATTGAAAAAGGGGTGGGGAGTAGGGAGGAAGAAGGAGGACCCTGATGTATGGCCTGTATAAGTTTTTTTGAAATCTCAAGGACAGAGGAGCCTGGTGGGCTACAGTCCATGGGATCACAGCTGGACATTACTTAGTGACTAAACCAGAACCATGTTTTTATACATTATTTTTTAAATTAAAAATTAGAATACCAAATTTACTTTAACTCAACCAAACCAATTGGCTATATGTTATGTTTCCATTGGAAACTATGATGAAATAAGGATTTACTCACATAATTTGCTATCCCTGCATATTTCAGGCCAATTCCTTGATCTTCAGGAATTAGATTAAGTTGTACAAGTCACCTAACTTTGAAACACATTCTAATATATTTTTTCAGCCTTTATTAGGAACTTGTTGTGCCAGACTTTATGTTGGTTGAGAGTGATACAAGACTGAATAAGGTACACTCAGTCCCACCCTTAAGACATATCATAATTAGGACACTGACTTACATATATTAGCTTTCAAATGCAATGGGGTGATCATTGCTCAAAGAGGAGAAAGTAAAAGGAAATAGAGCCTTATTCAAAGTACTATACTCTGAGACAACAGATAGGAAAGAAAACATGCCCCTGCTAGAGGATCTATAGAAAATGAATTTGGCATCAAATTTTTAAATTAGTATTTTTTTAAGTCTATATGTCCAAAGCAATCTAAATGTCCAGCAACAGAGGAATGGATAAAGAAGATGTGGTATATTTATACAAAGGATTATTACTAAGCCATAAAAAAGAACAAAATTATGCTATTTGCAGAGACGTGAATGGACCTAGGGACTGTCATACAGAGTGAAGTAAGTCAGAAAGAGAAAAACAACTATCACATATTAAGGCATATATATGAAATATACAAAAATTGTGTAGATGAACCTATTTTCAAAGCAGAAATAGATATGCAGATGTAGAGAAAAAAAGTATGAACTCCAAGCAGGGAGGAGGTGGTAGAATGAATTGGGAGATTGGGACTGACATATTTACATGTCTATGGATGAAATAGACAACTAAAGAGAAACTACTGTATAGATCAGGGAACTCTACTCAGTGCTCTGTGGTGACCTAAATGGGAAGGAAATCCAAAAAAGAAAGGATATATATATATATGTAAACATATGGCTGATTCACTCTGCTGTACAGCATAAAATAACTATTGTAAAGCAACTATACTCCAAAATTTTTTAAAAAATGTCCAGCTGCTTTAAAACTTCTAATATATCAGTAAGCACTAGGATCATTTCCCAAGGCAGAATGCTTAATGCACTTTAGAATAAGAATGTTCATTCCATTTTGGCAGAACTCTCACTACCTCTAGATGATCCTTCCCTCCTTCTCTCTAACACACACATACATATACCATATTCATATTTAGGCCTTCTTAGCACACTCCTCATGTCAAGAATGATCCTACTTCTCACCAGCTACTTTACTTACTACCATCACCCTTTGGGTCCCTGCAGATGTTTTTACATTTTGTCACTCTTGTTTCAGGTGGAAGAGTGAAAAAAATAAATAGCCTGGATGACTTTGAAGCTGTCTTAGGTTGAAAAGAAACTTCTCTATTTTAATCACCCCCTGCTGCTGCTGCTGCTAAGTCGCTTCAGTTGTGTCCGACTCTGTGCAATCCCATAGACGGAAGCCCACTAGATTCCCCCATCCCTGGGATTTTCCAGGCAAGAACACTGGAGTGGCTTGCCATTTCCTTCTCCAATGCGTGAAAGTGAAAAGTGAAAGGGGCGTCGCTCAGTCATGTCCGACTCTTCGTGACCCCATGGACTGCAGCCTACCAGGCTCCTCTGTCCATGGAATTTTCCAGGTAAGAGTACTGGAGTGGGGTTAATCACCCCCTAGAAGAGGGGAAAATGGATTAGCTGCAATTAGAGTCACACTATAGAAATAGATCTGTATTTCACATCTTAATCTAATTGTGAGTCATGTAAAAATTAATAAAAAGTTATCTTGAAATAAGTTCTTAGTAGAATCCATTTCTTTTGGTTTTTAACACCATGTATTTTCTGAGACAGCACTGGCATTCACGTTCCTGTGAGCTTTTCCTTTGCAACCTTAATCTTGTGTGTCTTTCCTCAAACCATTTTTTCTATTTAATATAAAGAAATGTGGATAAGATAGGATTTCTGCCCAAGAAAACCTCGAATTACTTGGTAGCTACTTTGTGCACAAGAGTGTACAGGATAAAGCAAAAGGACCACATGAAAAATAGTTACCGGATCACCTGCATAGCAGTTTAAAAGTACTGTTTAAAATTCCATTCTAGAGTTTTACCTGGAGCCTTGCATCAGTAAGCCTATGGAGATATCTATAGCACTTGTTCACAGGCCTATGCTCTCAGTCTAGTAGCTTCTTTCCATGATTTTATTCAGGTGGAGAGTGTAGCAGATTTCCATTACTGAAGATGACCGTAACCATAGTTCCCCTCCCTTATGCTCTTCAGTGAAACTCTGACCCTCCATCCACTGAGACATGCACCTACATGTTCCCTCCTTTTGAACTTAAGCAGGCTTGCGACCCAAACAGAAGTGAAAGTGGTTGGCTTCCTAGGCTTGGTCATAAAATGTTGATTCAGCTTCTTCTTGGTTCTCTGGGAGGGCTCACTCATGGAACATGGCTACTATGCTTCAAAGAACCCTAGGTCACATTGAAAGGCAAACATGTAGGTATCATAGCTGAAATTTCTAGCTGAGCTCCCAGCAGACTGCCAGCATCAATCATCAAACATGTAATGATTCCAAAAGGATTCTTATTCTTAGCCATTAAGCCACCTAAGGCTTTGAGTCTCCAAGCTTTGAGATCCCAGAAATCGTGGAGCAGATACCAACTTGTCCTGATTGTGTCTTATCTAAATTGTTGTCCCTCATAATAATCAAACATAATGATGTAGATGTTTTATGCCCTTGTATTTCAGAATAATTTGTTACATAGCAATAGACACATTGTAATACTGGGATAACTCTGTTGAATACAAATTCTGTACCTTTTGCATCTTCCATTCTACCTATTGGCAGTAAGGGAACTAGTGAAAAATAGAGAAATGAGAACTAATATCAGATGGACCTAGGTTTGAATCCCATTTTTGGTTCCTTACTTATTTTAATGTGTTGGGTTGGTTGTCTGATATCTCTAAATTCCTTTATCTGTAAAATAGGATCAAAGATACTATCCTGAATCGTTGTAAAGATGAAAGTAGTTAACAGGTAACTATTTTACATGTTACATGCTTCTGAATGATTCAACAGGTTAGTGATTTAGTGAATCCACTGTCAGGGCCATATTCAAGTTCTTGTCTTCTTTCTAGCGCCTGTGAACTAAGGAGAGTCACTAGTTCCCTAGGTCCTACTGGAAGGAGACCCTCCCAGTAGAGGATAAGGACCCTTCCCCTAGTGACTTATGTGGAATGGGCCTGCCCTTCATTCTTGGTTACTGATTCAGGAACCACTCAACAGTTTGACTACAGAGAGCACTCAGTCAGTGTGATAAGATGCTAAGCACACTCAATTCCCAGTGTGTCATTTTTGTGGTTAATTTTAGGCACCAGGGGGACAGGGAAGTCTGAGATTATTTGCTGCTGCTCCATGAGACTGTTTCAGGGTCTTCCTGAAGTAGTTTTCATTAGGATATCAAATATGATATTCTTTCTAATGGCATGCTTTGCATTGTGCTCAAGCTAGACTCTTGTTAGAACCTTCTTTTTAATGTTCTGGTGTCAGTGACGTGTGACAAAGCATCCGACACGTTAACTGCTTCTGAAAGACAGGAACATGTGTCCAATAAAGCTGCTAAGCTAAGAAAAGAAAAGAAAAAAATGAGGCTGAATCTGAGACATAGAAATGTCCCAAATTGAAACATTTCATGCCAGCATTATGCCTCCCTTCTGTGCATGTATGAATGTCAAATGCATACAAAGTACCTGTTTATCTGCTCACAGTCAGTCCATCTTTGAAGCCAAGCAGAAAAACATTTGCTGACCCAGGGAACATAAATGACATCATTATCTAATGAACTGTTGCAGAATTCATTTGAATGTGGCTGTCCTTTTGAAGAGGATGAATCTTCCCAGTGATTAAAGTGATTTAGACAGGGTAGTTCAGGGTAGACAATATTAATTTAGCAATGAGTCATTATGTTCAGTACCAGTCTGGAACCTAACGAGCTGATTCAAATTCATTTAAATCACTTGGAAAATACATACAGAGGCTGCACAATGTACATAATTTGGAACCAAAAGACATTTCATCTAAAAACCAATATATTTCAATCAGTAGAAATAAAATAAATCCAGTGTTTTTTCCTGCCTCCAATGACTAGATCGCTTCAGTCCTGAGGTTTTGAAATTAACTGAAGACTGTAGAAACACCTGAATTTAAAACTTCATTTGAAAAAGGAATGAATAAAAAATCCTGATGAATATTATTTTATTAATTACTTAAGTGAGAGAGTTATAGGATGGGTGTCATCTCAATAATGAGAGTAACTTTTGCATTTAGCCATGGCTAATTTTGGGAAAAAGCTAGTGGAGGTGATGGCATTCCAGTTGAGCTATTTCAAATCCTAAAATATGATGCTGTGAAAGTGCTGCACTCAATATGCCAGCAAATTTGGAAAACTCAGCAGTGGCCACAGGACTGGAAAAGGTCAGTTTTCATTCCAATCCCAAAGAAACGCAATGCTCAAACTACTGCACAATTGTACTCATCTCACATGCTAGCAAAGTAATGCTCAGAATTCTCCAAGCCAGACTTCAACAATACGTGAACCGTCAACTTCCAGACATTCAAGCCGGATTTAGAAAAGGCAGAGGAACCAGAGATCAAATTGCCAACATCCGCTGGGTCATCGAAAAAGAAAAAGAGTTCCAGGAAAATAACTATTTCTGCTTTATTGACTATGCCAAAGCCTTTGACTGTGTGGACCACCACAAACTGTGGAAAATTCTGAAAGAGATGGGAATACCAGACCACCTGACCTGCCTCTTGAGAAACCTGTATGCAGGTCAGGAAGCAACAGTTAGAACTGGACATGAAACAACAGATTGGTTCCAAATAGGAAAAGGAGTACGTCAAGGCTGTATATTGTCACCCTGCTTATTTGACTTATATGCAGAGTACATCATGAGAAATGAGCTGGATGAAGCACATGCTGGAATCAAGATTGCCGGGAGAAATATCAATAACCTCAGATATGCAGATGACACCACCTTTATGGCAGAAAGTGAAGAACTAAAGAGCCTCTTGATGAAAATGAAAAAGGAGAGTGAAAAAGTTGGCTTAAAGCTCAACATTCAGAAAACTAAGATCATGGCATCTGGTCCCATCACTTCATGGCAAATAGATGGGGAAACAGGGGAAACAGTGGCAGACTATTTGGGGGGGGGCCTCCAAAATCACTGCAGATGGTGACTGTGGCAATGAAATTAAAAGACGCTTAGTCCTTGGAAGAAAAGTTATGACCAACCTAGACAGCATATTAAAAAGCAGACACATTACTTTGCCAACAAAGGTCCATCTAGTCAAGGCTATGGTTTTCCATTAGTCATGTATGGATGTGAGAGTTGGACCATAAAGAAAGCTGAGGGCCAAAGAATAGATGCTTTTGAACTGTGGTGATGGAGAAGACTCTTGAGAGTCCCTTGGAATGCAAGGAGATCCAACCAGTTATTCCTAAAGGAAATCAGTCCCTGAATATTGATTGGAAGGACTGATGTTGAAGCTGAAACTCCAATACTTTGTCCACCTGATGCGAAGACCTGACTCATTGGAAAAGACTCTGAAGCTGGGAAAGATTGAAGGTGGGAGAAGGGGACGACAGAAGATGAGATGGTTGGATGGCATCACTGACTCAACAGACATGAGTCTGAGTAAACTCTGGGAGTTGGTGATGGACAGGGAGGCCTGGCGTGCTGCAGTCCATGGGGTCGCAAAGAGTCAGATATGACTGAGTGACTGAACTGAACTGAATTTTGGGAGCATCCTAGCAATCTTAGCCCCATTGATATTGAAATCAAAATTAGAAGACCAATTAAATAATAAGAAAAACTACTTGTGAGATATATACTTAAGAAAGTTAATTGCCAAAATAAGAAAGAAATGTATTGATTTTGGTAGTTTTGGACAGAAACTTGTATTAGCTATGAGTTGATAACATAAAACTTAATTTTTCAAAATTTTTGCTGAGTCATTTCTTGCTTTCTTGCATTAAAAAAGAAATGTGACTGAATAATAATTTTACAGACACTGATTTTTCAGGCTTGGTCTTATGTGGTTTTTTTTTTGTGTGTGTGTGTGGGTTTTTCTCCCAACTCATCTGCTGAAAGTTGATTAAACTGAGCTACCCGTGATGATTCCTGACACTTGGCCGGTGATTATTTTGATATAACTGTGAAATACAACCCTGATCAATGATACATGAAACAAAATGTCATGAGGGCTTCTGTGAAGTTATTTTCACTGTTAAGGAGAAACAGAAATGTAAGATTCCCCTTCCTTTTATGGGGTATGATGCTTATTAGTTGGCAGTCATCTTATAACCCTGAACAGAAGGTCACTGAACGTTGATCAGAGGGCTTGACGTCATTGACTAGTCTATTAACTGGTCCTGGACTTTTTACTTCTCCATTTTTTATTACATGAGGCTATACAATTTCCATTGCTTTAAGCCAGGTCTGTTGGATTTTTATATATTTGTAACTGCAAGAATCCTAACTGGCATCCAGACTTTCATAAATAGGAATTAACCAATCTCCTTCACGAAAATATTCCAGGGCACTGAGCAAAGTTGGTCAAGAAAATTTTCTTCTATCTAGCTTCAGTGTAAAGAGCTTCTAGGCTTATCTTTCTGACACTGCTAGACGATTAAGTGAATACTTCTATAAATTTAAATTTAACTTCTGCTGACTTCTAGCTCCCAGTGTTAAGTTATATAAATTTGAAGACAGCAATTTTTCTCAGGGTGAAACTAATTGCATTGACCTAAAGATTAGCATAAGGTGATAGTGAGTTCTCTCCAGGCTAAGAAATAGACATCCATTATTACAGGAATGCAAATCCTCTACCCTCCCTTCTTACACAAAACATACCATCTTGTTATCTTGTCATCTCTCATCCCCTTTGGGGTCCAAACCTTCTCTTCCATTCCTGAAAAGAAAATTTCCTAATCTTCATTATGCAAATAAGATTCTCTACATTGATGAGTGAAAGGGAGAATTAGAAGCAATGTATATACAATGTCCAGCACAATCCTTTTCTCTTAGATGTTTAATAGAGGATACTTTTTAACACTAAGAGTGAATTTTCTGAAGTCATTGGCAGTAGGAAAATGCCACATTATCTCCTCATCCCACCCCAGCACCAGCTTAACACTCTTTAAGAAAATGTGCTTTGAAGAGGAAGCCTTGGTTTGGTTAAGGAATAAGATCTAAATAAACACTATTGTTATAAAAGATAAAATTTGGTATTAACAGTCATGCACTACTATATACAGAGCAAAGAATCAATGAGGACCCACTGCACAGGGAACTATACTTACTATCTGGTAATAACATATAGTAAAAAAAATGTAAGAAAGTATATGTATGTGTGTCATGCATGTGTATGTGTACAATACAGTAAATTACTTTGAGTATACTTGAATCATTATAAATCAACTAAACACTAAAAAGATTAAAACCTTTTAAAAAGAGGAAAAAAGAACATTACATTAGAATGGTTTAAATTAAGAGTCTACTTCTCCTACATAACATCCTAAATAATATTCACACACAACATGTCCTCTAAGAGAGATTCCTGGAAGCAAAATTTGAGCCAAAGGGGACAAACATTTAAAATTTTGATAGACTATACTAAATTTCCAAGCAAAATTTCTTCCTTCACCAAAACTGGATGAAAGGTTCACACCTTAGTTTTGAAAGGTTCACACCCGTCAGCAGCACTTCATCAATATGCTATATTTGCCAACCTGTTTGTAATAAGTGGATTTTCACTGTTATTTCAAAATATTTCTGACTACATTAAAATTATTTTTCTATATTTATAATAATTCCTTTACTGACCTTACTGTCTGTGAAGGGTCTTTTCACATCTTTTCCTCGTTTTTGTCTTCCTGGATGAGTTTTTGTTTGTTATTAATGTCAAGGAATATGTATGATTATTATAAATATTACAGAAATATATAAATATTATGATAAGTACATATAATAAATACATTATTATAAATACAAAGCTATAATTAACCCACTGAAGGCATATGTGTTGAAAATTACTTTCCCACTTTACCATTCGTCGTTTGACTTTTGTTAATCGTCTTATATTAAAAAAACAATGTGGTCATCTTTCACTTTTTCACTGTGTTCTATTTTCTTTCAGTGTTTTCATACTTTCATAAATCGTTGTTTATAAAATTTTATTTTGGAGCAAAAAGTAAGCTAAATTAGCTTTAATTGTTCTCCAGCTTTTGTACCTCAGTTTGTTAATGAGTCCATTTCCTTTCATTTGAATTGAATGCAAATCTCATTTACATCTTCATTTTTACTTGAGTCTATTTTTGTCATTTCTTTTTTGTTTTCAAGAGTATGTTCTTGAAATATTAACTCATTCTTTTTAACTGCAACTTTATAATACATTTTATTACCTGGTAGGATATACCTTACTGCTGGACACTCTTACTAAGTTTTCATATTCAATTGATAAGTGAAGTGAAGTTGCTCAGTTGTGTCCGACTCTTTGCGACCCCATGGAGTATAGCCTACCAGGCTCCTCTGTCCATGGAATTTTCCAGGCAATAGTACTGGAGTGGATTGCCATTTCCTTTTCCAGGGGATCGTCCCGATCCAGGGATCAAACCCAGGTCTCCCGCATTGTAGACAGATACTTAACCGTCTGAGCCACCAGGGAACTCCTGAGATTCAATTGATAACCAACCTTAATTATTAAGACAAAATTTGATTAATTCAGTGTTGAGTGCTACTTTTAAAATATGACTATTGTTAGCTCCAGATCAGGCCTTGTATACCATTTATTCAAACATTCGTCATCTGCCTTAAGAAAATCTTAAAGTAGACCTAATATTCTAAATGTTTGTGCAAATTATTTATATCTTTGTAACTAGTCAACATATTTAATTCCCCTTTTAGATCTAATTGCCTTTTAGTTGCTTCTCCGGGATATTTGTATTAATGATCATAATAATTTGCAAATAGAGATGATCTGGGTTTTTCTTTTCAATCTATATACTGTGATAATTAACTGAGTAAATATATGTTGAATTAGATGCAAATTGTGACCCTCATGAAACTTAAATTCTAACAAAGACTTGAATTTTTCTCTGTACAATTGCACTGGCAAGTATTTCTAGAAGCTTTTCAGTATCAATGGTGATAAAATGTTACTTGTCATGTTCTGTATTTGAGAATGTTTCCATTCTGTGATCACAGGTATGATGTTGACTCTCCTTAGCTTGGCATACAGTTTTCATGTTAAAATACTATAGTAACTATTATTTTTAAATTAAGAGTTTTTATTAGGAATGAAAGCTGAAGGTAACCAAACACCTTTTCTATGTCTATGGAGATAACTGCAATTTTTCCTCCTTTCAGTTCAGTTCAGTTGCTCAGTTGTGTCTGACTGTTTATGACCCCATGGACTGCAGCACGCCATGCTTGCTGTCCATCACCAACTCCTGGAGCTTACTCAAACTCATGTCCCTTGAGTCAGTGATGCCATCCAACCATCTTATCCTCTGTCATCCCCTTCTCCTCCTGTGCTCCATCTTTCCCAGCATCAGGATTTTTTCCAGTGAGTCAGTTCTTAGCATCAGCTGGCCAAAGTTTTGGAGTTTCAGCTTCAACATCAGTCCTTCCAATGAATATTCAGCGACTGATTTCCTTAAGGATTGACTGGTTGGATCTCCCTGCAATCCAAGGGACTCTCAAGAGTTTCTCCAACACCACAGTTCAAAAGCATCAATTCTTTGGCGCTCAGCTTTCTTTATAGTCCAACTCTCACATCCACACATGACTACTGAAAAACAATAGCTTTGACTAGATGGACCTTTGTTGGTAAAGTAATGTCTCTGATTTTTAATATGCGGCCTAGGTTGGTCATAGCTTTTCTTCCAAGGAGTAAACGTCTTTTAATTTCATGGTGGCAGTCACCATCTGCAGTGATTTTGGACCCCCAAAATAAAGCTTGAAACTGTTTCCCCATCTATTTGCCATGAAGTGATGGGACCAAATGCCATGATCTTAGTTTTCTGAATGTTGAGCTTTAAGTCAACTTTTCCACTCTCTTCTTTCACTTTCATCAAGAGGCTCTTTAGTTCTTCTTCACTTTCTGCCATGAGGGTGGTGTCATCTGCATATCTGAGGTTATTGATATTTCTCTCAGAAATCTTCATTCCAGATTGTGCTTCATCCAGCCTGGCATTTCTCATGATGTTCTCTGCATATAAGTTAAATAAGCAGAGTGACAATGTACAGCCTAGACATATTCCTTTCACTATTTGGAACCAGTCTGTGTTCCATGTCCAGTTCTAACTGTTACTTCTTGTCCTGCATACAGATTTCTCAGGAGACAGGTCAGGTGGTCTGGTATTCCCATCTCTTTCAGAATTTTCCACAGTTTGTTTAGTAATCAGCAAACTAAAATGGACTGGAATGGGTGTATTTGACTTAGATGACCATTATATCTACTACTGTGGGCAAGAATCCCTTAGAAGAAATGGAGTAGCCATCATAGTCAACAAGAGTCCGAAATTCAGTACCTGGATACAATCTCAAAAATGACAGCATGATCTCTGTTCATTTCCAAGGCAAACCATTCAATATCACAGTAATCCAAGTCTGTGCCCCAACCAGTAACACTGAAGAAACTGAATGGTTCTGTGAAGACCCCTATAAGACCTTCTAGAATGAATACCCAAAAAAGATGTCATTTTCATTATAAGGGACTGGAATGTAAAAGTAGGAAGTCAGGAGATCCCTGGAGTAACAGGCAAATTTAGCTTTGGAGTACAAAATGAAGCAGGTTGAAGGCTAAGAGAGTTTTGCCAAGAGAATGCACTGGTCACAGGAAACACCCTCTTCCAACAACAAAAGAAGACTCTACACATGGCCATCACCAGATGGTGAATCCTCAAATCAGACTGATTATATTCTTTGCAGCCAAAGATGGAGAAACTCTATACAGTCAGCAAAAACAAGACCAGGAGCTGACTGTGGCTTGGTCATGAACTCCTAATTGCCCAATTCAGCCTAAAATTGAAGAAAGTAGGGAAAACCACTAGACCATTCAGTTATGACCTAAATCAAATCCCTTATGTTTATACAGTAGAAGTGACAAATAGATTCAAGGGATTAGATCTGATAGAGTGTTTGAAGAACTATGGACAGAGGTTCATAACATCGTACAGGAGGCATGGATCAAGAGCAGCCCCAAGAAAATAAATGCAAAAAGGCAAAATGGTTGTCCTAGAAGGCCTTACAAATAGCTGAGAAAAGAAAAGATGCGAAAGGCAAAGGAGAAAAGGAAAGATACACCCATTAGAATGCAGAGTTCCAAAGAATAGCAAGGAGAGATAAGAAAGCCTTCCTCCATGATCAATGCAAAGTAATAGAGGAAAACAGTAGAATAGGAAAGACTAGAGATCTCTTCAAGAAAATTAGAGATACTAAGGGAACATTTCATGCAAAGATGGGTACAATAAAGGACAGAAATGGTATGGACCTAACAGAAGCAGAAGATATTAAGATGAAGTGGCAAGAATACACAGAAGAGCGATACAAAAAAGATTTTCATGACAGATAACCATGATGGTGTGATCACTCACCTAGAGCCAGACATCCTGGAATGTAAAGTCAAGTGGGCCTTAGGAAGCTTAGGAAGCATTAGTATGAACAAAGCTAGTGGAGGTGATGGAATTCCAGTTGAGCTATTTCAAATTCTAAAAGATGATGCTGTGAAAGTGCACTCAATATGCCAGCAAATTTGGAAAATGCAGCAGTGGCCACAGGATTGGAAAAGGCTAGTTTTCATTCTAATCCCAAAGAAAGGCAATGCCAAACAATGTTCAAACTACCACACAATTGCACTCATCTCACATGCTAGTAAAGTAACACTCAAAATTCTCCAAGCCAGGCTTCATCAGTATGTGAACCGTGAACTTCCAGATGTTCAAGCTGGTTTTAGAAAAGGCAGAGGAACCAGAGATCAAACAGCCAACATCCGCTGGATCATTGAACAAGCAAGAAAGTTCCAGAAAAACATCTTCTTCTGCTTTTCCTCCTTAACCCTTAAAATAATTTAATATTTTAATATAGTTTCAAAATGAATGGTCATTGGTCTCCTGAAAACACAATCTCTGTTTACAAAATTTTTAATTGTATGTATACTTTAAATAGCCATATGTTGTCTAAATCCTTTGTATCTTGAAGTGATTGAAATAGCTGAGTTTTATTAATCATGCTAGCAATTTTTAAGAAGGAATTCAAATACTCCACAATACAAAGCTCTGCATATTTTAGGTACTATTTTTACAATTCAATCTTATCCAGAATTGCACTCATTCTCACCCTAAGTAACAATGTAAGTATCACTTTTTACTGACATGTATTTTATATGATCTACTTTTTCTTTTTCTTAAAGCAAAGCTTAGTTGATTTCTCTTGAAAGTATCTATTAAATTTCTTGTTACATAGGGAAGGGAAGAAATACCTTATTTCCTTTACCTCTCCCCTGGCTTCTAGTTATTAGAAATGTGGTATTTATTCTGACAAAGTTTTTAGCCTATATATTCTTATCTGTTACATGGATTATTTATTCTTTGCCTATGTCTTGATTTTCAAAATAGAAAAGTGAAAGTGAAGTCGCTCAGTCATGTCCGACTCTTTGCGACCCCATGGACTGTAGCCTACCAGGTTCCTCCATCCATGGGATTTTCCAGGCAAGAATACTGGAGTGGGGTGCCATTTCCTTCTCCAGGAGATCTTTCTGACCCAGGGATTGAACCCGGGTCTCCTGCATTGTAGGCAGATGCTTTACCATCTGAGCCACCAGGGAAGCTAGAAACAACTATATAATTCATAGTATAATGATTATGTTCATGTAGATCTCACTCGTAGAAAAAGAAAATCATGTTGGAGGAAATGAAGCCTATATCCTAAAAGTTTTTGAAGTTAATCAACGTGAATTATACTTGCAATTTAGAATATTAGAGTACATTTTATGTCTTCTTCTAGTTTTTCTATTATATATCCTACTCAATTGTCATTTATTTTAATTTGTCATTCCATGTGTTAAATTTCTCTGAATTTTACTGAAGCAACATCTTCATCAATATGTTGATAAAGTGTTACTCTGATAATGAAAGTTCTAATGTCATTCATTGGTAAAGCATCTATTTTGTCCTCAGACTTGACTGGGGATAGAATTCTAGGTTTATATGTGATTTCGTTCCAGAATCTGGGGACATTTTTTTCATTGTTTTCTGTATCTGTTGTTGAGAAAAATGGATGGTAGTCTGTAATACTCTTTTCTTTATAAATAATATTCTGTTGAGCTTCAGGAGTTCTTGGAATTTCCCCTTTGTTTCCGAGGTTATGGAGTTTCACTGTGTCTGCATGTGGACACTATTTCGTCAATCCTGCTTTCCATTCAAGATGTCAACTTAGTGAAATAATTGCTTCTTTACTTCAGAACACTTTTATTCTCATTCATTTTATAATTTCTTCATTTGTTTCTTGTCTTCTTCATTTACAATTTGTATTAGATGGTTGCTCGATTATTTGCAAATTTTCACCAAACCTCTGAATTCCTCTCTCAAGTTCCCTGTCTCCTAGTGGCAGATACAGGGCATGTAGTCACTAAACCATTTCATTTCCCATCACAACACAGTGAAACATCATTTCCCAGCTTCCCTTTAATGCAGTTAGGGTTTACACAATTGGTTTTGTTCCATGGGACATTGATGAAGTTAGGCAGAGTCCTTTGGGTACAAGTAGATGTGAGTACATAGCTGTCTATCCCCTGTTGTCTCTTTTCTTCATTCAGAGGCTGATCAATGCCAGTGCAACTTGGAAGCCATAACCAACACTGACCAAAGATGGGAGAAGCCTGACTTCCTGAAGACCTAGTTAGAGAAGTGTTTCCTGGAAGTATTGACTAAACTTTTATTAAGGAGCTGAGTTTTAGGCAGTTCTTTTATACAGTGGCTTGTCTGAGTTACTCTGATAAGTGCTCTCCCTGTTTTCATCTGGATTCTGAGACTATGACTGCATTTACCCTCCAGATAAATAATTTAAATGTTGGCTCTAAATATGCATTTATTAAACCCATGTGTTAAATATTTTAAATGATTTTGGCAATTATGTTACTTTTTAAGATATTTTTCTTGTTTTCTGATACTTTCACTGTACTCTGTTCTTAGTTTTTATTTTTGCAGTAACTCCTAGAATCTATCAAATTAAGAGTTTCCTCTTTGGATCATTTTCTTGTTTGTATGGCCTTGCTTGTTCTATTTATTTAAACCCTGTCTTTCTCTCTCATCACTTGTCTTTTCTTTTGAAGTTTTCATCCTATCCCTTTTCTATTATTTGAGTTTTTAACTATGAAAATGTCCTGCTTCTATGAAAGAGAAAGAAATAAAAATTAAGTTAGTTTAAAAAAACTTAGGGAAAACAAATCCCCAACTGTTAAGCATATACACCTCTAAGTCAGATTTCTTCTGCTGTTCACAATTGTTGACCTCTGATTGTTTTTTCACAGTAGTTGCAATTTTTTTGACTGTACATTTCTTGACTCAGCTTTGAGCATTTCTGGGACTCCGTTCATAAATCTCCTAGCCTAACAGGCTATAATCTAATGTCATTTTTCTTTAAGAGTGATCTCATCCACTTTCTATCTTCCAGTTATCTGTGCTCCTTCCTGTCTTATATTTGTTTTAGTTTCATACTTAAAATAAACTTTGGCTGATACAGTGAAATTTGGGAAAAACCAAAAGACAGATGTTTGTGTTGCTGGACAAGGATTAAGGTGAGGTAAGTGAGGCAGCACTGTGAAGGGCAGGATTGGAGCATATCTTCATTTAAATTGTGATACTTCGTTTATTAAGGATTTTTGCATTGCTTTGGTAATTTAAAATACTGCACTAAAGTACTGCAATTGTTAGTCCCTCAGTTGTGTCTGACTCTTTGCAACCCCACGACTGTGGCCCACCAGACTCCTCTATCCATGGGATTCTCCAGATGAGAATACTGGAGTGGGTTGCCATTTCCTTCACCAGAGGATCTTTCTGACCCAGGAATTGAACTGGTGTCTCCCGTATTGGCAGCAGATCCTTTACCACTGAGCAACCTGCTGTGTTAAAATTTCATATCTAATACGAATGCCTTATTCACCTAGCCTAGTCCTGGCACTGATAAGCTGTTATAAATCAAAAAGTAGGAGATACTTCCATGAAAAGGAGACACTGCAGAATGGATATTTAGGTGTGTTGTAAACAAATCTATTTTGCAGCTCTTAAGGCAACCCTGCTTTTGCTTACAAAGTATGTTGCACAAAGAACAGAGGTCATCTTTGTATTACTATGAATGCAATTTCTATCAACAATAATAAGCAAAGCAGGCAAAAGCTACAATTACGACTACAATGGGAAAGATGCACAGTGGTCGCATCTGAGATTATGAATCAGCACAGTCGTGGATGCTGGGTATTACTCCCTCTTTGCCACACGGAATCTATTATTTTTTTCTCCTTTTTTATTTCTTTCCAGTTTTATTGCAATACAACTGATGGACGACACTATACATTTAAGGTATATGGCATAATGACTTGACGTAAGTATGTCTTGCAAAATGATCACCACGGTTAGTTTACTTAGCATCCATCAATTTATATAGTTAACAATCTTTTCTTCTTGCAATAAGAACTTTTAGAATTTACTCTCAATAACTTTCAATTACTTGTTCTGCGTAACAAGTAATATAGTGTTCCTACGTCCACACTATATTCTGTGACCTGGGAGTCTGACCTAACACTTACTTCCTTGTTGTCTGATTTCAGGTTGTGTCTGGGTAATGGGAAGTACAAGCAGATGATCAGAACAGGGAGAAGGCATCATTTGGGGGTATCCACTCCCCTGGATCTTTTCTAGGAGATGGAGTGGCTGTGGGGGTATTTCCTTCTTATTGATCATGTGTCTTACCAGTAGCCCTGCCTAATAGCTCTCTGTGTTGTGGCAACTTCCTCTCCCTCTCCCTGTCCAACTGAGGCTTGGCAACTGGTCTCCTCTGCTGTTCATCCCAAGATGCTCCACTGTTAACTGACCTTAATGACTCGTCTTGAAGGTGCCAGGAAAGTAACTGATGGTATCAGGAGTCCAAAATGTTCATCAGTTATTTGAATCAAGCTTTTACAAAATGGAATTCAAAGCTTGTGGAACTAGATTTAAAAGAAAGTGCGTAACATAGACCACCATGATCCATGATGAAACTAAATAGCCATAATACTTCTTTCAATGCTCAATTTCACTTTCATCCATCTCTTACTGAATGAGGGCATGTGATAAGCTAAACTACAAGTAGAAACTTTATTTTATGTCACTTAATTATTTGGTGGTAGGGTAATAATAGTAATGTGATAATATGCTGTGACTGTATTACATTTAGCTTATTTGAAATTTTATAACTTACTCCAACTCAACTGTTAACAAAACCTCTTGAGTTTCATATATGCAAAAGCTAACCATGTGAATTTATAGCTGTTGTATGATTTGGGACATACAAATACTAAATGGTTTAACACAATGATACTGCATGATAAGATGGATTTCATATCCCCAAATCAATCTAACATTTCCCAAATTTTCCTAAGAGGAAACATATGTGCTGGTTAATGCCTCAAAGATTCAGAGACCAGAGTGTCCAAGGGCCTGAGAAAGTCCCCAAGTTTAAGTCAGATTCATGGAGAAGCCGAGTCAAGTTATTCAGGACACCTGGATACCAGCTTATGCACAATTTTACCTAAGCATCTTAAAATTTTTCACTTAATGAGGCATATTATAAGGAGAAAAATGACCAGCAAACGTATGATGTATCTGGTAAAGGTAGCAATGCAGTTGATAAATTTCTGTCTCCCAACCATCTGGAGGGACCAGATTGGCAGGGTTTCTCGTCAGCATTCTGTATATTACCCATGCTTCACGAGGCAAAAAAGGGTATCACTCAGCATTCTTCAGTGCTTAAAATGATGGATGCCTTTAACATGGTGCTAACTGGTCTGCAGTATTTCTTTAAAAATAGCTCTTTGGTATTATGTGTCATTTAAAAAAGAAGAATTAGAGATTAACAGTATAAATTGCATGTGTTATAGAGAATAGCAAAGATGCAAGCTTGAGGCACCCTCCCCCTACCCATTCAACCAGAGTGTTTATCTTCTCTCCTCAATCCTCTTGCCACCTGGGGCTCAGGTTAAATATACTGGTGTTATGTCAGACTAGAGAAATCCACAGATTTGGGAATGGCACATAGTATGGTGGGTTCATTATTTCTGTGTTAAAATATGAGCAACAGCATGAAACATATGGGTAAGGCAGAGTGGGGGAAGAAGGGGAACAAAGGTAAATTTTAAGCACCTATTCTACCCTTTAGTAGTTTTCTTGAAATAGACGGATTTTCTCTCTGTTACTGATGTGTAGTTTGATAGACTTACATTTCTAGATTCTACCTAAGCCAAATGAGCTCTAACTTTCTGTTAAATTATTCTTCTGTTTCTATTAGAGGTCACAGTATGTCTGCAGCCAATTGCTATGATACAACCAATAGAAACATTGAAAAGTAGTTTCAACTTATTCCAAATTAAAGTAACTATGATGCAACATATGAATTAAAAAGTACTTTCTCAAAGTGAAATACAATCAGAGGAATTCTAAGCTTTAAAAGTCTCAAGATATAGCTGATTTTTCAGTGATGGAAACATTTAATTCTGAGATTTTCTATATGCTTTCAATTTCAACAACAAAAACAACTTATTGAATTATCACTCTGATGGAAGTAAAATTGAATTTGCTTGTGGGAAAGAAATAAGAATCTCAAGAAACAAGTGGAAGACAAATAGACATTTCTCCAAAGAAGACATACAGATGGCTGAGGCACATGAAAAAATGCTCAGGATCGCTATTAGAGAGATGCAAATCAAAACTGTGAGGTATCATCTCACTCTGATCAGAATGGTCACCATCAAACAACTACAAATGATAAATGCTAGAGAGGGTATGGAGAAAAGGGAACCCTGCTACACTGTTGGTGGGAATGTAAATTGATAAAACCACTATGGAGAACAGTATGGAGACTCCTTAAAAAACTACAAATAGAGTTAGCATATGATCCTGCAATCCCACTCCTGAGCATATATCCAGAGAAAACTCAAATTCAAAAAGACACATGCACCCCAATGTTCATAGCAGCACTATTTACAATAACCAAGACATGGAAACAACCCCAAATAGCATATAGTGACAGATAAATAGATAAAGAAGATGTGGTGTGTACGTGTACACACACACACACAAATGCAAACAATGGAATATTGCTCAGCCATAAAAAAGGAGTTAAATAATGCCTTCTGTAGCAACATGGATAGACCTAGAGATATCATACTAAGTGAAGTAAGCCAGACAGAAAAAGGTAAATATCCTATGATATCACTTGTATGTGGAATCTATTCTTAAAACAGATACAAATAAATTTACTTACAAAAGATAAATAGACCCACAAACATAGAAAACACACTTAAATTTACAAAAGGGGACAGTGTGGTAGGAGATGGATAAATTAGGAGGTTGGGATTAAAACACACACTACTGTATATAAAATAGATAGCCAACAAAGACCCACTCTACAGTATAGGAAACTATATTCAATATTTGGGAATACCAGACCACCTGACCTGCCTCCTGAGAAATCTGTATGCAGGTCAAGAAGCAACAGTTAGAACTGAACATGGAACAACAGACTGGTTCCAAATCATGAAAGGAGTACATCAAGGCTGTATACCATCACCCTGCTTATTTAACATATATCTAGAGAACATCATGAGAAATAGCAGGTTCGATGAGGCACAAGCTGGAATCAAAATTGCCGGGAGAAATGTCAATAACCTCAGATATGCAGATGACACCACCCTTATGGCAGAAAGTGAAGCAGAACTAAAGAGCCTCTTGATGAAAGTGAGAGAGGAGAGTGAAATAGTTGGCTTAAAACTCAACACTCAGAAAACTAAGATCATGGCATCCAGTCCCATCACTTCATGGCAAATAGATGGGGAAACAGTGGAAACAGTGTCAGGCTTTATTTTTGAGGGGGCTCCAAAATCACTGCAGATGGTGACTGCATCCATGAAATTAAGAGACACTTGCTCCTTGGAAGAAAAGTTATGACCAATCTAGACAGCATATTGAAAAGCAGAGACATCACTTTGTCAACAAAGATCCATCTCGTCAAAGCTTTTTAGTCCAGTTTTTCTACATCCATGTACGGATGTGAGAGTTGGACTATAAAGAAAGGTGAGCACTGAAAAATTGATGCTTTTGAACTGTGGTGTTGGAGAAGACTCTTGAGAGTCCCTTGGATTGCAAGGAGATCCAACCAGTCCATCCTAAAGGAAATCAGCCCTGAATATTGATTGGAAGGACTGATGTTGAAGCTGAAACTCCAATAGTTTGGCCACCTGATGTGAAGAACTGACTCATCTGAAAATACCCTGATGCTGGGAAAGATTGAAGGCAGGAGGAGAAGGGGACAATAGAGGATGAGATGGTTGGATGGCATCACTGACTCAATGGACATGAGTTTGAGTAAGCTCTGAGAGTTGGTGATGGACAGGGAAGCCTGGCGTGCTGCAGTCCATGGGGTCACAAAGAGTCAGACATGACAGAGTGACTGAACTGAACTGATAAGGGAAAAGAATCTGAAAAAGAATATATGTATTTATCTACACACACACACACACACACACATGACTGAATCACTGTATTATATACTTGAAACTAACATGATATTGCAAATCTACTATAACAATAAAATTTTAAAAAAGAAAAAAATAAGAATCTCAAGGTTCAAGATGAAATCTTTACGAAAGTGAGAAGAATTGAGAATTCCTGTTTCTTGGAAAAGATACTCTCTTGACATCTTTAGGATCCGGCAAGAAAATGAAGCTGAACTAATGGGCTATGATTTAAATGTACACGAGAAAAAAAATCAAACTTGAGATCTGTTTTCTGTGTCAAAAAACATAATAACAAGAAGAAAATAGGTTCTTGAGAAGCAGACTCTATGTAATTTTAAGAACACTAAACTGATAGGAGAAAAAACCAAGAACAACAAAAAGATGGTTTCTGCCTTTAGCATTCAAATGTCATTTTGCTTTGTCTTGTTTTAAACTTTGAAAGGCTCAGTTTATGTTTACTGGAAAGTTCACTTGAGAACAATTGTCAGATGTTACTGTATACACTGAAGAAATGGCTTAGGCTGATTTTAGTATTCCCAAAGCATGGAGCTGACAGCCGATTCTGAATCAGGCAAGTAAAACTCTGAAACCCTTCTTTCCAGGTGTTCTGTTGGATAATCCCCCAATAGCTGGAAGGGTGTGCTATTAGGGAAATGAGCTGACTGAAGCCTGGCTTCAGTTTTGAATTACCCAAGTTCATGTAACATTTCGGCTGAGCTCGATGAAAAGCCAGGGGAACTGAAGGAACAAAGAGCACAGAAGTTTAGCATGAAATAAAGAATTTTAAAGTAAGAAGTGAAGTGTGGATTTATACAGCTTTTGCCATGAACATACCTGATATTATTATTCTTTATAGAATGTTCTTTACAGTATCTGGTCAAGGAAATGCAGTTCCCTGGACAAGGGAAGACGTATGAAAGATTATGGCAAGAAAAGAGAGTGCCTTTCTTTCCCCACTATCCAAAACACTCTACCTACTCTGTCACTTTCGTTTTCTGTAAATATCTCATGCCCAGTGATTTTCACTTTCCTTGCTTGAGATCATATCCTCAGGACATATCTGCCTGGGGCTAAGAATCATATAAAATTTTTCCTATCATACACTGTGCATGGGATCAGAAGATTTGAATGTTGGAACACAAGCATTTTTCAGAATACTTGTAACAGCCTGCTGTGTGTATGTGTGTGTGTTTTAAATTTATGTTTTGCCTGGTTCCCACATGATGGTAAGAACCTGAATTACATATGTATGTCCTCATTTCAGTTCAGTCGCTCAGTTGTGTCTGACTCTTTGCGACTCCACAGACTGCAGCAGCCCTGTCCATAACCAACTCCTGGAGCTTGCTCAACGCCTTTTAATCACCAGGGTCATCAATCAAAGGACTTTTCACATTATTGTCATTAATAAATATATGAAATGAAGTGAAAGTCGCTCAGTCATGTCTGACTCTTTGCAACCCCATGGACCATATTACAGTTCATGGAATTCTCCAGGCGAGGATACTGGAGTGAGTAGCCTTTCTCTTCTCCAGGGATCTTCCCAAGTCAGGGATCAAACCAGGTCTCCCGCATTGCAGGCGGATTCTTTACCAGCTGAGCCACCAGGGAAGCCCAAGAACACTGGAGTGGGTAGCCTATCCCTTCTCCAGTGGATCTTCCTGACACAGGAATAGACCCGGTGTCTCTTGCACTGCAGGCAGATCCTTTACCAACTGAGCTATCAAGGAAGCCCCAATAAATGTATATAGGAATGAAAAAGTGTGCTTATTAATAAGATAAAAGGTGAAAAACAAGGCTTTTTTTTAGAATATAATTCTAAAAATTTTAAAGTGATATATGTAAACATAATAGAGGAAAGACTCCATATTCATCATTAAAAATCTAATTTAAATTCTAGATGATCCAGTCCCCCTGAGCTGGAAAGTCCAAGCAAATCTGTAAAATTCAGTTCTTCATCATGTTTAAGCAAAGAGGGACATGTAACAATGCCAAGCCAAATAATATCAGTTACCAAGATATAAAAACCTAAGAATAATAAGAAAATTAGAAAAAATAGGGAGAAAGAACAGGTTACAAATGTTTCTACAGAGACATAAAAAACACTAAGAGGTCGGCAATTCTCTTTAGCAGTTAATAATGTGATATTTTTAGTTCATGGCTTTTTTCAAGAAATTTGCATTGAATACCTACAATGTGACAGACGAATTTTCCAGGGAATGTTCTAGCAGAGCTCATATCAGCAGAGGTAGGGAAACCATAAATGGCGTCATCAGCATCATGAACACAACGCAATAAAACCGCAAAGCAGAACAGCGGATTTACTGGGGTGGGAGTCCAACTTGACAAGTGAAGCGATTACATGTTACCTAGATGAAGAAGGTAGAGACCACATATCACAGGGAGAGGAGAGATGTTGCCTTGTGGTGCAAAGTTTTGAATCAATTCATTACTTAATTGTGCGTTTAATTGGGCACATGTTTCCCAAAAGGATTAGTTTTCATAGACTTGTGATAATATGGAGTCTCTCTGGAAGGAGTTCAATGTCTTGTGTTTGATAAGATATATATTAAACTTTTGTGTTTTCACTAAGAAAATAACTCAGTAATATGTATAACAAATCATCAAAGGTATTCAAATGTTACAGTATAAGATAGCCACAAATACAAAAGAAAGCAGTAAAGGAGAAACAGAAGGTTAAATAAAATATAGAGAAAGAAAACAGAATGCCAAAATGGCAGAGCCAAATACAACCAAATCAATTCTAATATTAAATGTGAATGAATTATTGTTCAGCAATAAAAAGAAATAAAGTACTGATACAAGCAGCAGCAGGATGAAACTTGAAAACATGATGCTTGGTGAAAGATGTCAGTCACAAAAGATCACGTAATTGCATGATTTCATTTATATAAAATGTCTAGAATAGGGAAATTCATAGAGACCAAGGTAAATCTGTAGCAGCCTAAGACTATGGGGTTGAGGGGAGGGATGAGAGCAAGGAGGAGATATTGCTAAGAAATTGTTACAGTGTTTCTTTGGAGGGCAAATTGCAAACTCAGGTTTTGATGATCATTGTACAACCTTTTAAACACATAAAAAACATTAAATTGCACACATTATGAGTGAATTTAACTGGAATTATTTCTGAACAAAAATGTTAAAAAAACAAAAGAAAAAAACAATTACCATCAAGTTTCCAAACTGAAGAGCCCAAGAATAGAGATGTGTTGTTTCATCAGCATGACATTAAGACATCCCATCTCTCCAAGGTAGGCAGAGGCTTCTATCAAGGTTGTCTCTTTAGCATAAATATTCTTTCCCTGTTGTCCATCTAATAAATCTAAAGTCATGTTAAAATGTCACTTCTCTACTTTCTCCAACAACTGGAATTACTTTGTTATTTTATTATCTCCATTTTTTTTAGTACTTCTATCAAATGTCAATGGTGGTATTTTTTTCTTTGTTTTGAGAGGTCTATTGTATATAGATTCTTTCTGCTGGTGTGTGGGTTCCTTCAGAGCAAGGGTAATACCTAGGATATTTTTATCTCTTGTTTTCTCTCAGTGCCTCATGCAGTATTAAGCCATTGGGCATACTTAAATCATGTCTGTTGAACAAAAGAAGAGTGTAGGAATGATTATCTGGTTGATCATCTGGTTGACATTATCATGGGTGACAACTCCTGCCATATTAAAAGTTATTCAACAGAATAACATGGTCCAGGTGGAGAAACAGTTCTTCACTGATGTGGCTCCCCTTTTAACAGTCACCAGTTCTCACGGAGGGTAAACCACGAAAAGGAAACCATGAACCTCTTTGAGATGTGGGGCAGGGGCAGGCGATATCAGTTTGCAGATCAAATTTATGCAGGAGAAGAGCACAACCCAGATGTCACAAAGACTGATATTGAAACAGACCTGCTCGCAACCACAGAGAGACTGTCATTGACTGTGGCCGCACCAGCTGTGGAACACTGGCTGGTTCGAGGTGCTCACTGTCAGGGCACCCTTGGTCAGACGCCTCTGGGGATGCAGAAACAGCATTTAAAACAGGGAAGAAAGGGAAGAGATAGCATCTGCTATATTGTGGGAACAGTGTGGAGACAATGAAATTGTACTAAATATGCAAGTAATATTTTAGGTCTGCATATGCTTTAGGAATTTTCTCTAGATGGCTGCATGAAACCCATGTTAGCATTTTGTAAGAGGAAAAGCTTTTCTTGATACTTACTGAATTATAACGGTGACTTTCAACTATGGGTGATTTTGCCCCCCTGGAAAATATCTGGTGATGTCAAGAGATATTTTTCGATGTTTGTGGAGGGGTGTGTACTACTAGCATAGACTGAGTAGAGGGCAAGGTTCCTACGAAACATCCTATGATGCACAGTTTATCCCCTGGTAACAAAGAGTGATCCAGTCCAAAATGCTAACAGTGCTGAAGTTGAGAAACCCTGGTTTAAAGTCACGAGACAGAAGGGTTGAGATCATCCTGTCTCATTAGACACAAGAGGAAATAGAGTCAAAGAGGGTGGTTAACTGATACAAAAAAACCACAACTAGACTAAACCCCTACCTCCTCTAGGACTAGCAGATGACAGTTCCCAGAGGAAATGAGTCACAGAACAGCTCATTTTGATGGCGATGAAGATCCCAGGAGCCAAAGAACCAAGATATGAGGCTTTTAGTGGAATGGGAGCTGGTGGAGGAACCCCCTGGATTAGGAATCAAAATTCCTATAAATACACATAGGAGTGCTCTAAGCTACACAGCAAGATCTCATCATAATTTATTATTATCATCAGGCCTGTCAGTGAGACCTAGCCTGAGCAGAAGTCTAACTGGCTCCCAGAAATATAAAGAGAAAAGTACAGGCCTCAAGACCAATTTAGGACCTGTTCAAAGCAATGCTGAAGATAGACTAGCTCAGAGTCACAATTCTGCTTATGGTTTATCCTTAAAAAAAAAAAAATCAAATAAACTGTTCCCTTGTTCGAGGGAAATGCCAAGTATTTATTGATTCTGAAGAAAACGGTCTTACTTTGGTTTTCAGAAAGAGAAGTTTTTTTTTTTTTTCCTTCCATCTTTGGATCAAATTTCTTTGCCAGAATAGCAACAATAACAACAAACAATGTGTACCCCTCTGGATTAAAAAGAAAATCACAAATTATATTGAATTACTTCTCTCTTATTTTAGGTTAAAAAAAAAAAAGACATCTACCTTGACAGCATTTATAGAGCAGTTTTAGTAGTTTAGTTTCCAGGCTCTCACTAGGTCTTGTCATGTCTCCCTTGATACTACTGCAACTAAACTTATCTCCTTGTTCAGTAAGTTTAAATTCTATTAAATTTGATATTTTCAATTAGTTCCACTCGTACATTCACAGAAGCATTCCCCCAGGTAGCTATGAAATGAAAAGTTCATGGTAGGTAAGGGGAAAAAAGAAAAGGCAAGTGGAAAAGAATTTACTACCTTTTTTAAAAAAAACAAACAATGTATCTTGTGACAATTTTCTCCAATGAATGTTTGAACTCGGAGAAGATACCAATTCCAGTGTGTATCTAAGGGAGTGGTAGGAAGGCGATGGCGCGCCACTCCAGTCCTCTTGCCTGGAAAATCCCATGGACAGAGGAGCCTGGTGGGCTGCAGTCCACAGGGTCGCTAAGAGTCGGGCACGACTGAGCGACTTCACTTTCACTTTTCACTTTCATGCATTGGAGAAGGAAATGGCAACCCACTCCAGTGTTCTTGCCTGGAGAATCCCAGGGACGGGGGAGCCTGGTGGGCTGCATCTATGGGGTCGCACAGAGTTGGGCACAACTGAAGTGACACAGTTAGCAGCAGGAAGAGTGACATCAGGAAATATATGTTACTCTTTGAAGATCTCCTAAATGATAAAATGCAATAAAAGAAGGAAAAATCCAAGCTTTTTTCATACTAGTCTGAAAGATTCCAAATAAGAGAACTTTGATCATTTTCTGGCATCCAGATACTTTTCATTTCATTTTCAATGGTCTTACCTATTTCTTTTTGTTTTGGCTGAAATAATTCTTCTCCATCTTTGCTGTTTACCCCTTTGAAATATCTCTCTGCAGCCCTGACCCTCCATTAAACATTGCCTAACAGAATGATGAACTACATGTCCTGCTTTAATCTTGCCCTGTAGATCATTCCCCTCAGCCTTTGAATTATTTTTTTTAATCTTCTGAGGACTCAATTGAAAAAGCTACCTTTCTACAGAAATATGCTCCAGATGGCCTGGAAAATATGAACGTCAAGCATAGTGCTAGATCTAGAAGGGCTTACATAAGCAACACTCCTTCAAATATATATGATACTGAATGATTATACCTCTCTTACTGCATTTTTTTTCCCATTTGACACAATCATCATCCTTGTAAGATAGGCAGACCAAGAATTAATACTCTGTTTTCTCAATAGCAGAGCAAGGTCTTGAGTTGTCTACAACCTGTCCAAGACACACAGCTACTAAGCTACTCAAGTCTAGGATTTTGACTCAAAGTTCAGAGAATTCTGTTCCTTTGAGTTGAGGGAGATGAGGATCTTGAATCCCCTCCTCCTTTTTTTTTTTGGCACTGATTTACAGTTGGTAGATGTTCAGCCCAAGAGTAAGGAGTTCTTGCCCAGTGGACAGTTTCAAGTGCCAGGATCACGGATCTTTTCATAAAACTACCCCAAATCTCAACAAGACTGGCTTATACATAGGCACATGCAAACCCAAGACTAGAGATTATCTCTCCCTGGTAGAAATAAACAGACATACATGTGTTGACATTCCAAGAATTCTACCTTATCTCATATGGTAGTAGTATTAATCGCTCAGTCATGTCTGACTCTTTACGTTCTCATGGACTGTAGCCTGCCAGGCTTCTCTATGCATGCAATTCTCCAGGTAAGAGTGGGTAGCCATTCGCTTCTCCAGGGGATCTTCCCAACCCGGGGACTGAACCCAGATCTCCCACACTGTAGGCAGATTCTTTACTGTCTGAGCCACCAGGGAAGCGGCACCGCATACAGTTTCCTAATATTTCTATTTTCACTCTTTTTTCCTTTGTCACAGAAAGCACCTCTATGGATTTTATTATCCCAGTCTTTGAGTCATTTAAAATATCCCTTGAAAATGTGAACACTGAATATTTTAAAAACCATTGTTCTTAAGCTCAATAATACAGATTCACTGACTTTGTACTCGTGTTAGGGTACTGGAGTCAATCTCTATGGATTTTATTACCCCAGTCTTTGAGTCCATTTATTTAAAATATCCCTTGAAAATGTGAACACTGAATATTTTAAAAACCATTGTTCTTAAGCTCAATAATACAGATTCACTGATTTTGTACTGGTGTTAGGATACTGGAGTCTTGAGTGTTATGGTAGAGATTAGATAAAAGCCTATACCTTTTCATACCCACTCCAGTGTTCTTGCCTGGAGAATCCCAGGGACAGGGGAGCCTGGTGGGCTGCCGTCTATGGGGTCGCACAGAGTCAGACATGACTGAAGCAACTTAGCAGCAGCAGCAGCAGCATACCTTTCCACAGGCTTCACTTTGCCTGGACCAAGTTCTGGAAGACATTTCTTGGGCTCTTCAACTTTCAAGATTACTTTAAATCACATTAATCTTGGCCCCACTGGCCCCACTGGTTTTTTCACACAGCCATCTGTTAATCAGACACTATGAGTCCCTTTTATGGGGAATTCATATAAGTTTTAAGCATGTAGAAATTAATCAGACATAGTCAATGGGGACAGTTGCCCTGAATGCGAGGTCAGGATTGGAAAGGATCTTCTCACGTGTTGGCCCATGAGTGCCTCCTTTTAGTCTGGGCTTCTCAGGAAACAGACAAAAAGGTGTATGCTGATAGTTTCTTTTAGGAAGTAGTCCAGGGGGATAGGGACGGTGAAAAGGCAAGTATGAAAGAGACGGCAAATGCAAGGGCTCACTGTTGATAGTGTCCCTGCTCTGGCAACTAGGACCTGATCCTCCTGGATTCCTCTCAACAGTCGTGGATTTTACGCTCAAGGAATATGGCTTGTATCTGTAGCTCCCAGGCCCATTTAGTCAGCTGCCACAAGAGGTGCTAAATCCTTCACCTTTCCATGTTTGCAAATAAATGAGTGCCAGAGGGTGGGGGCTATAGATATAAGGCTTGAGTCTTTGCAAATGCCTGTGGGAAAAATACATACAAGACAGCTGAGACAAAATGTTGTCAATTTGTTCCTTTACCAGGTTGTCTGCTGGAGCAATGGATGGAATAGAGGCAGGGCACCTGAGTTGAGAGGAGGTGATATGTGGCACAGGAGGTAACAGATATGGTGTCAAGTAATACAGAAGCCTGAAGTAGAGGCGTTTATTCAGCAAGATGACAGCTTAGTGGGTCTTAGGGAGGGAATTCAAGTTTTAAACATGTAGGTGAACCATACTGCTTATATAATCTCTCAAATCCCTGAGTGTGTAACTATAAATACAAATCACCCGTCTAATGTCAACTCCCAAACTCACTCATTGCTTCACCTTCCTAAGCTGTTTGTTCCTCACTGTTTCAGTGACTCCTGCCTCTTTAGGGTCAGCTTTCCTCCTACTGACTTTTTTGCGAGCATTATTCTCAGGCCCTTCGGAAGCGCTTGGCACGTTAGCATCCCAAGAGTTGCCCAGATGTGAGGGAGCACTTCTATTGTTGATTACAGTTTGGTCATGAACAAGATCCCGATTCCGTATCTGAAAATGTACCTTTATATGGCAATATTTTAAATGGGTAAACGGGTCGAACACGCAACAGACACAAGATAAACATCCATTCCTTTATCTCCTTACATTGAGATGATCAGTTCTGAGGACAACTTTTGGTAGTGCTCCCTCACATTAATCTTCAGGTTTAAGTAATCCAGGGTTACAGAAGGAAGAACCAATATAACACATTTCTGAACTTCTCCCTCAGGTGACCAGGGAGGTACAGACCTGGAGAGTGATGCAGAGATCCCTCCTTCTCTCTCACCCTCTCCCCGCCTTCTCTCTTTCCTGCCACTGCTTTAATGGAAATCAGGCTGGACAAAGCCTAATCTTTATCATCTACTAGCCATCTGTATGAGATATGCCATTCTTGTTGCCTTTGTCCGATAGCTCTTATTCTAGGCAAATGTGTTAGTGGCAGCGGGACAATCTGGGCAGATCACCTAAGTGACATTTTGAGTCATTGGGTGAAATAGTTTCCAATGTGTTAGGTCATAAGTCTATGCTGAGGCCATGCCAAAATGCCTGGATGAATCAGTAAACAAGGTGAACAATGCAGATAAATGACACCATGGGGACAACATTTCCAGATATTTTACTGAATCATTGAGTGATGTGATTGATTTTTTGGTTTTCTGTAGACACTTTGTCTTGTTTTGTATCATCACCATTGCAATAATAGGAGACAAATCCATTTCTTTTTTGGAAGACTATTATGACTCAAATGCTAAAATCAATCACTCACCTGAATTCTTTACCTGTAAAATTCTCACACGATCCACTCCATAAGCCTCTCTTTGACTCTGTTTCCTCATTTGTATTTCAAGATAGGTACAATAAATCTAGCATGACTAAATTACTATCTAATTCGTTTAGCATAAGGATCAAGTGGAACAAAGAAGGAAAAAGTGTTTTGCAAACAGACAAATGCCTTTAACAATGCCTTTAGTTTTCCCATACTTAATTGTCAATGTGTGTGCTTTTATTCTTAATTGGACTACTGAGAAATTTGTACTGTATCTTACTTAACTCTGAATATCTTTGGATTGCCTAATAATAATGATAATTTTATTATTATAATATATATAGTAATATTATCTCATACAGGAGGTACCTAGTTTCCATTTTATTTAAATGTTATGTAATTAAACTGCTGTCTAAATTATATATATATATAATTTAAATAATAAAATAATAATTATTATTATAATAATAAATTAAATAATAAAATATAATAAAATAAGCTTTTTTTTAAGCTTTTGATACCACATAGGATTATGGTAAGTACACTGCTTTCCACTTATTTTTTTCACGTTTGTAGAAAAAGACACCACTGGAGAAATGGATCATCCACAATCATGAACTGCAAGGGCTGCAGCCTGGGTTCACCACTATGCTATTTTTTCTAAGTAATATTTCACTTTCCTTATTCACCAAAAATGTCACAGTTGACTTCCTGTAGTGCTTGAGTTTTAAATTAATCAATCATTTCATTTTCTGATTACCACAATAGGTTGAATGAACATCTATCATCTCATGTAGATAGATATACACAAAATCAAAGACATAGGGAAAAATTACTTTTTCCTTGTGATGAGAACTCTTAAAATTTACTCTCTTAACTTTCACACACAATTTACAGCAGTGTAATTATATTTATCATGAATTTTTAAAGGTAGTAAGTGATTTCTTGCAGGTTCAATTCATAGCATTAGAACTGCATAAATATCTCCTCCTCACCACCAGACACCAGTAGAAATGTGTGTGTGCGTTTTCCTGGTGCTTCAGATGCAATATTCTGTGTTAAAATTAGCTAAAAATAAACTTATGTCTCCTTGTCTTATCATACTCTTAGCACCCATGCCTGTTTCGGCACCTTGAACTTGCCCATAAGAGCCAATCCCTTATCTCCTGTTACAGAAAACCTGCTGCTTTGCCTGGTCAGCTTTCATTATGTGGCCTAGAAATCTCACCATTGCGTTTTGTTTCTTCTTACCCATCACCATTTGTACCAAATGGAACTTATTACTACATTTTATTATCTGTTGACATATCCTATTTTTTCCACTCTAGCCTGTGACTTCTTACAACACAGACATCTGGTTTCTTGTTTTTGTTTTATTTTATTTTCCACACATCTCTTTGGCTTACCAGCAAAGAGAGTTCTGCTATTAGAGCTACTTTGCTTTGGTTGGATAATAAATTAACTCATTTAACTGCTAACGTCTCTTACCCTGGTGCTTTTGTCTCCCCACTCCCAATATAGCATGCATTTTGAATTGCTCTTAGTCTTCTCACCGGTTTCCTTGTCTAGGATATTCCATTTTCTAACCTAACTGGTGAAACAGTATCAGCTTGATACTTTTCTGAAACATGCTCTAAGAGTACTTTAAAAATTTTTGGAGGGATGGACTTCATCACCCTTGGAGCAATAATATTCTAATGTACTCTCTCCTTTTTTTTCCAGTCAGTTTCGAAGTTCAAATGTTCCTGGGCCCCCCGCTGATGCCTAAGCAAACCCCTCTCCTGGAGCCTTCTATAGAAATGGGCTTCCTGTTAGCACACTCTACAGCTATGTCAACATTACCGCCAAGAATGGGAAAGACGCTGTCAATGAGCTTGGTCATTGCTTGATGCCACCAGCATCAGACCTGCCATTTCATGTGCTTTGGGCTTTGACACTGCTCACTGAGATGAACAGCAGTGAATTGTAATGGGGATATTCTGTTTGATGGTTGAGTTGGTGGTCATTTTGAGATCAGTCCAAATACTCTGCTGGCACTGACCTCAGCATAATAAAACCAAAAAGGAGGCCATGAGATTCATAAATACAACATTTATAGCATATCTGTTCCTTGATTTCTTCTTAGGCCCCACCTGTCATATCTGCTTTCCAAGAAAGGAAAATTTATTTACAGACTGAGGGGAATACCACTTCAGTTCTCATACAACCAGACACATTTTTTGAGTATCTATTATATGTAAATGACTGTGCTAGAAACTCTCACATAGTATGTATGGTATAGTATTTTATTTTTCCAAACAATTGATATGTCTCTATATAAAACTTTATCAAAATTATGTTCTCTAGTCTACTCCATATTATTACTTTAACCAAATTATTCATCTTCCCACTTCTGTCTCTGTTTGTACACTTTAATGTTTTAATGTTTATCAAGAGCAGCAAATAACATATGCCAATATTAATTTCTGAAAATCTGCATGCTTGATGACACCTGGAGTTCACAGGCTTTTGTGGATTACAAATTATGTTTCAGTTACGTGGACACTGTGAATAGGTCTAAGCATCCAGAGGATGCCAAAATACCTGCTTTGAGTTGGAACTGGGTGATATATTATGAAGACTGCAATGGGCCTGAATTCAGAAGGGCTGGATTTAAGACCTAGCTTTGGCATTTATCAGCAGAGTGAATTTGAGCAAGATCCTAGTCTCTATGAGTCTCAGCTTCCACTCTCAGACTGGTGCAATATCTATCAGTTTCAGAAAGCCTTTGTGCCAAAGAAGTCTAATGTATTTGAAAATGTGCAGTGACATGGATTGTTTATCTTCTCCTGAGACTCTACAGGACCCATAAATCACAGCGTCTCACTAAATCCCTGTTCCCTGGCCTCAGAGGTGGGTAGATGGACCAAGTTTAGCCAATGAGGCTGTCCAGTTTATTTGTTCATCTGTGACTGGTTCAGGAAGGAGAAACTCACTGGGGCATTTCTTCCAGAAATATCAGTGAAGTCTGAAACACTCTATTGTTTCTGCCTTGTCCTGCACAGAAGCCATTAGCCAAATATGACTATTAAGCAATTGAAATGCGACCTATGTATGACTAGTGCAACTGCGAAAATGAATCTTAAATTTAAATAGTCTCACGGGGCTAGTGGCTACCATATGGGACAGTACAGGTCTACAGTTTCCCATTGATTATTTTGCATGTTTCCTAATTTATTCTTTGTTGTCTTCCTAGGAAAATTTCTCTAAAGGTTTCTTCTCTATTGCTCTATTTGGATAACTCTTAAAATGCCTCTTCCTTGGAGATTTTAAATAATTCAACTGAGGAAACACTTTTGCCAGGCACTGTTTCTTAACTTATTTAATATATTCTATAATTATTGATCTGGTTACATTTTGAGTTCCTTTTAGAACTTTTTGTCATTGATGTTTTCTAAGAAATCATTTATTTTACATAAATTTTCAAATATATTTACATGACTGTGAAGAATGCTTTCCATTACTTCTTTCTTTATTTGGTCACTGCTCATTTTCTATCTCTGCATTCTCAGTTCTCATTCTATAAGCTGTTTTATCCTTCCTGTTATTCAAAAATAAAAATTTTAACTTATTTTGTTTGGCTGCTTTGTTTTCCTAAGAATTTTGTGTTTTAAATAATTTTGCTGGAATTATCTTGATTATAAATAAATCAATATTTGTTTCTATCTTTACTAATTCTCTCTTCCTAAATGCCTTCATTTGTCCTCACTCTTCTGCTTCCTTCCACCCTACTTCCTTCTTTCTTTCTCTTTTCTTTCACTCTTTCTTTGTATTGTAAACAAGCTGAATTTACTATTTTACAATTTTTTTGTCAGTTGTATAAATGTTTGAGGTAAAAGTTTTCCCTTTTAGACTGATTTCAGGTTTACTCTATGACTTTTGATACTTATATTTTGATACATTAAAATTTGTGTGTGGAGGGGAGAGGTGAATTTGAGGTAGTGACTATGTTCTGTATGACATCGTAATGATGGACAGATGCTGTCATACACTTGCTGAGACCCACTGAATGTGCAACAAGAGTAAACTGTGGACTTTGGTAATTCTTATGTGTTAACATAGATTCATTCTTGGTTAAAAAAAAAATGTTCATCACAGCACTGTTTATAATAGCCAGGACATGGAAGCAACCTAGATGTCCATCAGCAGATGAATGGATAAGAAAGCTGTGGTACATATACACAATGGAGTATTACTCAGCCATTAAAAGAATGCATTTGAATGAGTTCTAATGAGGTGGATGAAACTGGAGCCTATTGTACAGAGTGAAGTAAGCCAGAAAGAAAAACACCAATACAGTATACTGACACATATATATGGAATTTAGAAAGATGGTAACGATAACCCTGTATGCGAGACAGCAAAAGAGACACAGATGTATAGAACAGTCTTTTGGACTCTGTGGGAGAGGGAGAGGGTGGGATGATTTGGGAGAATGGCATTGAAACATGTATAATATCATATAAGAAACGAATTGCCATTCTAGGTTCAATGCAGGATACAGGTTGCTTAGGGCTGGTGCATTGGGATGACCCAGAGAGATGGTATGGGGAGGGAGGCCGGAGGGGTGTTCAGGATTGGGAACACGTGTACACCCGTGGTGGATTCATGTTGATGTATGGCAAAACCAATGCAATATTGTAAAGTAAAAAAAATAATAATAAAAATAAAATAAAATATGAAAAAAAAAATCCATTGGTGAGTGAAGTTGATAATGGGAGATGTTATACATATGTGGGGTAGCTGCACACTGCTCTCAATTCTACTGTAAATTACTCTAAAAATTGTCTTAAGAATTAATAAATATTATAACATTTCAGTTCATTTTGAACTCAAGAATTTTTCAAAAGAGATATTCTTAAGTTCCATGAAATTGTTTTATTTAATTTGTCACTATTTTTTCTTGGTATTATTGAAAACATTTATAATATATTGATTACAGTTTGTGAAATATGTTATGACTTTTCATGGCTTAATATACAGCCATGTATATTTTAAGTGTCCTTTAAAACAGCAGGTGTTTTATCCAAAGAATTATTAATCAAAGGCTCAATAGCCTTACCTATTTTCATTTTTTTTAAATCTAGAATTGGCTGAAATAATTATTATACTTTTAGTTCTCCTTTAACTTCATTCAGTTTTGGATCTATATTTTTGATGCCAAGTTTCTGGGTGTATAAAAAGATTCATAACTGTTATATATTTCTGTGGATTGCATGCATTATAATTACAAGGCACACCACATTTGTTTCATCCATTGCATTTGGCCTTCAAGTAAATTCTCAAATGATGGTAATGTTAGGACCCCTGCTAAATATTTGTTGGAATCTGCCCATGTGTCTTTGCCAATGCTTATTATTTTCAATAAAAATATGTCATCTTATTTTCTTTCATGCGTATCTCTCTTACAAAACAAAAATAACTTTTTATAATAATATTTTCCCCCATTTACTTCAGCAGTTTTTCTAGTTTACATTCATTATTGTTGGTTAGCTTTATTTCCTTTGTAAATACACTTTGTCATATTTGCTATACTGCTTATACTTTCTTTCATTTTTGCTTCCTCTTTTAGTTGTTTGAAATGTACAGAATTAATTTTAATGTATTACTAGTTGCCTCTACATTTTAAATAATAGACTTAAATGTCTATCTCTTAGTTTATTAATTTAATATAATAATCTTTATTTTGAACAATAATCAGCATATTTAAATTTAACACCTCATTTTTTATATCCATGTTGTTTCTACTCTGCATTCTCTTATACACACACTCTTATTTTTAGTATGATATAGAGCTTTTCTTTAAACATTTACTATAATTCAACAAATTTCACCCTAAACGTATCCCCCTTCATTCAAGCATCTATTGTGTGGTCCCTCTTTTTCTGAATGCTCCAAGCACTAGGGTACAACACAGAGCAACAAGATAGAAAAGACTGCAGTCATGGAACTTATATTTGGACAGGGGAGAAACTAGCAATGACCAATAAACAGAGAAAATGTCTGGTATGAATATATCTATTGTGAACATAACTCAGGGGAAAATACTAGTCAAGTCATGACTCCTTTACATGGGTTGTCAAGGGAGGCTGGGTAGGATTAGACAGAATGCTAAGCCTCAATTGATGAAAGAAAAGAGTACTTCAGTCAGTCTGGAAAAATATGAGGAATGAGCATTTTAGGCAGGGACACTGGTGTTGTGGGACTTTATTGGTTCTATCAACAGCAGGTTGAGTTAGGGATTGTACATTACTTATTTTTCCTTTCACCTCTGTCACTATATGCCCCATGAATTTTTAATATTATCAAGAGTATACACATTTGAGTAGATACGTCTCCCTGACAGGTTAAATTTTCAATCTCATAAATTTTCCTTTTTTTTCTCTCTGGTAATACTAGCTATCTAGGACTTTGCTTTGATTAAAAGAATGAATCCCAAACTGGTTTTAAAATATCATAAAAATATATTATATCCTTGTCTATCTTTTTACTTTCCAACTGTATAAGTTATTAAAGTACATGTTCTATACAAAGCATATTGGGATTTGCATTTTATCTAGTCTAACAGTCTCTGCATCTAACTGGGGTATCTAGTCTATTTATATTTAATGTAAATGTTGGTATTTTTGTGACTTCATATATCTTGGCTTTCTTTTCACCTGCCCAATATATTACTTGCTCCTTGCTTCATTATTTTATACTTTCTTCTGGCTGAAAAAGTTCATACAACATTTTGTTTTAATTAATAACTCAACTTTTTGTTTTTGGTTATGGCAGTGTGTATGTGTGTGTGTGTGTGTGTGTGTGTGTGTGTTTTAAGCGTCGTAACTGGGACTACAATATGCATCCTAACTTATCTCAATCTGCTTAGAATTAGTACTGTATCATTCTTGCAAAGTATAAGAAACCTCCAACATTGTAATTCTATCCCCCATCCCTGATCTTTGTGGTATTGTTGCTATGAATCTTTCATTCATATACATTATATACAACAACTTAAAAATTTTTTTTCTTGAAATTTTCAGGTGTCATATAAAGAAATCAGAAGAACAATATATCTTCAATTTATATTTACATATTTGTCACACTCTCTGTTTCTCATGGTTTTCTGTACATCAAACTTCTTATGCTGAAATGCTAATGGAAAAAATTTCTATAGCATTTATTGTAGTGTAGGTCAGCTGCCAATAAATTCACCATTTATTTATCTAAAGATACTTTTACTCAATCTTATTTTTAAAGGATATTTTCACTGCATAGAGAATTTTGGGCTGATCTACTTTAAATTTTAGAGTTGGAGTTTTTAACAGTATATTGTGTTCTTGTTCTATTGTTTCTGATAACAGGCCAACTATTAATCATATTTCTTGTTTGTTTCTATGTAGTGTGTCTTTTTCTTGGTTTGTTTTCAAGATTTCTTAATTGACTTTGGTTTTGGACATTTTTATGCCAAGATATAGTTTTAATTGCCTACTACTGCTGCTGCTAAGTTGCTTCAGTCGTGTCCGACTCTGCGCGACCCCACAGACGGCAGCCCACCAGGCTCCCCCGTCCCTGGGATTCTCCAGGCAAGAACACTGGAGTGGGTTGCCATTTCCTTCTCCAATGCATGAAAGTGAAAAGTGAAAGTGAAGTTGCTCAGTCATGCCTGACTCTTAGCAACCCCATGGACTGCAGCCTACCAGGCTCCTCCGTCCATGGGATTTTCCAGGCAAGAGTACTGGAGGGGGTTGCCATTGCCTTCTCCGATTAATTGCCTAACTTTATATTTTTTTTAAAAATTGGAAAATTCTCCATTAGTTCTTTACTTTTTTTGTTTCACTAACTCTATTCTCTTTCTGGGACTTTAGTTATACTACATCATTTCATACTGTACACTGACCACCAATGTTCCATTTATTATATTTTCAATATTTTCTCTCTGTGCTCTTTAGGCTTTCTTCTAATTTACTGTCTCTTTTTTCCTGACCTCTACAACCTCCTGTTAAGCAAATTAAGAGAATTTTACAATTTTAATTCTTATGCTTTCACTTCTAGAACTTTTATTTCACCTTTCTAAAATTTCTGTTGTAAGTTTCCCCACTGATCACCAATTACAATCCTGTGTGTGTGTGTGGGGTGTTGTGTGTGTGTGTGTGCTGTATTTGTTAATGCTGTCGCTGGCCAGGCTCCTCTGTCCCTGGAATTTTTCAGACAAGAGTACTGGAGTGGGTTTCCATGCCTTCCTCCAGGGGATCCTCTCAACCCAGGGATCAAGCTTCCATCTCCTGTGTCTCCTGGATTGGCAGGCTGATTCTTCACCAGTTGTGCCACCTGGGATGCTAAATATATGTTTATTAGCTGCTTTAGAACTATTGAGGCTGTTTCCAACATTTGTGTCATACTGGAGTCTGTTCTACTGACTTAAGAAAATAATTATTGGCCATGTTTTCCGCTACTTTTGTATACAATACTTTTAGTTGTATGTTGGAAATTTTGAGCGATGTGTTTTAAAGAACTTGGAGTACCTATTGTCTTATGTTTTCTACAGATGGTGATAGTTTTTCTTCTAGTAAACAGATAAAGTATTGGCAGATTCTTTTATTTTTGTGAAATTTGGTTTTCTTATTATTCATTTATTATTCTTATTATAGTGAATCTATTTTATCTTTTTACTTATTCCTAGAAGCAAATTATGCAATATTTGTTATTTCCGTTTAGTTCTCAGCTCACTAAAGACTACTCCAGTAGGCCTGTTAGAGTTAGTGGATTAACTTGCGTATTTCTTTTATCTCAGTTATGACAAATCTGATTTCCTATTGTCTAAGGTCTGAAAATAATTGCCTCAAATTGTTTTTCCAGTTTTACAATTTTTTTACAGTTTTCAGTACAAATTAGTATCATTTACTTGCTAATTCTAATTGTTCATATCTTTACTTTGCATTACTTACACCTTCAAAATGTCTTCCATAGTAGCCTTATAAAATCTGTTTCTCTCATTATCTTGAACTTTTTCTCATTATTTTATGTCTTGGTGTCACTCTCTTTGGGTTCATCTTAATTCCAACTGTCTGGGTTTCCTGAACCTGAATGTCTGTTTCCTTCTTCAGATTAGTGAAGTTTTCAGCCAGTATTTCTTCAAATAATTTTTCTGGTCCTTTCTCTCTCTCTTCTCTTTCGGGACTCCTATAATATAAAGGTTGTTTCACTTGATTTTGTCCCAAGGTCCTTTTAAGGTATCTTCACCTTTAAAATTTTCTTTTTTGTATTTGTTGCACTGCCCTGATGAGTTCCATTGTTTGGTCTTTCAACTTGCTGTTCTACTTCATCCAGTCTGTTGTTGAACCTTTTTAGCATATTTTCAGTTCACTTACTATATTCTTTAGGTCTGTGACTTCTGCTTGGTACTTCCTTACATTTTTAAAATTTTTTGTTGATGTTCTCATTGTGTTTATCCATTCTTCTCCAGTGTTTGGTGAAACCCATTAGACCATTGCTTTCAACACTTTATTAAGTAGATTCATTATATCTGTTTCATTAAGTTCTTTTTCTGAGGGGTTGTCTATTCTTATATTTGGAACATATTCCTCTCTCTCTTCATTTTGCCTGTTTGTTTCTATGTAGCAGGCAAATCAGCTATCCCTCCCAGTCTTGAAGGAGTGGGTGGCTTTGTATAGCAGGATTCCCATGGGGCTCCAAAGTGCAATCTCCTCTGGCCACCAGAGATGGACACTGAAGTGAAGTCCCCTGTATGGGATGCATGGGCCCACCTGTTGTGGTGTGGACATGGGGGGACCCTCATCCAGCCCACTGCTGTGGCACACGAGTGTGAGCCGGGCCCTTGGTGGGGCATGCCTCCCTACTCTGGCAAGTTGGAGAATTCCAAAATAGCACCTGCCTTCACCAGTAGTGACATGCAGAATGAGATCCTGACTACCTTTTATATAAAATAATTTAAAATGATTTTTAAATCATTAAACCATATTTAGTTGGGTGATTCTGTTACTTGTCATGAAAATAAAATAAAGTGTTTTATGGAAATGAATCAAATAAAATACATCAGGGGTCTCTGGTATAGTTAGATTTTAAATAAATTTTTGCAACCCCACTTAAAAGAAATAGGTGAAAACCCCCAAACAATTATTATTCACTCTATATCGTTTTTTATCCTGAACCCGAGGATAAAAATACCTCTTTCTGCTTTTCTATTTCTTGTCTCCTCAAAGCAGTTCTTAACTATTATGAGCAGAGGTATAGGACATCTGAGCTATATGCTATCAGTTTTAGAAATGGATAGAATGGGAAGAGAAATTTAATTGGCCAAACTGAGACCCATAAGTAATTAGTAGAGTGAAGCAAAGAATACCTGGCTAAAGAAACAAATGCATTGTAATTAGGCCAATTATCCTAGATGTAGTTCATCAGCTTGTAGTGATAAAGGCCATTAATGAGCTTTGTCACTGACAGCTTACTTTCTAATCTTAATCCTTTTTAGCGTTATTAGCTGTAATGCTACTTGCACAAAGATAAGTTAATTTATACTGAAATTAAATTGAAAAATAATAAGTAATGATTGCTGCATTTGAGCAGAATCTTATAAAGTTTCTTTCCTCCTGAAAAACTTACTGAAAGCAGTGCAAAATGTCCACGACTTTTTGAGCAGGTGGAGAATTAGAGAAACATTTGTTAAAGGAAGTACTTACAGATATTCTTGAGGACAGTTATTAAATTTATAGTTAGTATAATTTAATAAAATGATCAATAGCTGTTTATTTATATTAGATATCAGCACATTATGTTCTGTTTGCCCAGGATAATGTAAATAAAAGGCTTAAAAATAAAAAAAAAATAAAAAAAAAAAGAAAATTCTTCAAAAGTTCAGTCTGTACAGACCACTAAACATAACTGTTCTATACCCAGACATACAGTACTAAGACATCTGTACAGATCTGCTAATAGCATCTTGAACTATTGAATTATGGCCTCTATCAATCAGTTCAGTCCAGTAGCTTAGTCGTGTCCGACTCTTTGCGACCCCATGAATTGCAGCACGCCAGGCCTCCCTGTCCATCACCAACTCCCGGAGTTCACCCAAACTCATGTCCACTGAGTCGGTGATGCCACCCAACCATCTTATCCTCTGCTGTACCCTTCTCCTCCTGCCCTCGATCCCTTGCAGCATCAGGGTCTTTTCCAATGAGTCAACTCTTTGCATGAGGTGGCCAAAGTATTGGAGTTTCAGCCTCAGCTTTCTGTACATCTTATTAAATCAGACCTTTTTATCTGAGCCTTAGAACAAAAAATTACTTGAGTGACAGCTTTTTACATTTTAAGTATGGTGCATAGCTGCTGCCTGCCTGGATGCCCAATTGCCTGAACATAATGGATGATTTAGGGCATTGGATGGATGGTCATTTCAAGAGTCATAGTTGAGAGAGTTTGATAGAGACAGGAAATATTTTTAGAAATACATTTGTCTGACCCTTTATTTAGGCACCTATATGTTTATCTATCAGTACATATTGAACCACTGGTTTATGTATAGGTTTACCTGAATCTAGGTTTAAAAGCTGGAGAAGGCAATGGCACCTCACTCCAGTACTCTTGCCTGGAAAATCCCATGGATGGAGGAGCCTGGTAGGCTGCAGTCCATGGGGTCGCTAAGAGTCAGACACGACTGAGCGACTTCACTTTCACTTTTCACTTTCATACATTGGAGAAGGAAATGGCAACCCACTCCAGTGTTCTTGCCTGGAGAATCCCAGGGACGGGGGAGCCTGGTCTGCTGCCATCCATGGGGTTGCACAGAGTCAGAAATGACTGAAGCGACTTAGCAGCAGCAGGTTTAAAAGTACTATGTTTTAAAGTACTGAGAAAGAGCAGGTGACCTTAACTTGTTCTCATTCCACTGAGGAAGTTTTTTAAAATATTTCACCACTAAATATCATGATATCCATAGTTTGTGTGGATATACACTACTTCCTATACTAGATTAAGAAATGTTCTATTAAATTTTAATACATTAATAATACCTTCTTTCATGAACAAATGTTGAAATTCACTAAATGAATTTCTACTGTATCTACTGAGATGTTACTGTGCTTTTTCTCATGTACTTGGTTAAATGGCAAAGAATATGGCTCATTCTAAGACCTCCATTGATATAGTACACATAAAAGAAAGTTGGCATATTAAAAATAAACCATTTAATCAATTTTAAGATATACATACAAAATTGAAATCATCATTACAGTTACAATGGAGAACATATCTATCACTCTTGAAAGTTTCATTGTACTTCTTTGTATACCTCCATTTGGCCATCGTAAATAATTTTAATATACATCTGTCAGTAACAACAAATAAATGTAAAAAAAACCTTGTGTTATATCTGAGTAACATGAATAAATGCAATTGATATATAAATCAGTCTATCTTGAAACTGTAGAATACATATATTTCAAGCACACATAAAACAGTTACAAAAATTAAGAATATGCTGAGCCACAAAGCAAGTTTCAACAAATTTCAAAAAGCTGAAATTCTGTTGAGATATTCCTTTATAAAATTAGAATGAAGGCTTTATGTCTTCTCTACCACAAAAGCATAGACTTAAATATTCAGGACTAGGCCATCAGAGGTAATCACAGGCTCCAGAAAATATGCAGCAATCAATTCTCAGTACTATTCTAAATTTGCTTTTTCTCCTAATCTCCAACCTCTGAAGGTTGTCTTATTTTACATAGATCATACATTCTACCCAGGACTCTTTAGGTGTCCTGTATCAAGATGCTTTCTTCAGTCACCTCAGTCACCGTGTTACTAGAACTGAAAATCCAGTTTTGTTACTTTAAAAGTCATAGCTGTCAAAACTAGAATCTAACATATAATTTAAAAATACAGGAAAAAGCCCACAACAACTTCTATTTTTGAGTTCTACACTCTCCCTTCACACAAACATAAACTATAGTTTAAATGAGTGCTTAATTATAAGCTGGTGAAGTTGCTAGAGGACTTGGCAGACATTCTACTTTTAGAAGCACTCCACACAAATTTGTATATCACATTTTACATAATGAAGACTACTTCCCCACCTCTTACTAAAGCAAAGTAATAATAATGATAATAATACACTTCTTAAAAGAAAGCTGGGGCTATATCAGGAAGGTTTAGTGAGTTGAGACAAGGAACAAGTTAAGGGTGTCACAAAGCAAAGGGATACACTCTAGATAGAAGACAAAAGATTTGAGATTTTGCAGCCTCAATTAGATTCAGTTCAGTTCAGTTGCTCACTCTTATCTGACTCTTTGTGACCCCATGGACCGCAGCACACCAGGATTTCCTCTCCATCACCAACTCCCAGAGTCTACCCAAACTCATGTCCATTGAGTTGGTGATGACATGCAACCATCTCATCCTCAGTTGTCCCCTTCTCCTCCTGCCCTCAATCTTTCCCAGCATCAGGGTCTTTTCCAATGAGTCAGCACTTCCCATCAGGTGGCCAAAGTATTGGAGTTTCAGCTTCAGCATCAGTCCTTCCAATGAACACTCAGGACCAATCTCCTTTAGGATGGACTGGTTGGATTTCCTTGCAGTCCAAGGGAATCTCAAGAGTCTTCTCCAACACCACAGTTCAAAAGCATCAATTCTTCAACTCTCAGCTTTCTTTATAGTCCAACTCTCACATCCATACATGACCACTGGAAAAACCAGAGCCTTGACTAGACAGACCTCTGTTGGTAAAGTAACGTCTCTGCTTTTTAATATGCTGTCTAGGTTGGTCATAACTTTCCTTCCAAGGAGTGAGCGTCTTTTAATTTCATGGCTACAGTGACCATGACTGTAGTGATTTTGGACCCCCCCAGAATAAACTCTCTCATTGTTTCCCCATCTATTTGCCATGAAGTGATTGGACCAGATGCCATGATCTTAGTTTTCTGAATGTTGAGTTTTAAGCCAACTTTTTCACTTTCATCAAGAGGCTCTTTAGTTCTTCTTTGCTTTCTGCCATAAGGGTGGTATCATCTGCATATCTGAGGTTATTGATATTGCCATTGGCAATCTTGATTCCAGCTAGTGCTTCATCCAGCCCAGCATTTCTCATGATGTACTTTGCATATAAGTTAAAAAAGCAGGGTGACAATATACAGCCTTGACGTACTCTTTTTCCTATTTGGAACCAGTCGGTTGTTCCATGTCCGGTAGTAACTATTGCTTCCTGACCTGCATACAGATTTCTCAAAAGGCAGTTCAGGTGGTCTGGTAAAAAAAAAAATAGTATACTCATAATCTAATTATGAGATATTATTTTAATGACAGATTCTCTGCATTGTTGAGGGAAAGTCACAAAATTTACACCTATGACTGACTAGTCTTTCCCCTGAGTCCACCCATGTGGAGTTTCACGTATAGCTGTGTTCAACTTTGCAATCTCCAAATTAAGATATAACTTTAAACTATAGTTTGAGAAATTGTCTGAGCACATGGGTGATGATTCTTATTTTTTCTATTGTTTGAAATAAATTTATCAGAACAGCAGAACTTCATGCTTCCACATCTTGGTTTCTGTTTCCGAAAATGCTGACTTGCTCAAGAATGCCTCATTAGTCTTTTCACCAACATAATGCTGCTCTGATTAATTCTGCCTGCATGCTTAGGTATGTGGCAAGGTGCCTACTTTACAAAAGCATTTAGTATGCAAGGCGTAGAGAAAAATCTTTCTTTTGCACTGATTTTAGCCAAAGTGACTCTATGCTATTTCTGAGTCTGGCCTCTAATACCACAGATAGTTTCTCTAATGATCTCTTGGGGACCTGACCTGACCATGTAAGATGTCCCATTATTTCTCCACATAATATGAAGAATCTCTATTACTCCATCATAGAGAGGAAATTTCATGTGAGATCAGCCTTGAAGAAAACAGCCATATAAATGAAGCCATCTTGGATGCTCTAGACAAACCCAACTGTCAGTTAAACAGCACTGAGTGACTCCGGTGGATACCACAAAGAGCAGAAGAAGAATCACCTCTGTGCATACTAACTGGCTCAGTTATGTCTGACTCTTTGCATCCTCATGGACGTAAGGCTCCTCTAGCCATGGGATTGTCCAGGCAAGATTATTGGAGTGGATTACCATGCCCTTGACAACAATAAATAAATGGAACACCTCTTAAGCAGTATTTATCTACTCTGTCAATACTTGGAAAATATGATTATCTTGGATATGGAAATTCCCCCAGCACCTACACTGTTCAGGAGTGAAGCAGAACTTGGACATCTGGGCAAAACTAGCTTCTGAGAGAAGCAGAATTCAAGTCAAAATTCAGGTCACAGAAAATGCGACCTCAAATGAGATGATGAATAATCGCCTGTTTTCAGTTTTCCAAGTCAACTGTTATCTCTGGGGAAAATTGTCTAGCAGAATCAGGACTCTCAATATGAAATCCACCCCAATGGCTGTGACAAGATACACACTGGCAAATGCAAGCAAGAGCCTCTTTCTAGTGTAACCACAGTCTTAATCGACCTTACCAATCAGAAATCTGGACTCATGGAATTTCATATAAGAAAACACTCAAGTTTTCAATCACAATGCCTTGTGTAATAGGGCACTATTATTAGTTCTCAGTTACCAGAACTGAGGCAAGATACAAGGATATCCATAGTAGATAGATCCATAATAGATCAGAAAGCACTGTGCCACTTATTAAACTATTGTTGCCTAAAACAAAATCCATCCATCCTCTAGCGCCATCTCTGATGCTGGGGCTAGGAATCAACAATTAGATTTTTCCTTTTAAGGTGGCTTCTTGCTGTTGTGTGCTAGTAAGGGCACTGGGCAGAAGAAATACAGGTTAGCTTGGTGGTTGCCTCATGGTTCCTATAAGCAACACATCAGCTACACCTCTTCAACTTGGCAGCATGGTTCAAGCAGCTGTTGGATCCAGTTTTTAGCTTCTTTCAGTGCTCTGAAATCCATCTTCCCACAAAGATCTCTGGTACGTGGATTTTTCAGTTTCTGCCTGTGAGGCTGATAGTTTTTGCCATGTGTATAGTCAGGCTCTCTTTCAGGTAGGTTAACATTTAATATTAATATATTTTTCTTCTCTTTTATTTATTTTTTAATATAAATTTATTTATTTTAATTGGAAGCTAATTACTTTACAATATTGTATTGGTTTTGCCGTACATCAACATGAATCCGCCACAGGTATACACGTGTTCCCCATCCTGAACCCCCCTCCCTCCTCCCTGCCCGTACCATTGTCTTTTATCACTATAGAATAACTCATTTTATTTTTGGATAACAACTCTTGTTCTAAAGCCCTCTTTGTCTAATATGTCTCTTATTGTTATAGGGTGCATGCCATATCTTTTTCTATATTTTGTTTTTAACTTACCACATAGACAACATAGGGATCAGTCTTTATTTTTTTAAATGTAGTCTGAAGTTCTTTGCCTTTTAATTGGGAGGTTTGGTCCATTTATATTTAATGAGATAACATAAACATTTGAATTTATGCTTCCCATCTTAGTATTGATATACGTTACTGGCATCTGTTCTTTTTTTTTTTTTTTCCCTTTTTTTTTTTAAATTTATTTATTTATTTTTAATTTTTACTTTACAATTCTGTATTGGTTTTGGCATAGATTGACATGAATCCACCACAGGTGTACATGCGTTCCCAAACATGAGCCCCCCTCCCACCCCCCTCCCCACAATATCTCTCTGGGTCATCCCCGCGCGTCAGCCCCAAGCGTGTCATATCCTGCATCAGACATAGACTGGCATTTTGATTCTTACATGATATTATACATGTTTCAATGGCATCTGTTCTTTGTTTTACTCTTCCTCCTTTTTTATCTTCTTTATCATTATTTTTCAAAAATGACACAGAATTACTTGTTTTTTTGAAAGATACTCCTGGTAAGGTTCAATTTAACCTTCCACTTCATCTCTTTATGAATATTCTTTCATTTGACACATTTATTCCATTTTTTTGTAAAAAGCATCAATTTATCCATTCTGGAAGATCTATCAGTGGGATTCAGCTGAAAGAAGAGACTCCTGGTATACCATTAGTCATCCTCTACTTGCTCTGCTCTTGGGTCAGTATCCCTTATCTATCTTCCTGAAACTAGGTATTAGTGTCATACATTGTCAAAGTGAGTGGTTCATTTTACATAATTTATAATATCAGGAAATATATTGTGAAATGCCATGCTTACTCAAGTACAGTTACATGACTACTAGTCTAGTACTTCTGTTAAAGCAGAAAATGTATTAATAGTTAGCTTGGCAGAGTTTAGAATTCCTGAGATTTTCTTTCTTCTTGTTCTACCCATCCTCTAAGGACTATCTCATATTTTTCTGTGGGTTCAGTAACCATTCATTTGCTGACTGCTACCAAAAGTATATGTCTTGGTCCCCGACTTCATTCCCAAGCTTCACTCGTATTTCCAAAAATCTCCTAGACAATTCCACTTGAATGAATGTAGGTATGACAAAAACAGCATATTAAAACTGAAACTTAAGATCTCTTCTTCAAACCCACTACTCATTTCATTTCCTTCAAACCTACTACTACTTATTTCAAATAATGGATTGACCATTTACCTTGTTTTCCCATCTAACAATGCTATAGTCATATGGTTCCTATTTTTTTCTTTACCTGTATACCAAATTGATTTTTTGGTTGTTTTTGTTTGTTTCTTTGTTTTTTAATGTAGACTGTAAGTCTTCATTGAATTTGTTACAGTATATTTTCTGTTTTGGGTTTTAGACCATGAGGCATGTGGGATCCTAGCTCCCTCACCAGGGACTGAACCTGCACCCCCTGCAATGGAGGCAAAATCTGAATCACTGGACTGCCAGGGAAGTCCCCACCCAACTGATCCTTAATCCTTACTAAGGGCTTAAGGGATTATTCTACTCTTGTGATTTTCACAGCCCCTACTATCATGCAGGCCTTCATGTCTCACCTACATCATCTCAGTCACATCTTAACACCCCGCCAACATCAGCACTATCTAGCACTGGATAGAAACACAGATTCTCAGGCACCACTCCAGACTGATCAGTTCAGTAATTCTGCAAGGGCAGTGCAGCAATCACTGGTGATTCTGATGTACACTCAAGTGTGAAGACCACTGCTGGACACTAAGGATGATTTGTACATTTCCTTTCCACCAACATGCTATCTTTAATACCAGTATTCTTCTGAATGTTTATCTTAATAATTGTCTGTATTTTTAAAGTAAATTCAATTTCATCTTTGGCATGCTATGATTATTAATAATTCTTCTAGCAAACACTAGCATCTGAATCAATATCTAAGTGCACCCTGACACCAGAGTTGACAGCAAATGACCTACTCCAGTAGTCAGTCAGCACACTTTGATCCAGAGGCCAAATCCAACTCATGCTTTGTTTCCATAAATAAAATAGTACTGTAACTCAACTGTGATTATCTGTTTGCATATTGTGTATGAGTGCTTTTCTATTAATACTACCAAGTCAGAGTTGAGCAGTTACAACAGAGTCCATATGGCCTGACTCTGTTTTTGACTTTTTACAGGAAAAAAAGTTTGCTGGCTGACACTGTCAACATGTATTCATTCATTATATATTTATTCACCATATGCTATTAATCAGGCACTGTTTCAGTAACTGAGGGTGTAGAGGTGAGAAACAGGGCATGTCAGTTGAGGGACAAATATTTGAATGGATGGTGGTGGTGGGTTGACAATAAACAAGCTTGCATGTGAGCCCAGTCAGTCGCTCAGTCATATTGGACTCTTTGGGACCCCATGAAAAATAGCCGCTGGGCTCCTCCATCCATGGAGTTCTCCAGGCAAGAATATTGGAACGGGCTGCCATTTCCTCCTGCAAGGATCTTTCCTGGCAGGTGTTTTCTTTACCACTGTGATACCTGGGACACCCCTAAAAAAAGCATACGTGTTAAAAACTTATAAGTTCAGAAAGTGATTTGTGTTGTGAAGAAAATAAAGTGGGTGCAGGCAGAAAGAGACTGCTGGGAGGCAGCACCATCAGGTTAGGTATCAAGAAGGCCCCTCAGGGAAGACTGACATTAACTGAAGACTGCAGTGGAAACAATGATATGCTGACAAGGAACTAGGTGGACAAAGTTCTTGGGATGGAAAGGATTTGATTTGTCCTAAAACCATAAAGGCCAGTGTGGAGGCAACTAAACTCTGAGAAAATAGAAAACACAGGATTCTGGCTAAATGTTTGTGAGATTTCTGATCGATGATAAATTGCATTCTTTCATTTCCACTGTGTTTCACAGAAGGAAGCAATATTGATTAAGATTGCTTAGTATTCTTTCATGTTAATAATTAATGTTGGCTGCAGTGTGAACATAAATGATTTGTACAACAACACTGAAAAAACTAAGAAGTTCTGATTAAAATGGAAAAAAAAAAAAAGAAAAGATTTATGTCTCCTTTAGACGTGAGGCTAAAATATTGCTCCCTACTCATCTTCACCCTGATCAGGCTATTTAAGGTGGCAGAGTTAAGTCAGACCTTAAAATTTTCCTCTCCCCAAACTCAGTGACATGAACAAATACAACACGAAACAAAAAAATCCTGGGAAAAAGAAATGAAAAGAACTCATGACTTGAACATGAACAATAAATGTTTTAAGGACATATAAATTTCCTTCAAAATTTTATGGAGAAAAAGTTGGGATTGGGTGCATAGTTGGAGGATGGTGGTTTGTTTGAAAAGAGGAAATATGTTAGAGAAACACTGAAAATTCTCCTAAGAATCAACAACTTAGTTTGTGCTTTGGCAGCAGAAGTATTAAAATTGGAAAGATACAGAGACGAGTAGTATGGATGATGTGTAAGAAAGATCTGAAAATTCATGAAGAAGACCATATTTTTAAAAATGAGATAAGAGCTTGAATAGACATTTCTCCAAAGGTGAGGAACAAATAAGCAATAAGCAGGAAAAAATGCTCAACATTACCAGTCATTAGACAAATACAAATTAAAACTATAATTAGTCCTTATGTCCTACCTATTAGAATAGCTACTATAAAAAATACAGAATATAACCAGTGTTGGTGAGGATGCAGAAAAACTGTACCCCTTATGTACTGTTGGTTCAGTTCAGTAGCTCAGTCGTGTCCAACTCTTTGTGACCCCATGGACTGCAGCATGTCAGGCCTCCCTGTCCATCACTAACTCCTAGAGCTTGCTCAAATTCATGCCCACTGAGTTGGTGATGTCATTCAACCATACCATCCTCTGTTGTCCCCTTTTCCTCCTGCCTTCAATCTTATCCAGCATCAGTTATTTCTAGTGAGTTAGTTCTTTGCATCAGGCAGCCAAAGTATTGGAGTTTTAGCTTCAGCATAGTCCTTCCAATGAATATTCAGGACTGATTTCCTTTAGGAATGACTGCCTTGATCTCCTTGCTCTCCCAGGGACTCTCAAGGGTATTCTCCAACACCACAGTTCAAAAGCATCAGTTCTTCGGTGCTCAGCTTTCTTTATGGGCCAACTCTCACATCCATACATCACTACTGGAAAAAACATAGCTTTGACTAGATGGACCTTTTTCAATAAGGTAATGTCTGCTTTTTAATATAATGTCTAGTTTTGTCATAGCTTTTCTTCCAAGGAGAAAGCATCTTTTAATTTCATGGGTGCAGTTACCATCTGCAGTAATTTTGGAGCCCAAGGAAATAGTCTCTCACTGTTTCCATTTTTTCTCCATCTATTTGCCATGAAGTGATGGGACCAGATGCCATGATCTTAGTTTTCTGAATGTTGAGTTTTAAGCTAGCTTTTTCTTTCACCTCTTTCACTTTCATCAAGAGGCTCTTTAGTTTCTCTTCACTATCTGCCATAAAGGTGGTGTCGTCTCCATATCTGAGGTTATTGACATTTCCTCTGGCAATCCTGATTCCAGCTTGTACTTGATCCCACCCGGCATTTCACATGATGTACTCTGCATATAAGTTAAATAAGACGGTGACAATATACAGCCTTGATGTACACTTTTCCCAATTTGGAACTGGTCCATTGTTTCATGTCTGGTTTTAACTTGCCTCTTGACCTGCATACAGATTTCTCAGGAGGCAGGTAAGGTGGTCTGGAATTCCCATCTCTTTAAGAATTTTCCACAGTTTGTGGTGATCCACATAGTCAAAGGATTTGGCATAGTCAATGAAGCAGAAATAGATGTTTTTCTGGAAATCTCATGCTTTTTCTATGATGCAACAGATGTTGGCAATTTGATCTCTGATTCCTCTGCCTTTTCTAAATCCAGCTTGAACATCTGCAAGTTCATAGTTCATGTATTGTTGAAGCCTGGCTTGGAGAATTTTGAGCGTTACTTTGCTAGCATGTGAGATGAGTGCAATTGTGTGGTAGTTTGAGCATTCTTTGGCATTCACTTTCTTTGGGATTGGAATGAAAACTGACCTTTTCCAGTCCTGTGGCCATTGCTGAGTTTTCCAAATTTGCTGGCATATTGAGTGCAACACTTTCACAGCATCACAGGATTTGAAATAGCTCAACTGGAATTCCATCACCTCCACTAGCTTTGTTCGTAGTGATGTTTCCTAAGGCCCACTTGACTTTGATATCCAGGATGTTTGGCTTTAGGTGAGTGAGCACACCATCGTGGTTATCTGGGTCATGAAGGTCTTTTTTGTACAGTTCTTCTGTGTATTCTTGCTGCCTCTTCTTAATATCTTCTGCTTCTGTTAGGTCCATAACCATTTCTGTCCTGTATTGTGCTCATCTTTGCACGAAATGTTCCCTTGGTATCTCTAATTTTCTTGAAGAGATCTCTAGTCTTTCCCTTTCTATTGTTTTCTTCTATTTATTTGCATTGATGACTTAGGAAGACTTGCTTCTCTCTCCTTGCTATTCTTTGGAACTCTGCATTCAGATGGATATATCTTTCCTTTTCTAATTTGCCTTTCACTTCTCTTCTTTTCTCAGCTATTTGTAAGGCCTCCTCAGACAACCATTTTGCCTTTTTGCAATTCTTCCTGGGGATGGTTTTAATCACTACCTCCTGTACAATGTTACTAACCTCTGTCCACAGTTCTTCAGGTACTCTATCTATCAGATAATCCCTTGAATCTATTTGTCACTTTAATGGTATATTCCAAAGGTGTTTGATTTAGGTCATACTTTCTTCAATTTTAGTCTGAATTTTGCGATAAGGAGTTCATGATCTGAGCCACAGTTACCTCCTAGTCTTGTTTTTGCTGACTGTATGAGGGCTACTCCATCTTCAGATGCAAAGAATATAACCAATCTTATTTTTCTATTGACCATCTGTTGATGTCCACGTGACTTGTGTTGCTGGAAGAGAGTGTCTGCTATGACTAGTGTGTTCTCTTGGCAAAACTCTGTTAGCCTTTGCCCTGCTTCATTTTGTATTCTAAGGTCAAACTTGCCTGTTACTTCAGGTATCTCTTGACTTCCTACTTTTGCATTCCAGTCCCTTATGATGGAAAGGACATCTCTTTTTGGTGTTAGTTAAAAAGGTCTTCATAGAACCATTGAACTTCAGCTTCTTCAGCATTACTGGTCAAGGCATAGACTTGGATTACTGGGCTATTGATGGTTTGCCTTGGAAGTGAACAGAGATCATTCTGTGTTTTTTGGGACTGCACTCAAGTACTGCATTTATGATTCTTCTGTTGACTATGAGGGCTACTCCATTTCTCCTAAGGGATTCTTGCCCACAGTGGTATATATAGTGATCATCTGTATAAAATTCAACCTTTCCTGTCTATTTTAGTTCACTGATTCCTCAAATGTCAATGTTCACTCTTGCCATCTCCTGTTTGACCACTTCCAATTTACCTTGATTCATGGACCTGACATTCCAGGTTCCTAAGCAGTATTGTTCTTAGAGCATCCGACTTCACTTCCATCACTTCCAGTCACAATCCCAGCTGGGCATTGTTTTTGCTTTGGCTCAGCCTCTTCATTCTTTCTGAAGCTATTTCTCCACCCTTTTCCAGTAGCATACTGGGCATCTACCAACCTGGGGAGTTTGTCTTTCAGTGTCATATCTTTTTGCCTTTTCATACTGTTCATAGCATTCTCAATGGCATTCTCAATGGAAAGAGTGAGAGACTTTATTTTTAGGGGCTCAAAAATCACTGCTGATGGTGATTGCAGCCATGAAATTAAAAGATGCTTGCTCCTTGGAAGAAAAGTTATGATCAACTTTGACAGCATATTAAAAAGCATAGACATTACTTTACCAACAGAGGTCTGTCTAGTCGAAGCTATGATTTTTCCAGTAGTCATGTATGTATGTGAGAGCTGGACTATAAAGAAAGCTGAGTGCCAAAGAATTGATGCTTTTGAACTGTGGTGTTGGAGAAGAATCTTGAGAGTCCCTTGGACTGCAAGGAGATCCAACCAGAGAATCCTAAATGAAATCAGTCCTGAATGTTCATTGGAAGGACTGACGCTGAAGCTGAAACTCCAATACTTTGGCCACCTGATGCAAAGAATCGACTCACTGGAAAAGACCCTGATGCTGGGAATGATTGAAGATGGGAGGTGAAAGGGATGACAGAGGATGGTTGGATGGCATCACCAATGCGATGGACATGAGTTTGAGTAGGCTTTGAGAGTTGGTGATGGACAGGGAAGCTTGGCGTGCTGCCATCCATGGGGTTGCAAAGGACACGACTCAGTGACTGAACTTAACTGACGGCATTCTCAAAGCAAGAATAGTGAAGTGGTTTGCCATTCCCTTCTCCAGTGGACCATGTTTTGTCAGAATTTTCCACCATAAACCATCCATCTTGTTTGGCTCTACACTGCATGGTTCATAGTTTCATTGAGTTTGACGAGGCTGTGATCCAAGTGATCAGTTTGGTTAGTTTTCTGTAATTGTGGTTTCCATTCTGTCTGCCCTCTGATGGATAAGTAGAAGAGGTTGTGGAAGCCTCCTGATGGGAGGGGCTGGCTGTCGGGGAATCTGGGTCTTACTCTGATGGGTGGGGCCATGCTCAGTAAATCTTTAATTCAATATTGTTTTGATGGATGGGGCTGTGTACTGTCCCTGTAGTTTGGACTGAGGCCCAACTATGGTATGGGTAATGGTGGAAATGGCGACCTTCTTTAAAAGGACTTATGCCAGGAGTATTGTCTCCAGTGCTCCTGACCCCACAGCAGGCCACTGTCAACCCTGGCCTCCACTGGAGCCTCCTGGGCACTTACAGGCAAGTCTGGCTCAGTCTCTTGTGGGGTCACTGCTCCTTTCTCCTGGGTCCTGCTGCATACAAAGTTTTGTTTGTGTTCTCCGAGAGTCTATTTTCCCAGTCCTGTGGAAGCTCTGTAATCAAATCCCGCTGGTCTTCAAAGTCAAATTCCTTGGGAGTTCTCAGTCCCTTTGCTGGATCCCCTGGTTGGGAAATCTGTTGTGGGCCCTAGAACTTTCACAACAGTGGGAGGATTTCTTTGGTATAATTGTATTGTTGGTGGGAGTACAAAACTGCATAACTGCTGTGGAAAACAGTATGGAGGTTCCTAAAATTTTTTTTAAATAGAACTACCTATAAACCAGCAATTTAACTTCTATATCCAAAAGAATTGAAAGCAGGATCTCAAAGAGATATTTTCACATCCATGTCCAGAGTATAGCAAAGAGGCTGGAACAACCCAAGTGTCTAACACTTGGATAAATGGGTAGACAAAATGTTATATATACATACAATGGTATATCTGTCATCCTTAAAAAGGAATGAAATTCTGATGCATGTTATAAGATAGATGAATCTTGAGGACATGATGCTAAACAAGTCAGTCACAAAAATACAAATGCTGTATAATTCCACTTATACAAGGTTCTTAGGGTAGTCCAATTCAAAGACACAGAAAGCAGAATAATGGTTGTCAGGGGCTGGTGGGAGGGGAGAATGGGGAGTTATAGTCTGATAAGTATAGTGTCCATTTTACAGTATAAAAAAGAGTTATGGAGATGAATGGAAAGGATAGTTGCACAACAATGTGAATATACTTAACACTCCTGAACTGTAAACTTAGAAATGGTTAAAATGGTAAATGATAGGTTATATAATTTTTTTACCACAATTAAAAAAAAAGTATTGACAGATTGTAGAAAGGAAGGAGACAGGTCAGAACAGAGCTTGGGAGTGCTAGAAACTGCTGACTTATTAAGACCATATGAAAATGTTATCCAGAATTAAAGGTTTTTATCACTTCGCAGGTAGGGTGAAAAGATGAAGAACATAGAAAATATTACCTGAAACTGCTCAGATTGAAATGACTAATTAAAAATTGCTTTCCCTGGCTTTTTAGAAAGGGCAAATGCTAACTACTCACATACAGATTCTTGACTTCTCCTTTTCAAGTATATTGTGAGCCAGCAGCTTGAAATTAGCAAAAAGTAACCACATAACAATTAAGAAGAAGACAATGGCAACCCACTCCAGTACTCTCGCCTGGAAAATCCCATGGACGGAGGAGCCCAGTAGGCTGCAGTCCATGGGGTTGCTAAGAGTCAGGCACGACTGAGAGAATTCACTTTCACTTTTCACTTTCATGCATTGGAGAAGGAAACAGCAACCCACTCCAGTGTTCTTGCCTGGAGAATCCCAAGGATGGGGGAGCCTGGTGGGCTGCCGTCTATGGGGTCGCACAGAGCTGGACATGACTGAAATGACTTAGCAGCAGCAGCAATTAATGACTTGAACCCGAACTGATGCTTTTGAATTGTTGTGCTGGAGAAGACTCTTGAAAGTCCCTTGGACTGCAAGGAGATCAAGCCAGTCAAACCTAAAGAAAATCAACCCTGAACATTCATTGGAAGGACTGATGCTGAAGCTGAAGCTCCAATACTTTGGCCACCTGATGTGTAGAGCCCACTCACTGGAAACGATCCTGATTTCTGGGAAAGACTGAAGGCAAAAGAAGAGGGTGGCAGAGGATGAGAAGGTTGGAAGCACACTGACAGTGGACATGAATTTGAGCAAACTCTGGGAGATAGTGAAGGACAGGGAAACTTCACCTGCTGTAGTCCATGGGATTGCAAAGAGTCGGCCACGACTTAGCAACTGAACAACAACAACAACAGCCACATTGCAATTAATGACTCAACTCTCCTTTATGGTTAAAGGTAACTTCTGTTATATTTGATACAGCATGATTAGCACCACTTTCATAGGAACTGGCTGTTTATAGACTCACTGAAACCATCTCCTTTCCATTTGACTCACCCAGAAAGTAGACTTTTTACTGCTTTCCTCAACATTGGCTGTAGTCACAAACTTCGTAAATCACTGTGCTGCAGTAGACAAAGCCTTGCCACAGATTACAAAGATATGTGGTTTCATTATCTGGTTCTGCATATGCAAAGTATATTAGTGTAAGCAAAGTACAACCACTGCCATTAAGTTTCCTCATCTGTAAAATGATTCTATGTACATCATAAAGTTGCGCTAACAGTTAAATGAGATAACATACGTGCAAGCACTCAGACAACAAAATACCATACGAAAATAGGTTATAACTCTCATCAAACTCCCCATAAATCTGGAAGGAGCCAAGAGTCAGCAAACACAAAGAATACTTTTAAATATCCTATAACTCAGGGTCTTTCAGTGCATTATATATTGAAATAAACATTCAGGGATAAAAATATGAGGCTCAGACTCCAGTGGTGGTCCAGTGGTTAAGAATTTGCCTTACAATGCAGGGGACATGTGATCAATCTCCGGTCTGGGAAGATCCCACATGCCATGGAGCAACTAAGCCTGAGCACCCCAACTACTGGGCCTGTGCACTAACGAGCATGAGCCACAACTACTGAGACCAACTATTGCAACTACTGAAAACTCTGCACCCTGGAGCCCATGCTCTGCAGCGAGAGAAGCCACCCGCAATGAGAAGCCTGTGTGCCACAACTAGAGAGTAGCCCCTGCTCGCTCCAGCTAAAGACAGCTGACACGCAGCAGCGAAGACCCGGTGCAGGCCAAGATAAATATAAACAAATAAATAAATTGTAAAAAGAAGGCTATTTCGTTAGTAATTTATTTTGAGAATAGCAAAGGAATAAGACGACTTTTCTGGCCCCTAGTCAGTGTTCTAGGTCTTACATTCTTATCCAGGAAATATTTCTTTCCTGCTTTGTGAATAAGTATTGTAATTTAGAATCATGGAATTTCATAGTTACATCTGTGAGTATTTTATTTATCTATAACAATTAATGAATATCTTGATTTTAGAAGATTTGGTTCTCTTGAACCCTAAAAGATCAGAGAGAACCTAGATTCTCATCATTTTTGTAGATGATTTTGTTCAAGTTCTTAAATGTTTACAACCTCATTTTTCTATCAGAGGGACACTTTGTTCCTTTCTAAAGACAGTGCCCTAAGTGTAGATTCAGGTGCAGATAGTTTACTAGGAAGGCAACTGCAGAAAGCAGAGTGAGGAAGACAGGAAAGGGCATCCCTGAGCTAGTTTCTGTGAACAATGGAAGCTCCTTCACCCTCGGGACTGTCCAAGGAACCACATGGAATACTTCTCCAAAATGATCCCTCTAAAGTGAGGGAAGCTGAGGGGTTACCCCCAAGTGGTATCTGCATCCTGGTTGAGTGGCTAAGGCTTTAGGGATTATCTGAGAGGTGGCACACACTTGAGGGGAGGTGGTGTAGAACACAGAGAAAACAAGCTGGGGGAGCTGGACGTGGTTAGACACAAAAATGTCTCCTGCCTTGTTGGTTGCTATGATAACTCAGTGACTTGATATGTATGTACTTAGAACAGTACCCTTGTTGTTGTTATTTAGCCTCGAAGTTGTGTGGCTTTGCGATCTCATGGACTGTAGCCCACCAGGCTCCTCCATTCATAGAATTTTCTAGGCCAGAATACTGGAGTGGGTTGCCATTTCCCTCTTTAGGGGATCTTCCCGACCCAGGGATTGAACCCACATCTCCTGCATTGCCAGGCAGATTCTTTACCACTGAGCCACCAGGGAAACCCAGAATGCTGGCCTGCACACTGCAAGAATTATAAGTGGTAACTGAAGTTTTTACTGGACTAAGAGATTTACTTACAGATGCTACTAATTGGTAAGGATTTGACTCTGGCCCCTCTGTGTCTTCTCTCCTATACTCTGTTGCTAAATATATCTTTCCATACATACATGTATGTATTTTGTGTGAACATGATCACTCTTCCATTACCATTAAGATTTTAAAAAATGTATCCTCTCATCTTTGTTGTCTTATTTAAGTGGTGATCCATTTGAAAACCATGATCAAGTGCTTCATTCAATTTTGCATAATTGTGAGGACCTAGAACAATCTTGGAGATGGCAATCCACTCCAGCACTCTTGCTTGGAAAATCCCATGGACAGAGGAGCCTGATAGGCTACAGTCCATGGGGTCGCAAAGAGTCGGATATGACTGAGCGACTTCACTCTCACTCTCACTCTCAGAACAATTTTATGTACAGCAAGGTAGTTAATAAAAAGTATGTGTTTCAACATGGTTATAAAATGAATGTCTTTCAACTGCCCTCACCACTGAGTTTTACCTATGTTTAAAACACATGGCCTTATAACTTCAATGAAAATTCAAATTCATAGCTCCCATTAGCATTGCAGACCATTGCTGCCCTAGTTTTCCTGGATATTAATGGAGATTCAGATCTTTTAATGAGCTTAATACAGGAAGAATTTTGGCATTCACATAAACTACTGCCCTTCTCTTAGCCTAGGGCTGGAGAGAAAATACTCACCATTACAAACTGGGCAGACAACTTCAAAGATACTTATCTGTCAGAAAAGCCAATATCTACAACATAAGCAACAAATGCATAATCATTTTTGGTGTATTTCATTATCAGTTCTTGAATACAATGTTTTTTTGGTCTCATCTACCTCACTTGTTACCTAATTCATTCTCTTTGCCATCAGTCTACATCCACTCCCTTGCCCAGGCTTCCCCTCCTAAACTTTAGGTGCATATACATCAACATGTTCTCAATATTTCCACTTTGATGGTGTGGCAAATTATTTTATTTAAAGCCACCATTTCTTCCCTGCTTTGCATACCTTCACAATGTGACACAGACGGTCCCATCAAGGGGCTGAATTTCTTTACTCTATGTGATCTGGGTTGAATTCGTGACTTTATTTAACTAATTGCACATAGTAGAAGGGACATGGCCAAAGTTGCAAACTGAGAATACCAAAGACAATGAAGCTTCCACTCCCCTCTTATTGCCCTGAATTTTCCACATAAAAAAGCGTATTCTAAGCTTACTGGAAGATAAAACCACTTGGAAAAGAATGATACATCCTCGTTGAGGTTTCCTAGCCTAGATCAACCAGATTCCAGTGAAGCCTCCAAAGCCTCTAGCCTACTGAAACCACATAAGTAATGGCAGCTGAGGCCAGCAGAAGCGCTCAGCTGAGCTCTGCATGAATTGCTGACACAGAGATCCATAACCAAATAAATTACGTTTTGTCATGGTTTGTTACATGGTAATGCTGCTAAGTCAATTCAGTCATGTCCAACTCTGTGCGACCCCAGAGATGGCAGCCCACCAGGCTCCCCCATCCCTGGGATTCTCCAGGCAAGAACACTGGAGTGGGTTGCCATTTCTTTCTCCAATGCATGAAAGTGAAAAGTGAAAGTGAAGTCGCTCAGTTGTATCTGACCCTTAGCGACCCCATGGACTGCAGCCTACCAGGCTCCTTTGTCCATGGGATTTTCCAGGCAAGAGTAGTGGAGTGGGTTGCCACTGCCTTCTCCACATGGTAATAGACATCTGATAAATAAGTTGAAAAGATTACTAATTTAACATGTACAAAACTAAACCCGTGGCTTTACCACTTCAACCTACGACTTCACAATTTCAACTTTATAAATAATCGGTCATTTCAATCATCTAATTCCTTGGGCCAGAAATCTCAGTCATCCCTGCAACATTTCTTTCCCACATATCCAAACCATTACAGAATCTTGTCTGCTCTTAATAGCTTCAATTGGAACATTTCTCTTTGTTCTCTGTGTATTATAATCTGCTTTATAGCAGCATTATCTCTTAGTCCGATGACAGCAATTAACTCCTAAATTTTTTCCTTGCTCTGTCTCCATCCCCTGCAATTTATTCTCTGCATAGCAGTGAGAACAACCTTCTAAATCCCAAGACGAATGGATAAACAAATTGCAGTATATCCATGCAACGGAATAATTTTAGACACAAAAAGAAATGAAGGGCTGACTCATGGTACAACATGGATGGATCCTGAAAATACTGTTACTAAGTGAAAGAAGATGGTCACCAAAGGTTACATATTCTAGGATTCCATTTCTATGAAATACCCAGAATAAGGAAATCCACAAAGCAGAATGCAGATTGGTGGTTACCAGGCACTGTCATTGATATTATTAATATTAATAATAATATTATTAACTATTAATAATGTGTAGAGAGTTTTAGTTTGTGTTGATGAAAATGTCTGGAATTAGATAGAAGTAATGGATGCAAAAAATTGTAATACACTCAATGCCACTGAATATGTAATACACACTGAATATGTAATATGTAATATACTCAATGCCACTTTAAAATGAATAATTTTAAGTATGAGAGCTTCATGTAAAAACAAAAAACAAAAAAATGAAAGTTTCAGTGGGTTCTCAGGTCACTCAGAACAGTCACCAAAATCCTCACAAAGACCTCATTTTCCTAGATGGTGTGGCCTTCACTTCCTCTCTTCCTTTGCTCTCTTCTCTTTCCATGTAAGTTTCAACACTATTTGTCAAACCTTCCTTACACTTGCTTATCTTAAGATTCATGAGTTCTTGATTTCTTCAGTCTGGATTGCCTATTCCCTAGATATTAACATAACTCACTTTCCACTGCTTTTCAGTTATGCAGACATTATATGGTATTTTTCCTTTATTTTTTCTCATTTATTTAGTATATATAGAACAGGAGGAAGTGATATGCATAATGTCAAAATGTTGGTAATATCTAGTTTCATCTGGATAATTTTCCCTGATCTTAAGTAGGTACATGATTATATAATAGGGAAAAATCTCTCAAGAAAAAGAATATGAGACTCTCAAAGGCAAACATCTACACATTAAAAGTAAATATCATGGGACTTCCCTGGGGGTCCAGTAGTTAAGAGTCTGTGCTTCCAATGCAGGGTGTCCAGGTTTGATCCCTTGTTAGGGAACTAAGATCCCACATGTCACATCATGTGGCTAAATAAATAAATAAAATTAAATAAAAAATATCACAAAGGAAGACTACTTTTCTCATATATACTGATGATGTCCCAGGTGCTTGGGATCTGTGCTGTTATGATGATGAGAAGGAGAGAAACTGGACAGGACCGTGCAATGGTCTATGGACCATTTGGTTCAGCCTTACTTAGTTCTACTCTTGATAAAGGTTATAGACATTATAGACCCTGATCACACTGTACTGCAAGACTTCATGGAATCTTTAAAATTGTCTTGACCCACACAAACAGATGGAGAGATATAGCATATCCTTGAACTGGAAGAATCAATATTGTGAAAATGATTATACTACCCAAGTCAATCTACAGATTCAGTGCAATCCCTATCACCTTACCAATGGCATTTTCCATAGAGCTAGAACAAATAGTTCACAATTTGTAAGGAAATACAAAAGACCCCATATAGCCAAAGCTATCTTGAGAAAGAAGAACAGAGCTGGAGTAATCAAACTTCCTGACTTCAGACTATACTACAAAGCCACAGTCACCATCAAGACAGTATGGTACTGGCACAAAAACAGAAATATAGATCAATGGAACATGGTAGAAAGCCTAGAGATAAACACATGCACATATGGGTGCCTTATCTTTGACAAAGGAGTCAAAAATATACAATGGAGAAAAGACAGTCTGTTTGATAAGTGGTGCTGGGAAAACCAGATATCTACATCCCATCACTTCATGGGAAATAGATGGGGAAACAGTAGAAATAGTGTCAGACTTTATTTTTTTGGGCTCCAAAATCACTGCAGATGGTGACTGCAGCCATGAAATTAAAAGACGCTTACTCCTTGGAAGAAAAGTTATGACCAACTTAGATAGTATATTCAAAAGCAGGGACATTACTGACTAAGGTCCGTCTAGTCAAGGCTATGGTTTTTCCAGTGGTCATGTATGGATGTGAGAGTTAGACTGTGAAGAAAGCTGAGCACCGAAGAATTGATGCATTTGAACTGTGGTGTTGGAGAAGACTCTTGAGAGCCCCTTGGACTGCAAGAGATCCAACCAGTCTATTCTGAAGGAGATCAATCCTGGGATTTCTTTGCAAGGAATGATGCTAAAGCTGAAGCTCCAGTACTTTGGACACCTCATGCGAAGAATTGACTCATTGGAAAAGACTCTGATGCTGGGAGAGATTGGGGGCAGGAGGAGAAGGGGACGACCGAGGATGAGATGGCTGGATGGCATCACAGACTCGATGGACGTAAGTCTGAGTGAACTCCGGGAGACGGTGATGGACAGGGAGGCCTGGCGTGCTGCGATTCATGGGGTCGCAAAGAGTCGGACACGACTGAACAACTGAACTGAACTGAATATGTAAAAGAATGAAATTAGAACACTTGTTAACACTATACATAAAAATAAAAGTAAAATATATTAAAGACCCAAATGAAAGGCCAGAAACTATAAAACTCTTAGAGGAAAACATAAGCAGACATTCTTTGATGTAAATCACAATAATATCCCCTTAGACCCACCTCCTATAGTAATGGAAATAAAAATAAACAAATGAAACTTAAAGCTTTTGCACAGCAAGGGAAACTATAAACAAGATGAAAAGAAAAAACTTAAAATGGGAGAAAATAATTGCAAATGAAGCAACTAACAAAGGATTAATCTCCAAAATATACAAGTAGCTCATGCAGCTCAACACCAGAGAAACAAACAACCCATTAAATAATAGACAGAGGACCTAAACAGCTAAACAGACATTTCTCCAAAGGAGACATATGGTGGCCAACAAATGCATGAGATGATGCTCAACATCACTCATTATTAGAGAAATGAAAATAAAATCTATAGTGAGATATCACCTCACATCAGTTAGAATGGCCATTGTCAAAAAAACCTACAAACAATAAATGCTGGAGGGGATATGGAGCAAAGGGAACCTTCTTGCAGTATTGGTGGGAATATAAATTGATACTGCCACTATAGAGAATAGTATAGAGATTTATTTAAAAACTAGAAATAAAATTTCCATATGACCCAGTATCCCCACTACTGGGCATATGCCCTGAGAAAACCATAGTTAAAAGACACATGTACCCCAATGTTCACTTCAGCACTATTTACAATAGCTAGAACATGGAAACAACCCAGATACACATCAGCAGATGAATGGATAAAGAAGTTGTGGTACATATATACAATGGAATATTACTCAGTCATAAAAAGGAACATGGTTGAGTCAGTTCTAGTGTGATGAATGAACCTAGAGCCTTTTATACAGAGTGAAGTAAGTCAGAAAGAGAAAAACAAATATCATACATAATGCATATATATGGGATCTAGAAAAATGGTAACAATAAACCTATCTGCAGGGAAGGAATGGAGATGCAATCATAGAGAATGGACTTGTGGACACGGCAGGGAAAGCAGAGGGAATGGTGATCTGGGAGAGTAAGACTGAAACTTATACATTACCATATTAAAATAGATAGCAAATGGGAAGTTGGTATATAACACAGGGAGCTCAACCTGGAACTCTGTGACAATCCAGAGGGGTGGGATGGGGTTGGGAGGAAAGGTTCAAGAAGGAGGGGACATAAGTACACTTATGGCTGATTTATGCTGTTGTATGGCAGAAACCAACACAACATTGTAAAGCAATTATCTTCCAAGCAAAAATAAACTTAAAACATTACAGATCACTTTTGACACAACAACTAGGCATTTACTAAATATCTGAATGAATATAAGAATAAACAGAGTGTGACTTTGGTATGTTTCTCTTGATCCAAGACTGAGTTCTCTTGACTTCATTCTTCTCACAAACAATAACTTTCTCTGTGGTATGACTCACACCCAAAAGCCAGAAACAAATATCTGTATATCCATCAATTCACTGATAAATCCATTCATCCAGTCATTTGTCTGTTCAACTAATTCAACCCATATTAATGAGAACTGAACCTGCCAAGCACTGTTCTAGGTAAGGATCATGGAACCAGTGATGATCTATATGTGACTTCAAATTATATGTGACCTCATTATAGGGCACATAACCTCCACTTAGTGAATGAGGTCAGGCTGTCAGGAACAGGTAACATCTTAACTGCAGCCCAGAAAGTGGCATGGGTTAGTCAAGTGAGCAAAAATGTTGGATGAGCAAGGACATTTCAGACAAGATAAAGGAATAACACTCATTTTAGCACACTGGGGAAGTGGTGGGAATTCCCTATACCTACAGCACAAAATCCAACAATATGACAGTTCGGTGTTCAAACTGGAACTCTTTGGAAGCAAATCACTTTTCCTCTCACCCAGTATTCAGAAGACATTTTATTTATATTTCACGTAGTAGATTTTATAGTATATCATAGTTAATAGTCTGCTTCTGTTTGTCCATCAAGATAAACCTTCTTAAGTACTGACTTTATACAGAAGTCTTGGGATCCTGGAAAAGCAGTATTGACTAGTGATGGGGATTTATGTGTGTTTATTATGATTGTTCTTATAGAATATATGATTTCTTAATTTCTAGAGCCTCTTTGGCTGTGTATGCTTTTCTAAATCAATTATTCCCCATTGACTTTTTATTCCCCATTGATTTTCTCACCTGGGCTAAATGTAACCTGCTTAAAAATCCAGAATATTCCTCTGTGTACTTTAGAAACCAGGACCATGACAAAATGCCAGGTTCCCTCTAAAATATGTGAGATGTGCAGATTGGGAGGGTAAGATGTATAGATTGAGTGAAAAAAGCTCTATCAGTCAATGTAAATTCATGGAGAAAGGAGTTAAGAACCTATGAGAATTTTCTCACGAAGAAGTCGAAGCTTCAAGGCCACAGAAGAGTAAGTGAGAGTTGGAGTTGGGCAACAAAGGCTTTGGGTAAGGAAACACATCAAGAGTGGTTTGAGTTGATGATGCCGAGGATAGTGGAAGGCTGGGAGTTTGTACTTCAGACAGTGAATGATGGATGTGATGGCAAACTGGAGTCAACTGGGCATGGATGCAGAGCCAATCTAAAGACTACACAGACTAGACAGCTTACTCCCAGAGAACTCAGAAGCTGCTCTGCTCAGATGATCTAGCTTATAATTGCAGATTAAAAACCAGTCTTGGCATGGAGAACAGACTTACGGACACAGTGAGAGGGGAGGAAAGAGAGGGTAGGGTATACGGCAAGAGTAACATGAAAACATGCATTACCATATGTAAAATGGATAGCCATTTTACATATTTTGCTGTATGTCTCAGGGAACTCAAATGGGGCTCTGTAACAACCTAGAGGGGTGGGATGAGGAGGGAGGTGGGAGGGATGTTCAAGTGGGAGAGGACATATGTATACCTATGGCTGATTCATGTTGAAGTTTGGCAGAAATGAGCACAATACTGTAAAGCAATTATCCTTTGACTAAACATATATAAATTTTAAAAGTTAAAAAATTAAAAGGTAGCACCATTAAAAAAAAAAAACAAACCCAGTCACATTATCACACTGGTAGGGTTTTCTCCTCTTTTCAGGAACTATTTCTGATTCTACCCTGATTCTATCTAGTAAACTCCATGCAATCTACTCTGTGTTCCCACAGTGCTTTAACATATGGCAGTGGTTTCATTGTCATCCATTTACCTGTCTGTTCCCAGTAACCAGTGATTTTCAACTTTACTATTTTTTATTTTTAACCACAAAAAGTTTACTTATGCAACATGCTCTCCAGGGAGTATTCAGCACTGCAAGCTACTTCTCATTTTATTTCAACGATGTAATTACTTCCACGTTTAAGACAGTGTATTAGAAACTTGGGAGTGAAAATTACATTATGGAAAGGAAAACCTTGAATTTACTTTATAAGTCATCAAACTTTACTGTTTTGACAAAAAAAAAAAATGGGAAAGCGTTGTGGAATGCCTCATAATTTGCCAGTTTGAGGATGAGGATGCCTAGTGACAATTGCTTCTGTGCTGTGTCCCAGACTGGATGTAGTTCCCAATACACTGCCAGAGCTCCACACGTGTACATAGAATGATTTTACGAAACAATGACTTAACTTCTTGGCTTGTTAACTTTAAGTTCTCATTTGAAGCTGTGCTCAAGAAGACACAACTTCTAGGGAACGTAGTGACATTATCGATGTCTTCATTAGCGCATGTTCTGAGTAATTCGCTATCTAGATCAACTCCCAAAACCTTGATTTAAGAATTTGAAATCATAGGCTGGGAAAATGTTGCTGTTGTTGTTTAGTGGCTCAATCGTGTCCAACTCTTCGCAACCCCACGGACTGTAGCCTGCCAGGTTCCTCTGTGGGATTTCCCAGGCTAGAATACTGGAGTGGTTGCTATTTCTTTCTGCAGGGCTGAAGATGAGGTACCTGTGTATTACAATGTGTATACAATGTGTATACAACCATGCAAAGGATACAAGCAAAAACTCCCCTGTCTCTCTTGCTGGGTTTCATTCAGGGAAACATAGCTGCTCTGAGCAGAAACTGCAACCATCATGCCTTGGGAGATGCAGATAGTGGCTCTGTGTATAGAACTACTGAAAATGCCTTGGACCAAGGGCAGGTCATCAAAGGCCAGGCTGAGAACTGTGACCACTGGACCAGTACGACACAGACCTTTCAGGAGAGTGGAATGTCTTCATTACAGGCCATCCCTCTGGGTTCTTGTGATTGATATCATTGACTCTGACAAGAACCCATTTCAGTTCCTTTGAATTGAGACAGTGTCAGAATGATGAAACCAAAAATTTTATAGAGAGTGAGAGAGAGAATATCCGGCACTCTATTGGTCTTGGTGTGGAGCAGCAGGTGGAGCAGGAGGGAGGCCTGGGGAGGCTATTACCTGGGTGTGTTGTCCACCGTCACAGTGCTGCACGACACCAGGGGTGCTACTTAAGGGGCTGTCACTCTTCCTAGTTGTGATGCCTGGATAACAATGCCTGCCCTAGAGGGGTGATGTAAGTGGTGGTGATAATGGTCAGTGTGTCAGACATTGCAAGTGTCTGACAGCACAGAGCTCTCATTAACACTGAAGAAGTGCTTTGGAAAATACAAAGTGCATCCTCTTTGAGAAGTAGTGAGTTTTCATCAATAGCAGAGACTTAAAACACTTGAACTGGGCATTCAGAATACCTGGTTTTCTCATGAGTGAAACAGAAGCAGCATCAGAAGAGTCACCAAGTCAGTGTTGCGGTAAGTGTTACAAGCCCACCCTAGTTCCCCCATGCAACAGCAAGTGTCCATGATATGCCTGATGAGTTCCTCTGCAATATTAAATTATTGCAGCTTGCTCTATGCTTTTGCTCCATTTCCAAATTTCTGATTTTATATTTTTCTGTTAAATCAGTATTTATTGGTACCAACTCCACAGAAGACTTTTCATCCTCTCTTCCTGATCTTACCACTTTCTAATGTGGGCATTTCTTTTAAATTTCCTCAAAAAAAAAAAAAAAAAAAAAAGCCTAGAGCCCAGAGTTAATTTAGGTTCTCATGGTCATTTGAGGTCTTCTTCTCACTCATTTCAGGCTCTTCTATATTCATTTCTGCTTTTTCTTTCCCATGGCGTGGCTGTGAACCTATGGCTTTTTGGATGCAATGTTCTTCATGCTGCTAATGAGTAGATGAGAAAACACACCAGCAAGTCTTTGCAGTATTTGAGGACATTTTGGTACAGTTAAGAACAAGAGAAAGAAAAAGAGCAGAGATCTCCTTCATTAGGACTGTTGTCACGTTGTTGGATTTCTGTCTCATCTCAACTGCAAGACACTGCATAATTCCTTGAGCTAAGGCCTTTGAGTTCTCAAGAACTCTCATCTCACCCCACCCATCATTCTTTTTAGCCTAAATCTCCACTTCGATATTTATAGCTCTCCTTTGATCCTTTTGCCTCTTTGCGGTTTTTATGTTTTCTCTGACTTTCAGAGAATAACATCATTTAAAAATCTTTTAAACAATTCATTAATCATTTTGCTAATCATAAATAATAAATTTTGAACAAAACAGAACCAATATTAGCCCATACTGAGCCCCCTGAGTCATTTATGTGATTTCCTATGTAGTTTCATCACTCTTGATGAACTTTAACCTATTTTCAAAACCAGGATTCAGTAACTTTCTTTGTGAGATTAACTTTTCAAGCACAACTGGGTGACTCACCAAATCAGAAATGACCCCAGGGTTCTAATGCTTGACTTTTGTTATTTGTCTTCCAGTAACTTTTGTGGGTGTGTGATGGCAAAACTGTGGATTCCTATGGCCTGCACACTAAGCACAGGCAGCTGCAACCGGCCGGCACACTAAGCGCAGCTGAGAGGAGCTACCCCATGTCAGAGGTCAGGGGCAGAAGCCGAGAGTGCCAGGCTGTGATGGTGCAGGAATGGCCGAGAGGAGCTACCCTGCGTCTGAGGTCAGGGGCAGCACCCTAGAGGAGCCACCCGGTGCCCGAGGCCAAGGGCGGCGGCCTGGAGGATCAACCCCATGTCCAAGGAGCCCTGGCTGCCTGGGCGCAGAAGGGCCTAGAGGAGCCATCCCAGGTTGAAGGTCAGGAAGGGCGGTGGTGAGGAGACACCCCTCATCCAAGGTAAGGAGCAGTGGATGCGCTTTGCTGGAGCAGCTGTGAAGAGATACCCCATGCCCGCGGTAAGAGAAACCCAAGTAAGATGGTAGGTGTTGCAAGAGGGCATCAGAGGGCAAACACACTGAAACCATACTCACAGAAAACTAGTCAATCTAATCACGCTAGGACCACAGCCTTGTCTAACTCAATGAAACTAAGCCATGCCTGCAGGGCAACCCATGATGGGTGGGTCATGGTGAAGAGGTCTGACACAATGTGGTCCACCAGAGAAGGGAATGGCAAACCACTTCAGTATTCCTGCCTTGAGAACCCCATGAACAGTATGAAAAGGCAAAATGATAAGATACTGAAAGAGGAACTCTCCAGGTCAGTAGGTGTCCAATATGCTACTGGAGATCAGTGGAGAAATAACTCCAGAAAGAATGAAGGGATGGAGCCAAAGCAAAAACAATACCCAGCTGTGGATGTCACTGGTGATAAAAGCAAGGTCTGATGCTATAAAGAGCAATATTGCATAGGAACCTGGAATGTCAGGTCCATGAATCAAGGCAAATTGGAAATGGTCAAACAAGAGATGGCAAGGGTGAATGTTGACATTCTAGGAATCAGCGAACTAAAATGGACTGGAATGGGTGAATTTAACTCAGATGACCATAATATCTACTACTGCGGGCAGGAATCCCTCAGAAGAAATGGAGTAGCCATCATGGTCAACAGAAGAGTCTGAAATGCAGTACTTGGATGCAATCTCAAAAACAACAGAATGATCTCTGTTAATCTCCAAAGCAAACCATTCAATATCACGATAATCCAAGTCTATGCCCCAACCAGTAATGCTGAAGAAGCTGAAGTTGAATGGTTCTATGAAGACCTACAAGACCTCTTAGAACTAACACCCAAAAAAGATGTCCTTTTCATTATAGGGGACTGGAATGCAAAAGTAGGAAGTCAAGAAACACCTGGAGTAACAGGCAAATTTGGCCTTGGAATGTGGAATGAAGCAGGGCAAAGACTAATAGAGTTTTGCCAAGAAATGCACTGGTCATAGCAAATACCCTCTTCCAACAATGCAAGAGAAGACTCTACACATGGACATCACCAGATGGTCAACACCAAAATCAGACTGATTATATTCTTTGCAGCCAAAGATGGAGAAACTCTATACAGTCAACAAAAACAAGATCTGGAGCTGACTGTGGCTCAGATCATGAACTCCTTATTACCAGATTCAGACTCAAATTGAAGAAAGTAGGAAAAACCGCTAGACCATTCAGGTATGACTTAAATCAAGTCTCTTATGATTATACAGTGGAAGTGGGAAATAGATTTAAGGGCCTAGATCTGATAGATAGAGTGCCTGATGGACTATGGAATGAGGTTCGTGACATTGTACAGGAGACAGGGATTAAGACCATCCCCATGGAAAAGAAATGGAAAAGAGCAAAATGGCTGTCTGGGGAGGCCTTACTAATAGCTGAGAAAAGAAAAGAAGCGAAAAGCAAGGGAGAAAAGGAAAGATATAAGCATCTGAATGCAGAGTTCCAAAGAATAGCAAGAAGAGATAAGAAAGCCTTCTTCAGCGATCAATGCAAAGAAATAGAGGAAAAGAACAAAATGGGAAAGACTAGAGATCTCTTCAAGAAAATTAGAGATACCAAGGGAACATTTCATGCAAAGATGGACTCGATAAAGGACAGAAATGGCATGGACCTAACAGAAGCAGAAGATATTAAGAAGAGGTAGCAAGAATACACAGAAGAACTGTACAAAAAAGATCTTCATGACCTGGATAATCATGATGGTGTGATCACTCATCTAGAACCAGACACCCTGGAATGTGAAGTCCAGTGGGCCTTAGAAAGGATCACTACGAACAAAGCTAGTGGAGGTGACGGAATTCCAGTTGAGCTATTTCAAATCCTGAAAGATGATGCTGTGAAAGTGCTGCACTCAATATGCCAGCAGATTTGGAAAACTCAGCAGTGGCCACAGGACTGGAAAAGGTCAGTTTTCATTCCAATCCCAAAGAAAGGCAAAGCCAAAGAATGCTCAAACTACTGCACAATTGCACTCATCTCACATGCTAGTAAAGTAACACTCAAAATTCTCCAAGCCAGGCTTCAGCAATACGTGAACCGTGAACTCCCTGATATTCAAGCTGCTTTTAGAAAAGGCAGAGGAACCAGAGATCAAATTGCCAACATCTGCTAGATCATGGAAAAAGCAAGAGAGTTTCAGAAAAACATCTATTTCTGCTTTATTGACTATACCAAGGCTTTGACTGTTTGGATCACAATAAACTGTGGAAAACTCTGAAAGAGATGGGAACACCAGACCACCTAACCTGCCTCTTGAGAAATCTGTATGCAGGTCAGGAAGCAACAGTTAGAACTGGACATGGAACAACAGACTGGTTCCAAATAGGAAAAGGAGTACGTCAAGGCTGTATATTGTCACCCTGCTTATTTAACTTCTATGCAGAGTACATCATGAGAAATGCTGAACTGGAAGAAACACAAGCTGGAATCAAGATTGCTGGGAGAAATATCAATAACCTCAGATATGCAGATGACACCAGCCTTATGGCAGAAAGTGAAGAGGAACTAAAATGCCTCTTGTTGAAAGTGAAAGAGGAGAGTGAAAAAGTTGGCTTAAAGCTCAACATTCAGAAAATGAAGATCATGGCATCTGGTCCCATCACTTTATGGGAAATAGATGGGGAAGCAGTGGAAACAGTGTCAGACTTTATTTTTTGGGGCTCCAAAATCACTGCAGATGGTGACAGCAGCCATGAAATTAAAAGATGCTTACTCCTTGGAAGAAAAGTGATGACCAACCTAGATAGCATATTCAAAAGCAGAGACATTACTTTGCCAACTAAGGTCCGTCTAGTCAAGGCCATAGTTTTTCCAGTAGTCATGTATGAATGTGAGAGTTGGGTGTGAAGAGGCTGAGTGCTGAAGAACTGATGCTTTTGAACTGTGGTGTTGGAGAAGACTCTTGAGAGTCCCTTGGACTGCAAGGAGATCCACCCAGTCCATCCTGAAGGAGATCAGCCCTGGGATTTCTTTGGAAGGAATGATGCTAAAGCTGAAACTCCAGTACTCTGGCCACTTCATGAGAAGAGCTGACTCATTGGAAAAGACTCTGATGCTGGAAGGGATTGAGGGCAGGAGGAGAAGGGGACGACAGAGGATGAGATGGCTGGATGGCATCACTGACTCGATGGATCTGAGTCTGAGTGAGCTCCGGGAGTTGGTGATGGACAGGGAGGCCTGGCGTGCTGTGATTCATGGGGTCGCAAAGAGTCGGACACGAACTGAACTGATGGCCTGCTTTGTTCATATTGAAGGTACTCTGCCAGTTTTGCATTCTTAATATTTTGGGAGATATTCAATGATACACTTTACTGATGGTTACCTTTCTAGGCAGAAGATTCTAATACTCTCAAGAGTGTGTTTTCTCCACATTCCCCAATATGTTAACATTCTCTCATTTTCTAAGAAAAAATATGCCTGGATCAGTAAATATGCTGGCCAAACCCTTAAATAACTCGGGGAGATATGGATCTTCCAAGGACTGCCAAGTAAGGAATTCCCTATCCTGATGTTGGCTATAGCCATTTCTTCAATGTCTTCATTACTCCCTAATTGTCTGTATTTCTTCGCTTCATTTCTCTTGTTAAAGGCAGATTTTTAAAAATGAGTTCAATAACTCAGCCGTTTTAGAGTCATCATTAATTTCATGCCCTTCCTCATTCATTAGTGGATCTATTTCCTTGTGGCTTTCTTCTCCCTCTGGGTATAAAAAAAATTCTTCTCATTTATTTTAACCCTTTTATCACACTCCACCATGACCTTTATGTCTTCCTTAGCAACACAAAATTACATTTCAGTGAAAAACGTATTTGCTCCTCTAGTTCCTCATCACCCCTGCAGTTGAGTACTCTTTTATTTTTTGTGCTGAAAAGTTACACCATTAGTGATAGGATTTTTAAAGTCTTCTTATTCAGAGGAAATGTATAGGCAATTTCTTTAAAGGAATGCTAAAAAGTGCTCAAAGTGTCTTCTACAGTAAGGCAGAATTCACATCTTAGAATTAAAATTTTGAAAAAAAGATCATCTAAATGCCTAAAAACATTTTTTTGGGGGTAAAATTGTGTTCATTTTATCAGACATTAAATTTTTGTACCTCAACAAACCTCTCATCTTCAAAGCGATCTTTGATTAGCAGTCCACACTTCTCCAGAAGTCAGTAAAAGTCATAGCACTGTTTTTATTCTCCTGTAACATGTGTGGTTTCCCAGACATTAAGATAGCTTATAACAAATGAAAATAGGAACGTGAAAAAAGAAAATTAAAAATGTGCTCATACACGTCCAGGTTCAATGCAGGATACAGGATGCTTGGGGCTGGTGCACTGGGATAACCCAGAGGGATGGTATGGGGAGGGAGGTGGGAGGGGGGGTTCAGGAATGGGAACTTAGGTACACCCATGGCGAATTCATGTTGATGTATGGCAAAACCAATAGAGTATTGTAAAGTAAAAAAAAAAAAAAAAAACAGTGCTCATACAATTTTATTGTTGGAATACAAACTAGATGCTCAGCTCAAAATCTTTACCCATAATTTTGACTTTCTGAAAATATGTCCAAATGATTTTATATTTACCATGGTCTTACCTAAGGGGTCAACAGGGTGAGTACCTGCAGGCAGCTTATCTTGAGTAGTTTTTATTGTTTCAACATGTTATTTTCTTCCATATCCTTCCTCTCATTCAACTTAAAATTTGTTGTTTCTAGGCTAATATCAGCATAGTATTGAAATGAAACTGAAAATCACCTCTCCTGGATTTATATCTCAGCTGTTCCATTTCTAGGTGTAAGCTATCGGACACCTTACATAAAGTTTTGAGATTCAGTCTTTTCTGTAATATGGGAGTTACTGGCAACAGCCATGACAAGGGGATTGTAAAACTCAAGCAAAATAAGCAACAGATTATTTCTTGTTGTGGTTCTTACCTTGTCCAGTGGTTTTATGTGTTTCAACTGCTTTAATTTATGATTTATCTTTTAGCTAGTTGAATACTGAAATGATAATGAAGTAAGTAAAGCAAATAGGGGGCTTCCCAGGTGGCTCAGTGGTAAAGAATCTGCCTGCCAATGGAGGAGACACAGGTTTGATCCCTGGGTCAGGAAGATTCCTGGAGAAGGAAATGGCAAACTACATCAGCATTCTTGCCTGGGAAATCCCATGAACAGAGGAGCCTGATAGGCTACAGTCTATGGGGTTGCAAAAGAGTCAGACAGGACCCAGTGGCTAAACAAGAACAACAAAGCATATAGAAAGTATGATTTTTCTTTGTCAATAATGTGTCAGTCACTGAGTTAGGTCACTAAGACAAGTTTCATGCTCCAAAAGATCTTCGAAATAGATAAATTCAACTCCCACATTTTTTAAAACAGGAAAAACTTCCAGAATCCCAAACTCACTCAGCCTAACAATCATCTCTAACTTCCTACTGAATCTCAGAAAGAACCATTAGGGGGCTAGAAAAGGGGTTTCAATACCAGAAAATGCCTTAAATTGGTGAGAAACTTTGCTAGACTTTTCAAATCATTAGATTTTCAAAATCTATTTCAGTGAGACATCAATAATTTCCATGGATAGTTGGATGAATCACAGATAGTCTGTAAGCATAATCTAAAACAGGTTTCCCCATAGCTTGTTTCAAGAAACAATAGTTCTATAAGAAGCTGCACACAGAGAGATTACCTTAAAATTTTGGAGAAGCTGAACTGAGCTTAATCAAACAAGTCTGTTCTCAGCAGACTTTCTGAAAACTCTAAACATCTAAAAAGAAGTGTGCCTCTGTGTGTGTGTGTGTGTGTGTGTGTGTGTGTATGAGGGTGGGTGTGCTGGGGGTATTATACTACGATGTGCACGAAGTTAATTAACCAAAAACTGTTTGAGAAACACAAATTGTCTTTTTGTCTGCACAGAACAGACTGCTTTAGCCTGTCAATAGATGATTACTGTAAAAAAAAAAAAGTCAATGAAACAGTATTTGACATGAATACAAACAAGAGCAAATAGAAGATTTTGAATGGGTTTCTAGACTTTTCTACTAGGCATTTTGGTAACATGAAGAAACTATAACTGTCATCTTAAAATAATCTGACCACATTGAACTTTAAAAAACCCACCTACAAAAAAAAAAAAAAAAAAGGGAAGCCAAAGCTTTCACCTTGAATCTCTTGACATTTATGAAACAAGACGATGCAGCTGTAATGAACCTCACCACTGATTGTTTCATGTAATGTGGGGAGGCATCATTAGTTTATGATAACAAGGGGTGGGTTGTCAGGCTTTTCCTGAACTGAGAAGGTGAAGTCTAATTAGTCATATAACTGTTTTATTTTCCTTGGTAACGAGCATATGCCAAGGGGCTTATTGCCTGAAGGTACATTTTATAGAAATCTAAAAAATACATCAAATATGAAACACAGTTGTTTCAAAATCTCTTCTCCAAGATCCACATTGATTTTCACACTATATTAATTGGAGGAGGTTTTAAATTCTGGAGCTTTAAAAAAATTTTTTGGGAGTTGCAAAAATCTCTCATAATCTAACCTTGTACTTGCCTCTTCCTTTTCAGTCATAGATATTTCATAAATATAATGTGAACTGCTGTACATTTCTACCAACACCTGGCAAATACTGTGTGTGCACTAGGAACTTTAAAATACCCAACAATTGGGCTTCTCCTGAGTTGGTAGGTGGGGAAGTAGGTGGTAGGTATTACCAGGTTTCAAGCTGTCTGCATTCTTGCAAGTGGCTAATATTCTGCCTCCATAAATAAAGGGATATGTTATTAAATTCCTCTCTGGCAGTTCTTTTTCAGGATGAATCCAAATTTTTTACCTCTTTCTGATAGGATCTAATTTTTATTCTTTTCAACAGCTTCACTGACCTCCTGTACACCCTTCCCTGTGCTGCCGAGTTTCACTTGGCTGCTGATCTTCCAATCTCCATACATTAAAGATGCATTTATATATATTTTTTAAAGTGCTCTGAACATAATTACAAAAGCTTTGAATCCAGAATCAAAAACGAGGAGTTTGATCCCGTAAAAGCTAATTTCTGAAAACCACTACACAGAGTGATTCAAAGTCAAAGGGAGGACAAACTTAGAACTTTTCAGGTGCATTGAGGGGAGAAAAATATTTTCTGAGCTGACTCACGGAAAAGTTTATTATGTGCAGCAATTCAAAACTCTGGCCACATCTACCCATTGTTGTCTAAGCCTGTGGAAGTCCTATTATTCAGTCTGCTGAGTTTTTTTTATTATAGGTAACTAATATGCCATTTCTATTTAATAACATTCTCCTTGAAATTCCCCTTTGTAATTAAAGTACATGATCAACTATTTAATTGAAAAAAATTAAAATGTAAGACAGGACTATATTTAGCAGTCACTTTTAAGAAATAAAAGATAGGTCTAGAGTTAAAAAGCAAGTACAGAGTTCTCTGTTATTTACAAACATTTCCAATGTACTCTGTGTGACAGTCTTGTCATCTGGGTGCATATTCAATTACAATAACTGCAAGGGACGTAATAGTTGCCAGTATTTGCTCCCTCCCATTATATTCCAAACAGAGAACTTTCTACCCCATTCATTGGAGGAAGGGAAAGCCTGCTCAAAATTCTCTTCCCCACCAGCCCTTTACTTGATAGCTTATGCTACTCTTTTAACACTTCTCATGCTATCACCTTCCATGGAAATGTTTCCCTCACTTTTTGGTAAGGTCAGAGATACAACTTCTGTCTCTCAAGATAGTTGCCCCTGGGATGCTCATTACCAAATCAACACTAATAACATTAGTTTCAATTATTTTTTTGTCTGTTTCCCCAATGACCTCTGAGTTTCTCTCATATATACATACATACACACACACACACACACACACACACACACACACACACATACACACATCCCTTAAAGCACAGAGCTTTTTTTCTGGCTGATGGTAGAAGATGCCAGAGATTCAAGGTATAAGAAGGGCTTGACTCACTGTTGCTAGATTAAAGATAGAGGAGCTGTGTGAGATGGAAATACAGGTGGCCTAAATTACTGAGAGAATCCTCTAGCTAAGTAATAAGGACCTTAGTCCTCCAACCACAACGAACTAAATATAGACATCAACCTGAGTGGAAGCATGGGAGTAAATTATTCACCAGATCATTCTGATTAGAGACCAGCCCACACAAAACCTTAATTTCAGCTCTGTGAAATCCAACACAGAGGTCCAGTCAAGCCCACCTGGATTCTGGTCTCCAGGACTGACTTAATAAATAAGTATCGTTTTTAATTCCATTAAGTTTTGGTAGTCTAATATGACATATTAAACAGTTGTAAGGGCTTCCCTGGTGGCTCAGCAGTAAAGAATCTACCTGCCAATGTCTGCCAATGCAGGAGCTGCACGTTTGATCCCTGGGTTAGGAAGAGTCCCTGGAGAAGGAAATAGCAACCCACTACAGTATTCTTGCATGGGAAATCCCATGGATAGAGGAGCATGGCAGGCTATAGAGTCCATGAGGTCACAAAGAGTAGGACACGGCTTAGTGACTAAACAACAACAACAAAATTAAACAGTTACGCAGATTTATTGCTTTATTATCTTTAAAGTTTTATCAGATAAGAATTTGAGAATACATTAAATGTTCAAAAACTACTGATTAGGCTAACCAAGAAAAAACAGAGAGGACAACAAATTGCTAATATCAGAAATGAAAAGGGAACATCACTACAGACCCCATGGATATTAAAAGAATAATAAAGAAATATGAAAAACTCTATGTCCACATATTTGATAACCTGGATGAAGTGGGACAATTCCTTGAAAGACACAAGCTGCCAAAACTCACTCAAGAAAAACTGTAAAATCTGAATAAGGCTTTATCTATTATAGAAATTGAATCAATAATTACTAATCATATAAAAGAGAAAGTGCCAGGCCCACTTGAGTTTACTGGTGGCTTCCACTAAATATTTTTTAAAAAATTATATCAATTATTTATACTCTTAGATGATAGAAGCAGAAGGAATACATTCTTATTTATTCTGTGATACCAATATTATCATAATACCAAAATCAGGCAAAGATATAACAAGGAAAGACCAATAGAACAAGGAATAGATCAATAATTATCACAAACATAAATGAAAAATCCTCAACAAAATATTATTAAATTTAATCCAAGAATGTACAAAAAGAATTATACACCTCACCAAGTGTTATTTGGCCCAGGTATGTGAGACCAATTCAAGTCAAAAATCAATTACTGCAATCCATCACATCAACAGGCAGAAAAGAAAAATCACATAGTTACACCAATAAGAAGTAGAAATAGTATCTGATAAAAGCTAATACTCATTAATAATAAAAACTCTCAGTAAACTAGGAACAGTGGTGAACTCAATAAAGACAGTACACAAAAATCTACATATATCATATTTGTTAATAGTGAAAAATTCTGTACTTTTTCACTAAAATCATACACAAGGCAAGAATGTCCCCTCTCATTATTCTTTTCAACGTTGTACTAGAAGTTCTAGCTAATGCAGTAAGATAAGCAAAGGGAATAAAAATTATACAGACTGGAAATGAATAGATAAAACTCCTTTTATTCACAGATGACATGACATGATCATTGTTTAAAGAATTCAAAAGAATTGGTCAAAAAAAGTCCTAGAATTAATAGGTGATTATAACAAGGTTGCAGGATACAAGTTTAATATATAAAAGTCAGTCATTTCCCTTTATATCAGAAATGAACAAGTAGAATTTGAAATTAAAACCACAATACCATTTACATTAGCACCCCCAAAATGAAATGTTTATGTCTAAATCTACCAAAATATGTACAAGGCAAATTTGAGTAAAAATATAAAACTTTGGTTAATTAAATAAAAAATAAATAAATAAATGAGATATTCCAGGCTCATGAATAGGAAGATTTAATACTGTCAAGATTATAGTTCTTCCTATATTGATCTATAGATTCAGTGTAATTCCAATAAAAATCCCAGCAAGTTATTCTGTGGCAATTGGCAAACATTCTAAAGTTTATATGAAGAGACAAAAGACCCCGAATAGTCAATATAATATTAAGCAGAAAAACAAAGTTGGATGGCTGACACTATCAGATTTCAAGATTTACTATAAAGGACAGTAATCAAGACAGTTTGTTATGGGTAAAAGGACAGATAGCTCAGTGGAATAGCATTTAAAGTTCCCAAATTGACCTCCATAAATATAGTCAGCAGATATTTGACAGAGGAACAAAATGTGACAATGGACCAAAGACAGTCTTTTCAACAAATGGTGCTGGAACAAGTGGACAGCCACACACAGAAAAAAAGAATCTAGATACATATCTCACACTCTTTACAAGAACTAACTAAAAATAGATCTTAGACCTAAATGTAAAATTAAAAGTATAAAACTAAATGATAGCATAAAGCAAAAACTAGATGACCTTGTGTAGGGTAATGACACTTTAGATACAACAAATATTAAACACAATTCATTACAGAAATAATTGATAATCTGGAATTCATGAAAAAAAAAAAACACTTCTCTTCTGTGAAAGGTAATATCAGAGAATGAGAATGCAGCCACAGATGGGAAGAAAATATTTTCCAGGACACACTTTAATATATCCACATATATATTCAAAGAATTTTTACAGCCTCAACACTAAAAAACAACCAACCGTTAAAAAAAGCAAGATATACAGATGTCATCACAGGTCATCATGGAAAGGCAAGTTAAAACAAAGAGCTACCACTACATACCAAGCTGAATGGCCAAAATATACAACAGGAACTCTCATACATTGCTGATAGGAATGCAGAATGAAACAGTCACTTTGAAAGCCAGTTTTTAGTTTTCTTACAAAACTAAACATATTCTTATCATATGATCCAGCAACTGTGCCCCATGTTATTTTACCCAGGGGAGTTAAAAACTTACACACACTCAAAAACCTGTATATAGATGTTAACAACTTTATTCACACCAAAACTTGGAAGTAATCGTTCAGTAGGTGACTTAATAGGCAAAATGTAGTACACTTATGCAATGATATATTATTGAGCACTGAAAAGAAATGATTATCAAGCCATCAAAAGACATGGAGAAACCTTAAATGTGCATTATTAGGTGAAAGAAGCCAATGTGAAAAGGTTACTTACAGTATGAGGTCAATTATGTGACATTCCAGAAAAGGAAAAACTATGGAGACAGTAAAAAGGTTTCCAAAAATAACTGCCAGCGTTTGGTGTCGGAGAAGGGAAAGAACAGGAAGAACACAGAGGATTTCAGACCACAGCGATGAATACACTTGTCCAAACCCATTGAAAGCACAATACCAAGAGTGAGCCATAACATAAACTGTGGACTTTGGGTGATGATGCATGCTTGCAGGTTCATCTGTGGTAACAAAGGTACCACTCTGGCAAGGGAAGTTTGCAGTGGTGTAGGCTATGCACATGTGGGGGCATGCCTATATGGAAAATCTCTTGTACATTCTCCTCAGTTTTGCTTGAATTAAATCTACTCTTAAGAAATAAACTCTTTAAAAAAAGACTTCAATAAGAAAGAAAATATTTTGTTCAAGAGAGAGCTGAAGGAATGTAGAACATCTTCTCCCATGGATAGATAAATGAATCTGTTTAACCTGGTAATATGCTTATCCATAAGACTATATCACCAAGTCTTTCTTGCAGCCACATGTGACCATGTGACCAAGTTCTAGCCATCTATATTATTTAAAAAATATTATTCTGGGAAGTCTTCCTAAATGTGGGTGCCATGTACCTTTTTGTGCTTTTCTTCTTTCTGCTTCACAGCTTCCTGCAACATAAGCCATCCTGCGTCATAAGATAAAACTGTAGTCTATTCCTGTTATGAACTACCCTGAAACATAGAAACTTAGAAAACACACATTTAACTATACATTCTAATTCTGTGGATGATTCCTCTGATCCACAGAGGATCAACTGAGGCCTCACAATGAAACTCAGCTGAGCCGCAGGGCTGGTCTGCAAGAACCATGGCCAGTCTTTCTCACTTCTGGCATTTTGATAAGAGAGACTGAAAGGCCGGACCCAGCTGGAGCCCTCTCCTTCTTCATGTAGTCTCAGAGCCTGTCTGGGTAATCTCTCCAATAGACTAGTTGGATTTGTTACATGACAGCTCAGGGCCCTAAGAGCAAATGTTTCAAGAAGGAGAAAGTAGAAAGTGACAGTAACTTGAGGCATGGGCCTAGAAATTGTCATGGTGTCACTTCTGCCATATTCTATTACTTAAAGTAGTCACATATTCTGCTCAGATTCAAGAAGTAGGGACACAGAAATCACCCCTCCAAGAGAGATGGGCAAAGAATCTGTACCATCTTCAATTTGCCACAGATGGCTGAAGGATGGCAAAGAGGAGCTGGAGGAGTCTGGGTCCCTGACATAAAGTTTCTAAGCCTGCCCAATGTTGCTTACATGTGAGTTTATTTCATGTTACAGTAAAATAAATGTCCATTTTTAATTTCTGTTTTATGTGCAGAAACTGATTCTGGGAACTTCAATAGGAATTTTTCAGAAACAGACCAAAATCATGGTGATCTCCTTAGTACTTGCAACCGTTGTCTTCCAGGGCTTCCCGAAGACTTCTATCATAATGTAGCCTGTGATAGCAAATATTCCATTTTATCTTAGAATATCTCACCTGCAACTTCCTTCTAGTTGATATGTAAGAGTTAACATAATTTTGGAATTCATCTGCTCTTCATGTTAAACATCCTTAGTGACAAACTACCAAGAGTCACTATGTTAATCTGAGAAAATGATGTTTTCATGGATAATAAAATGAGTAAAATGAAAAGTAAAGATTTTGAAGCAAAAGAAGGTGTAAAATCTGATGATTTACATTTTTAAATGGCAGGAAATATCTGCATTGGTGGCTTGTACTTCCCATCTTTCCTGATAATGTCCTGGCTGTTTTATTTATTTATTTTTTTAATGTATTATAGGTTGTCATTGGTGATAGACAGAGGATCTGAAATCAGTACAGTAATGAGAGATTGGGGTTTATTTGTTACTTTATTTTACTTATCATTGTTTTACTTGATCACACCCTATTCCAAAGCAATCTTCTGCCACACTCACCATTCTTTTGCACATTGACACCCTCACTCATTCAAATTCTTACGAATTCCCACTTTCATGAACATCCAGACTTCTCAAATTTTTCCAGTCACATTCTAAGACCTTCACAAAGTATTTTGAGTGCACCACGTAAACATTCTCAGGTTTTTACCCTTTTGTTTATTTAGTCCTTTACCAACTTACTCTCACAAATTCATGCTCTCACCTAATGACACGTTCACGTTTATACTTGTCCATTATACATACACTTTTTGATGCATTTGTGATAAGATAAATGAACTTTCTTAAATCTCTCCAAGCCTACTTAACCTCTATGCTCTCTATTTCAGACTAAAAGGTCATGTCATATAAAAGGGGAGGAACCAGAGGCTGATGATTTGTGATAATGCTAGAAAACTCATGCTTCCTCTAAAGAAAACAACATGGGAATTCCTCAAAACACTAAAAGGAGAATCAGCATATGATCCAGCTATTCTACTTCGGGCTATACACTGGAAGAATGTAAAAGTGGTCATTTGAAAAGACACATGCACTCGCTCGGAGAAGGCGATGGCACCCCACTCCAGTACTCCTGCCTGGAAAATCCCATGGACGGAGAAGCCTGGTAGGCTACAGTCCATGGGGTCGCAAAGAGTCGGACATGACTGAGCGACTTCACTTTCACTTTTCACTTTCATGCATTGGAGAAGGAAATGGCAACCCACGCCACTGTTCTTGCCTGGAGAATCCCAGGGATGGGGAAGCCTGGTGGGCTGCCGTCTCTGGGGTCGCACAGAGTTGGACACGACTGAAGCGACTTAGCAGCAGCAGCAGCATGCACTCATTATGTTCATCACAGCATTATTTGTAAAAGCCAAGATATGGAAACAACCTAAGTGCCTATTGAAAGATGAATAGATGAAGAAGAAAAGAGCCATAAAAAAAAAAAATAGGGACTTCCCTGGGGTCCAGTGATTAAGAATTCAGCTTGCAGTGCAGAGGATGCAGGTTCAGTCCCTAATACGGGAACTAAAATCCCACAATCACACATGTAGTTACATGAGTAACTACACCCCTATGCTGTGACTAGTGAGCCCATACACCACAACTAGAGAGTCTGTAAACCGCAACAAAAGATCCTGCATGATGCAACAAAGAACCTGCTTGTGGCAACTAAGACGAAACACAACCAAATAAATAAATAAATAATTGTTTAAAAGATACAATCTTGGCATTTGCAACAACATGGACGGACATTGAGGGTATTACACTAAGTGAAATAAGTCAGATGGAAAAAGGCAAACACTGTGTGATTTCACTCATGTGTAGAATCTAAAAAACAAAAACACAGATATAGAAAACAGAGTAGTGATTACCAAAGGAGATGGGGGTGCAGGCAGGGGAGAGTGGCTAAAGTGGGCCAAGTCAATGGTGACCATTGGCAAATAAACTTTGGTTGTGAGTACACTGTAGTAAATACAGAAGTTGAAATCTAATACTCTATAGTGTTATTAAACAATTAAAGGGCTTCCCTGGTGGCTCAGCTAGTAAAGAATCTGACCATAATGTGGGAGACCTGTGTTCAATCCCTGGGTTGGGAAGAGCCCCTGGAGGAGGGCATGGCAACCCACTCTAGTACGCTTGCCTGGGCAATCCCTATGGACAGAGGAGCCTGACGGGTTATAGTCCTTGGGGTTGGCAAAGAGTCGGACATGACTGAGCAACTAAGCACACACAAACAATTGATACAATATTTTCATTAAAATGGAAAAAAAAACCAAACCGAACTCATGCTTCCATACCTCTCACTTATATAAATCCCTTTTAAGGCTCTGGTAGGAGCCTAAAAAATATGGTCTCATAAGTGTTCACAGGCTTTTGTAAAAATTTCTTTATTAAGGTATTTTACTTGAATTGGTTTAGATCACTATCTATTATCACACTTTGCCACATGTTGGATATTGTTGGAATAAAACTGGACATTGTAGGGATCCATCATAAAAAGTTTATTTGGAATTACATTATGTTAACTGTAATATGGTAAGATAATGAAGATTCCAATAAAAGGGAAAAGATGAGAAATGACAGATTCTCACCTGGACTTATGAATGGTAGCTTCTTTTCTCATGTTTAGTTAATAAACAAAAGACAAGATTCAGACAAAAATGGATTATAAACAAAAAGGCACCAAAGCAATGGAATTTTAAACATCTTCAAATAGAGAAGCCAATGTGACCCCCTAATGATTAGATGACATAAAAGTAGCAGTTGCTCCCTTTAAAGTAGCAGTAATGAACAGACTCTTTAATTGTTTGAGAATTCTCCATAATGAAGAGGCACAAAACATGAAAAGACATTGAAAAACATTAAATTTCTTGCTGATTTGATTCAAATATTGAAATCAATGCAGATAACATAAAATTTTCACATGCCACTGAACTGAGGACATTGGCGACAAATTGGTTATGTGTGTATATTTCAAAACATGTTTAAGTCATTGCATCAGAAAGCTGGAAATGCTCAGGATGCTTTCAACATATACATAAAAGAAGTTCGATAAAGTTTTTTACAACATTTATAAAGCATGACATATTACTTTATGCACTATAAAGCAGAAGGAAAATTCCTTAAACTTCTCCATCTACTATATTGTTATTACGAATAACAATAGATTTTAAGCAATCATATGAGAGAAAACACTGAATTACCTCTCTATTCTCTTTATAAATGGTAGCACAAAAAACTCCTATATGAAGAGGCAATCAAGGAATCAATACACAGCTAAAAATGCATGGAAAAGCATTTCACAGATATAATAATTAATTAATAACAATACTATTTTTCACTTAAATTTTTATGTTACCTGTCACCTTCTAAAGTATATATTTGCTATGATATATTTTCTCATTCTAAATAAAGGTTTAATTTCATATATAATGCTTTATTCACAGTTTTGTATTCTCTCTCCTAAGGAGCCATCCCTCAAATCACATCAACTGGCACCATTAAAGCTGAATTTTCCATGCACCTCAGTGTTTACAGCAATAATATTCACAATAGCCAAGACATGGAAGCAACCTAGATGTCCATCAGCAGATGAATGGATAAATAATATGTGGTACATGTACACAATGGAATATTACTCAGTCATGAAAAATAAAATAATGCCTTTTGTACCTGGATGGACCTAGGAATTATCAAACTAAGTAAAGGAAGCCAGAAAAAGACAGATATATGAGATCACTTATATATGAAATTTAAAAAAAACAGATACAAATGAATTTCTTTACAAAACAGAAATGGACCCACAGATATAGAAAACAAACTATGGTTACCAAAGGGAAAAAGGTGGGGAGGGATAAATTAGGAATTTGAGATTAAGTTATATATACTGTTATGTATAAAATAGATAACCAACAAGGACCTACTGTATAGCAGAGGGAACTATACTCAGTATTTTGTGATAACCTGTAACAGAAAAGAATCTGAAAAATCATAAATAAATATATACATATATATATTTGTATGTATGTATAACTGAATCACTTTGTTGTATATGTGAAACACAAAATTGTAAATCAACTATACTTCGGTCATAAAAAACTAAAAATTAATTTACAAAAGGCTGAATCTATCTCAGAGAGAGCCTGGTGTCGGCAACAGTAAGAACAAATGGAATGAAGTGTTACCAGGTGTCTAAGGACAGTAAGAATGGGGAGCTTAGATGAGGAACACAAGAAGGAATTCAGAAGCACAGGAACAGTGTTTTTCAGTGCTATGTGAAGGACAACAAAGGAGATAACACTAAGGATATGATGATAAAGTTGAGTCTTGAAATATTAAGACTTTAAAAAAAATACAATGAAATATTTAAGTTTTCTTATTCATACAGATCACCAAACTAAATGATGACTAGATAAGCCAAACATTGACTGTCTTTATCTTTGGACCCTGGAAAGAATCCATAATCTTTTCCCCCAGCATCAGCAGATACCCCATGCCATTACATTAATCAATTCCCCCGCACAGATGAAAACAACACAAGGACCATACCCTACAGATCAAATTAAGCTCTACATTGCTAGTTCACTGAACCCAGTTGACTCATTATAAACTTCATTTAGATTAAGAATTAATGACACATTTAGGGACATCCAAGGAGTTTAAGGATAATTCATTAGCTACTAGAATCTAAACATACTGCATTAAAATGAGAAAATGAAAAAAAAAATACTGTCAATAGGCTAATAGAAGCCCCAAATTTCAAAACATATCTTGAAATCTCCCAAGGAAGGAGGACAAAAATAATTTACTTCTTCCACTGAAATCCTATTCAAAACAGTACTTAGTCACTCAAATTCTGTCCTTCCTTCTGAATTTTCTCTGACCACCCCTCTACCCCGACTCTGGTGTAGATACCCATGGGAAAATCCAAAATTAAAATATCAGAAAGACTGTACACACTCCTAATAGTGAGTATCTATTATAATAGCTTTTTACATCATGCCCCATTAGGTTTCAGATTTTTTTGTACCAGTCTGGCATGACAGTGTAATTTCCTGTTAAACGCTATATTAGCAAGGATGAGTAATAATTCAACATGATGCTAATATAGCACAAGTTTAAATTGCTAATTCAATGAAGCCCTCATTTTGTTTTACATTGCTCTAATCACTGTAATTCTTGCAAGAAAATATTAGAATCACGTAAAGATAAAAAGAAACATGGCAAGAGTTCTGACCTGTTTCTTGCTCTTGCCTAAATGTGTGTCTTCGGGAGGAAGACACATTCTGGCTTCAGCATCACCACTTATCAAAGGAGAAAGTCAGGAATATTCCAGAACACTTTTCAGAAAACTTTGCTCCAGGTATGAACAGTACTGACTCCTTTCTTACTCCCCTGGTTCCTTTAATATGAGAATAATGAATTACCAAGTCTGTTCTCATACTGGTTACATGCCTAGTTCTAAGCATTTCTCCTCACATACAGCTTGTAATACATCAAGCCCTTATTGTGTTCTACCACCATTGTCTTTTTTTTATGTGCACGGTTTAAAAAATCTTTACTGAATTTATTACAGTATTCCTTCTTTTTTATGTTTTGGGTTTGGGCTGTGAGGCACGTGGGATCTTAGCCTCCTGACCAGGGACTGAACCTCTATCCCCGGTACTGGAGGGCAAAGTCTTAACCAGTGGGCCATTAGGGAGGCCCTTTCTTCCACTGTTTTAATCATGACACACACAGATACATACACTTTAATCCTGTCACTCATCTACTCAAAAAACTTGGAAGTTTCTCATTGCTTAGAGTCATTTTCTGCCTTTTAAAGGACTATAAAATTTCAGATGATTATATATATAAATAGCTAATATATACATATATGTATTTATAAATAAAAAATATAAACGTGCATATAAATTTTAAACAGCTGCTGCTTAATTCAAGTAACTGCAACATTTGCGAAATTATCTTCTCTCCTGTGTTTAAGTGTTTGCGTGTGGGAATCAGGATACCAAGACCTTCCTACTTGGTAATAGATAGCATGTGTTGGGTAAAGTGATGTTTGTAATGGGCTCCTCACAGTGAGTGGTGGTCAAGTGGAACCTACTCAATAAATGTGGTTCAATAAAGAACTAAAATGCTTCCTATATTGGATGAATTAACTAACATGAAATAGGTAGGTCAAATTGAGTTCAGTATCCTAAGGCTGTTGATATGTGATGATATACTGCCATTCACAGAATTTGTTCCAGTTTATATGTTTACCATGTACAAGGGGAAATGCCCTTTTCCCCAAATTTTTGCCTCAGTGGGTATTTTAACCATTTTTCACTGAAAAATTACATATTTTTAACTTGTATTAACTTTGATCATTTTTGGAGTTTTAATAAAGTTGACAATTTTTCTTGTAAGTGCTATTGACATTGGTGCTGTGAATTTTCTGAAATTCAGTTTTCTCAAACGTGTTATTGATAAATTCAGCCTTATTTTATGATTCATAAGCATTATTAGATATTAAGACATTGCTAATTTTCTATTATATGTGTTTAAATTGACTTTATTTTTTTTTCAACTTGTATTTGGTTTTGATGATGGTTTTATTTTGGCCAGGAAGATGATTTTTATCATGTGTATTTCGATGGAGCTATATACTTTTACATCTTCTGAGTTTCTTACCATGATCAAAGGGGTGAGGCTTGTACAATTTGAAGATTAAGAATGTTTAATGATCACTGATTATTTCATATTTATTCAATTAAAAATTTGGAGCCATCTGTATCTGATTTTAGTCAAAGTATCCCACTTCGTAATCTTCCACTAAAGTGCTAGATTCTTGCCCCCAAATTACGAACTGAATAAATTTCCTTTCCATAGTGATTTTGAAGTGCATATTCTAAGTTCCTAAATATTTATTTTTAGACTCTCTAGTTCAATTCATTACTCTGCTTTAATTGTATTTAATACCACCACCACTAAATTGCATTTAATACCACTGTTTAAATATGTTATACAACTAGATTTATTCCATTACTCCTGTTTTATAGGATTTTATATCCTTTCGATAATTTTTAGTAGTGTTTTTCAGTCTCTTCTTTCAATGTCTCCTCTCATCCTGTTGTTATCATAATTATAGAAACAACAATATTATAGACATTTTTATTTTATGAAAAAAAACCCTGACAAGTTTATAATATTCTTCATCCAAAATAAAGTTTTAATTTTCTCATTGTTTCTTTAATTCTTTCAAATATATTAAAGTTATTTTTATCTGAGTCCTGCAAATTTCTTTTTAATACTTTTATTGGAGGACATATTTTGATGTTAGGTCAAAGGGACTCTTTCATTCGATGATATGTTTATAGTGACTCATAGACAGGAAATTAATTTTTTAAACTGTAATATTTTTAGACTTGTCATTTAATTATTGTTATTATTTCAACTATTTTATCAGTTCACACCTCCATAAAATATCACCATTTCCAACTATGTTTTGTGAAATTCATAATTATTCTCAAACATGATGATATTTGGATCTTTCATTATATTTATTTGCTTATCAGGCATTTCCAATGTGAAAACATAAGTTCTACATCTATTTTCCCAATTCATGTGTATTTTGCCCTTATTTATGGTATTTTTGATGTATCAAGAACTCAATTTTTACATTGTCAAATCTATCATTTTTTCCTATTTGTTTTATGGTGAAAGGGGCCTTTTAAACATGATAATGTGACATTTTTTTCTCCCAGTTTTTCAAGCAATTAAATGATTGTACCAAGAAAATTTATCTTAAATTCACTGATTTGCAAAATCATGCTTCATATATATTAATTCAACTTATACTGATTTCAACATGCTATATACTGATTTAAAGATATGAGACCAGATTCATGCCATATTTTATTCTTATTTTCTAAAAGCTATTAAAATAAATTAACTTATTACCATTTTGCTGGAAAGCAAAAAGTAGACATCTCTCTGTTTCAGAAATTGTGCAAAATTCCTAAAAGATAGAAAGGAGATAGAATTTGATTAATACATACAAGTGTTTGCTTTCTACTTAAAGATATAGGTATTGGCAATAGGGGGTTCTTTGCATGGTTTTTAGTTTGGGTTCCCTTAGAGGTGAATTAATCCCTTGCATAGACTCCCTCTTGTCTCATGGGTACTGAGAGTAGAGTTAAGATGTCTTTTGAGGAAAGATCAATAAGTGGGAGCATTTGGGTCAGTTTCCCAGCACGGGGTAAACTGGATGTACATGCATGCAAATAAGATCTGTCAAAGGATTTCCAGGTATAACTTTCCCTTTTCCAATAACATGGAAAACAGATCACTAGCAAGACCTACTGCTCTCCAATGGCTGAGCATGAGCAGCAATTGTAAGCACTGACTGACAATCCAAAGCACACCTGAGTGCTCAAACAAGAATCAACCTGTGTTCAAGAAGAGTCATTCCATGAAAGGAAGAGAAAACAAACTTCATGACATAAAGCATTTACAGTTAAGACCACCACATTGAGGTGGCAGGGAGAAAAGGACTTTTGAATATGTATGGGGATTGATGATAATACTGGATTATCCAAATTTTTTATAGTAGGATATGAAAGATAAATATTTGATATTTTAATATATAACATTAACTGTAAAGAAGATATTTAAAATAAATAAGATAGCTAAGCAACAAATTAGTAATTAAAAACCTGAACTTAGATATTGCCCTAAAAACCCAGCAATGAATGAAAATATGAGATATGTAATTACAAAAGGGTTAGAAGACATGGAATACTGGTTCAGTAGTTGCAATATTCATTTTAATATAAGGTTTTAAAGAATCTGCTTTTAAAAGACCAGAGATGAGAAAAAATTAAAAGATGTAACTCTCGTTACTGATAATATAGCAGATTAAATTACACCAACATTTCATACAGTTATATGGAAGAAACCAACATAACATTGTAAAGCAATTATTCTCCAATTAAAAATTTAAAAAAAGAATAAAACAAAATTAAAAGAACAGAGTATAAGCTTCAACAAGTCAGCAAGAGGGGAGGCTGAAATTAAATGAGTGATTATTAATGGTTACAAGGTTTCTTTTTAGGGGGGCAGGACATGAAATTCTTAAAAACTGAGGTTACATTTGCAAAACTCGGTAAATACACTAAAAGTCACTGAACTACACACTTTAGCAAACTGTAAGGCATATGAATTATATTTCCATGAAGTTTTTTATATAATAAAATACAAAAGAAAATCAACAGAATTATATGCAAGGAGACCACGAAAACATGGGTAAAGGACAGTCACGATAGACAGCTGAAACAGAATAACTCCAAATGAATTCCTAAACAAAAAAGAAATGAATCGTGACCAAAGCAGCATTTTAAGAGAAAAGGCAAAGAACTTTCCGAAACAGATGAAAACACCAAAAGAAAGATTTTATAAGGGCAACAAATCCCAAATAAGATGAAATAAAAGAAAAATCAGAACTAAATCCATTGTAATTTAACTGCAACTAGGAGAAGGCAATGGCACCTCACTTCAGTGTTCTTGCCTGGAGAATCCCAGGGATGGAGGAGCCTGGTAGGCTACCATCTATGGGGTGGCACAGAGTCGAACACGACTGAAGTGACGTAGCAGCAGCAGCAGCAGCAGGACAGGGAAGCCTGGCATGCTACAGTCCATGGGGTTGCAAGAGTCGGACACAACTGAGTAACTGAACTGAACTAAACTGAGCAATGACAAATACAAAGTTTTGAAAGAAGTTGGAGAGAAAAATACAGCTTATTTTTTCCTCTAGTTTTATTGAGATATAACTAATATATAGCACTATGTAAGTTTATGGTATGTAGCATAATGAAGCTAAACCTTCCTGTGCCCTCACATCTGGCAACAACCTATTTGTTCTCTGTATCTATGACTGTTTTTGTTTTGTTAGTTCATTTATTTAGATTTTTTCAGATTACATATATAAGTGAAATCATATGATATTTTTCCTTCTGAATCTGACATTTCATTTAGCATAATAGCCTCCAGGTCCACCCATGTTGTCAAAAATGACAAGATTAATTTTTTATGGCTGAGTAATATTCCATAAGAAGAGGTCTTTTTCCAACTGTATATTATTTTTAAGTTAATTAATTTATTTTAATTGGAAGATAATTACTTTACAGTATTGTGATGGTTTTTGCCATACATCATCATGGATCAGTCACAGGTATACATGTGTTACCCCCATCCTGAACCCCCCTCCAACCTCCCTCCCCACCCTATCCCTCTGGGTTACCCCAGAGCATGGGCCTTGGGTGCCCTGCTTCATGCATTGAACTCACATTTGTCATCTATTTTTCATATGGTAATGTACATGTTTCAATGACATTCTCTCAAATCATTGCACTCTCACCTTCTCCCAGTGAGTCCAAAAGTCTGTTCTTTATGTCTGTGTCTCTTTTGCTGCCCTGCATGCCTACTGTATATCCTTGCATCTTGCCTCTTGCCTCTTTTTGTCATAGATGAATTGACCATATGAGTATGAGTTCACTTCTGAGCTCTCTATTCTGTATCATTGCTATATGTGTCTATTTTGTGCTAGTACCATTCTGTTTTGATGACTGTAGCTTTGTAGTATAGTTTGAAATCAGGGACAGGCTTCCCCGGTGGCACAGTTGTAAAGAATCTGCCTGCCAATGCCAGAGATGCAGGAGACATGGGTTCCATCCCTAGGACAGGATGATCCCTTGGAAAAGAAAATGGCAACACACTGCAGTACTCTTGCTTTGAAAATTCCATGGGCAGAGGAGCCTGGTGTGCTACAGTCCATGGGGCCACAAACAGTCAGACTTGACTGAGCATACGTACACGTCACACACATTGAAATCAGAAAACCTGATACCTCCACTTTTGTTCTTACTCGAGACTCTTGAAATACTGATTGTACTTTCTGTGAAAAATGTCATTGCTATTTTGATAGGGGGTTGTGCTGAGTCTGTAGACCGCCTTTGGAACTACACCATTGAGTAATATTTAACAAGGGCATTCTAGGTGGCTCAGCAGTAAAGAATCCACCTGTCAATGCAGGAAATGCAGGTTCAATCCCTGGGTAGGGAAGATCTCTTGGAGAAGAAAATGACAATCCACTCCAGTATTTTTGCCTGGAAATCCCTTGGAGAGAGAAGCCTCGTGGGCGACAGTCCATGGGACAGCAAGAGAAGAGACTGCTGTTGCTGCTGCTAAGTCACTTCAGTCGTGTCCGACTCTGTGTGACCCCAACAACAACATTTAACAATATTTTTCTAATCCATGAGCACAGTATATCTTTCCATCTGTTTGTGTTGTTTTCAATTTCTTTCCTCAATGTCTTGTAGTTTTCCGAGTAAGGTCTTTTACTTCCTTAGGTAGACTTATTCCTAAGTCTGATGCAATTGTAAATAAGACTGTTTTCTTAATCTCTCTTTCTGATAGTTCTTTTTTAGTGTCTAGAAATGCAACACATTTCTGTATATTAATTTCATATATTGCAACTTTATTGAAGTATATTATTTTGAAGTCATGACATTCAACTTTTATTATTTTAACTGATTAATATTAAACCATTTAATTGTTAAGAAAACCTAGGTAGAAAAATCCTAAATAGTTTTACCCAGTGTCTCAGAGTTCAGTTCAGCTCAGCTGTGTCCGACTCTTTGTGATCCCACGGAGTGCAGCACACCAGACTTCCCTGTCCATCACCAACTCCCAGAGCTTGCTCAAATTCATGTCCATCAAGTCGGTGATGCCATGCAACCATCTCATCCTCTGTCATCCCCTTCTCCTGCCTTTAATCTTTCCCAGCATCAGCGTCTTTTCCAGTGAGTCAGTTCTTCACATCAGGTGGCCAAAGTTTTGGAGCTTCAGCTTCAGCATCAGTCCTTCCAATGAATATTCTGGACTGATTTCCTTTAGAATTCACTGGTTGGATCTCCTTGGAGTCCAAGGGACTCTCAAGAGTCTTCTCCAACACCACAGTTCAAAGGCAGCAATTCTTTGGCACTCAGCTTTCTTTATAGTCCAACTCTCACATCCATACATGGCTACTGGAAAAACCATAGCTTTAATTCAACAGACTTTTGCTGGCAAAGTAATGTCTTTGCTTTTTAATATGCGGTCTAGGTTTTGTCTAGGAGCAAGCATCTTTTAATTTCATGTCTGCAGTCATCACCAGAAGTGATTTTGGAGCCCAAGAAAATAGTCTCTCACTATTTCCTTTGTTTTCCCATTTATTTGCCATGAAGTGATGGGACCAGATGCCATGATTTTCATTTAATGTTGAGTTTTAAGCCAACTTAATGTTGAGTTTTAATGTTAAGTTTTTTCACGCTCCTCTTTCACTTTCATCAAGAGGCTCTTTAGTTCCTCTTTGCTTTCTGCCATAAGGGTGGCGTCATCTGCATATTTGGGGTTATTGATATTTCTCCCAGCAATCTCAATTCCAGCTTGTGCTTCATCCAGCCTGGCATTTCACATGATATACTCTGCATATAAGTTAAACAAGCAGGGTGGTGATATACAGACTCGACTTACTCCTTTCCCAATTTTGAACCAGTCTGTTGCTGGTTCTAACTGTTGCTTCTTGACCTGAATAAGATTTCTCAGGAAGCAGGTAAAGTGAAAGTGAAAGCATTAGTCACTCAGTCATGTCCAACTCTTTGTGACCCAATGAATGGTAGCCCACCAGGCTCTTCTGTCCATGGGATTCTCCAAGCAAGAATACTGGAGTGGGTTGGCATGCCTTTCTCCAAGGGATCTTCTTGACCAAGAGATCAAACCCAGGTATCCCACACTGCAGGCCGATTCTTTACTGTTTGAGCTACTCAGGAAGCCTGGTATTCACATCTCTTGAAGAATTTTCCACAGTTTGTTGTAATCTACATAGTCAAAGGCTTTAGCATAGTCAATGAAGCAGAAGTAGATGTTTTTCTGGTATTCTTTCGCTTTTTCTATGATCCAACGGATGTTGGCAAGTTGATTTCTGGTTCCTCGGCCTTTTCTAAATCCAGCTTGAACATCTGGAGGTTCTCAGTTCACGTACTGTTAAAGCCTAGTTGGAGAATTTTCAACATTACTTTGCTAGCATGTGAAATGAGTGCAACTGTGCAGTAGTTTGAACATTTTTGGCATTGACTTTCTTTGGGATTGGAATGAAAACTGACCTTTTCCAGTCCTGTGGACACTGTTGAGTTTTCCATATTTGCTGGCGTATTGAGTGCAGCACTTAAACAGCAACATGTTTTTGGACTTGAAATAGCTCAGGTGGAATTCCCTCACCTCCATTAACTTTCTTCATAGTGATACTTCCTAAGGCCCACTTGACTTCACGCCTCAGGATGTCTGGCCCTGGTGTGTAATCACACCATTGTGGTTATAAGGGTCATTAAAATCTTTTTTGTACAGTTTCTTCTGTGTTTTCTTGCCACCTCTTCTTAATATCTTCTGCTTCTCTTAGGTCCATACCATTTCTGTCCTTTATTGTGCCCATCTTTGCGTGAAATGTTCCCTTGGTAGCTCTAATTTTCTTGAAGAGAACTCTAGTCTTTCCCATTCTACTGTTTTCCTCTATTTCTTGGCTGTGATCACTTAGGAAGGCTTAGAATTTCTCACTGTCATGAAATTTTTTAAGGCACAGTTCAGAAATATATTATTAATAACCAATTATATTTTAACATAATTTATAGACTAAAATTTTGAAGAAGAAAAAGTGAAACAAAAATTCAAAATATATGATGATTTTTTTCACACCCTAAGTGTTGAAGAGTACAGAATATAATGGTAGCTATTTTCCTATTCTTCCATGAGAAACGGGATATTTTCAAGTATGGGCCCAGTTATCCTTTCCATGCCCTTTATTTGAAAATTGAATGCTCACGGTGGCAGTAGGAATTTTCTGGGTGAAATTATTCATCTGACTTATCTCTGCTTAATTTCTTTTAGTTCTAAAAGGAAAGAGGAGTTCACCAGTGTATTAGAGGTACAGGTATAGAAATAAGGCAGAAGTAGAAATTAGTTAAATATTGAGGTTCTAATAGTTACACTTATTATTTACAAAGCACCCTTATCTATTTAGCATATTATTCCTGTGTAAGGGATCATTAAATTATTCCAAACCTAAATATATCAAAATCCATTATTTATTAAAACAGTGTCAAATGTCGATTAGTTTTCTATCCTATGCAACTTCCTGCTGGGTTTTGGATATGGAATAGAATGATTTCAAATGGACATGTTTTCTCAGGCTAATATACATAGATACTTCTGCTAGTGTACCCCTCTCCAATTTTCATCTCTATTTTTTCAGTATTCAGAATTTCAGTATTTCAGAATATTCTATTCTTTACTCATCCCAGTAAACCATAATTAAAGGAACAAGAGACAGTTAATAGAATCTGCTGTTTCTTTTTTTTCTTTTCTGAATGCATTTTATTTTCTTTTATTAAATTAATTGATGTATTTAAATTGGAGGCTAATTGCTTTATGATATTATAGTGGTTTTTGCCATACATTGACATGAATCAGCCATGCGTGTACATGTGTCCCTCATCCTGAACCCCTCCCACCTCCTTCCCCATCCCATCCCTCAGGGTTGTTCCAGTGCACTGGCTTTGAGTGCCCAGTTTCATGCATCGAACTTGGACTGGTGATCTATTTCACATATGGTAATATGCATGTTTCAATGCTATTCTCTCAAATCACCCCACCCTCGACTTTTCCCACAGAGTCCAAAAGTCTGTTCTTTATATCTGTGTCTCTTTTGCTGTCTCGCATATAGGGTCATCATTACCATCTTTCTAAATTCCATATATATGTGTTAATATACTGTATTGGTGTTTTTCTTTCTGACTTACTTCACTCTGTTAATCTGCTGTTTCTATGAGGATACTAAGCAATGGGCTTTGACAATTACTGGAAACACAAACATAAAAGAGTGATCTAGAAAATTTCCCAAGTTGAAAAAGAAAACAAAAAGAACAAAGAAAAACGGACAAATTATCACTCATCACAATTCTCTACAACATACTAACTTTTTAGCCTAATGTTTACTCTACTTGGCCCAACCTCCATGGTGACAAAACTGTCTTCTCTATGCTTTCAAATTATTTGGAACATCAGTAGCTAATAATAATGGCAGGTATCGTCATTATAGCATATATCAAGGCTGATTAAGTTTTTGGCAAATTTTTATTTTTCTTAATGATAAAGCCTTTCAAATATCATTTAAAAAACAAAACAGTTTCAATAATATCATGAATGTGGGAATATTGCAATGTATTGTATACTCATCAATAACGAGTTTCAAATTACATAAAGTTCAGTCATAGTAAATCTTCTTCCACATGGATTTTAGTCTCCTAAAACTTGGTACAATGTATTCGTTAACTCTATCTCTGCTTTGAAGACATCTAACAAGTGTTTTAATGCACCTGATTTAAAACTGTCAAATGAGAAAAATTAAACTCTCAAAATGACATGAAATAGTATTGTGGCTATAGCTTAGGGCAGTAAAAGTTAGCAATCACCTCCCAAAGACAAAAATATCATTAAAATAAAGAAGACACTTCAATAGTTTTTACATCAAAGTTACCTGGCTATTTAAGTCTCCCAATCTTTTTGGACTAATAAGGCTTTCTTTTTTTTTTTTTCCAACAGAAAGAAATATTTCTTCAGACAGCCAGGGGAAACATGTCTGTGTTTTTCACTGTATGTAGACGTTCCCAGCTGCTGTAGATCTCAGATGTAACCAAGATGGAACAGCTTCCTATTGATCTAGTTCATTTCTTTGGAGGGAGATGGGCATCAACTAACTTCTTACAAAGAGGAAACGGAGAAAGTTATGGGGGGTGGAGGGAGAGGGAGAGAAACTCTCAATTTTAACTTCAGTGCTTCAAGGCCCTGACTATCTTCTATAAAAGTGTTTCCTTCTTGCTAGAATGCTTTTTGCTTTGCTTTCTATCTGGAGAACTCCTCAGCCCAGATTTCAACCGAAGTATTACTCACAGATGACTGTCTCTGATTCTCAGCATAATTCTCACTTCTACCTCAAATTAATCAATTATTCCTCTTAATACTGTTATAATACTTTGTCTGATTACAGTTATATATATAGTGATTTATTTTGCTATGTGCCTTTTACACTTAAACAACTGTTTTGTTCCCAGGATGTAACACAATCCTCGGCACCCAGGCAACAAAGAGGTGTTCTTTCTTTTCTTGAATACTTTTGGGCACTTACTATGAGCAAAGCCTCATGGCTGTGCTGAGTCCTCCAGGGACATAAAGATATATAATGCCACATTCTTGCCTTTAAGGATCATACGATTTAGAGGCTTCAGTTACATAAACTGTCCTAAAACAAAGCAAAAATTGAAGTCACAGAAGAGGGAGAGATCAAGAACTTGAAGTAAAATGAAAGCTAGGATACTTTCTATGAGAGAGTTCAAGGACACTGATTCGCTAACTGCTCTTTGTCCTTAGGGTAAGCAAGTAGTTCTTTCGGAAAAAGGCAAGTAATGAGTCGTCAGCAGACACATCTCTGTATCTGAGCAACTTCTCTCCCACAGGCTTCCTACACATCCAAACTATTTTTTTCTTATCTCCTTACATAGGTTCCCTTTTTTTTTCTCTCTCTTTTCTTTGTAGAGCTGAAGTTCAAGCATGTTTAGTAGCAAATGTGGAAGTATTATAGAGAAATCTATGTGGCAATTAGAAGACGCTAATCACAATGACATCTAACCTTCATAGTGACATACAACATATGAGACAGTGTTAGCTTCCACTGCCTGAACTGGTTTCTTTCATAATTAAAACTACCAAATGGTAGTGTGCAACTACCAAACTAAGTTCTACATTCCAAACCTCCAAGTGCATGAATGTCACTATTTCCTCTAATTATCGATCTCTTCGGGAAACACTTGCAACATTTAAAAAGTAAGAATGTTTAATATTGACATAGAAACATGTCTAAACACAAGTTTTGCTTAAGAACCATAGTGTAGGAATGACAGATGCATAAACAACTAAAATTGTATGTTTAACAATACAAGGTTAATTTTCAAAATACAAGCCCCATATACTTTTTGTTAGATTTACGACTAAGCATTTTATTATTTGAGCTATAATAAGTTATACTGTATCTTTTATTCCCATTTCTACATGTTCACTGCTAATATACAGAAATACAGTTGAGTTTTATGTGTTGATCTTATATTCTATTTTCTTGCTGAACTAAATTATTGATTCTAAAACTTTTGAGATTTCTGAGAATTCTATGAAGATTATCATGTTATCTACAAACAGAGAAAGTTTTATTTCTTCCTTTCTTTGATCTTTGCATTTTATTTCCTTTTCTTGTCTTATTTTAAATTGTAGTTGATTTATAATGCTACATTAGTTTTAGATGTACAGCAGAGTGACTCAGTATCTTATAGCTTAAGCTTCTTTAAAAGTTATTACAAAATAATGGCTATAATTCCCTGGGCTACACAATATATCCTTGTTGCTTATCTATTTGATAGACAGAAGTTTGTATCTCTTAATATCATACCTTTTACATGCCTCTCTCCTCTTCTCTCTCCCCACAGGTAACCTCCAGCTTGATTTCTATAATCGTGAGTCTGTTCCTATTTTGTTATATAGATTCATTTGCATTATTTTTTTAGATTCCACGTATAAGTGATGTCATACAGTATTTGTCTCTATTTCACTAAACATACTACTCTATAGGTCCAGAAGTCACTCTACATGTAAAACTGAACAGTTAAGTAAATGGACAATCCCCTGGAGGAGGAAATGGCAACCCACTTCAGTGTTTTTGCCTAGAGAATTCCATGGACACAGGAGCCTGGCAGGGTTCAGCCTGTGGGGTTGCAAAGAGTCAGACAAAACTGAGCAGCTAAGCCCACACATACACACACCTAAATGGATGGTGGAGAGTGGTAGCTGGATTTCCTATCATTGGAGTAGTAGTTCATATTTGAGAAAAGAGAGGAAGCCCGGAGGATTCATATGTTAATGGTTTAAAGACATCAGTAAGAACTTATGTTTAGTTTAATATAGCTATAGTTAAACACAGAAATATTTATAAATATTTGTATAACACAGGTTGGCATAAGCACGTATGTTTCTTTGCTCTGCCACCTACTTCAGTTCAGTTCAGTTCAGTCAGTCGCTCAGTCATGTCCGACTCTTTGCGCCCCCATGAATCGCAGCATGCCAGGCCTCCCTGTCCATCACCAACTCCCAGAGTTCACTCAGACTCACGTTCATCAAGTCATTGATGCCATCCAGCCATCTCATCCTCTGTCATCCCCTTCTCTCCTGCCCCCAATCCTAGAGTCTAAAAGGCACTGAAGCTACCACGGCAAGAGATTCCAATGGCCAAAACTCAAAGGATGCAAGAAACAAAATAAAGTAATGGATTATAATCCAAATTTTATTATGATTTTTAAAATTTATTTATTTTAATTGGAGGCTAATTACTTTACAGTATTGTATTGATTTTGCCATACATCAACATGAGTCTGCCATGGGTATAATCCAAATTTTAAAAAGTCAGTATTTGTATTCATATGAATAAATGATTGAATAAATAAACTGATAAAAGACACAAATCTTTCTTACAGATGAACTCAAAATAATTTACATGGATACACTGTTTCAAGCAGGCAACTGTGTCTCCACTCTTTATGTCTGAGTTTTGCAAACAGAAATTTCCCCAAAGATGAGAGTATGGGCATGGAGTAATAAAGGGTAATCTTACAGTAGAGATACCAAACACATCTCAGCCAAATGATCAAGGTCAAAACCATCAGCAATAAATCATGTAAGCAGTAGGTATTTTTGTGATGACATTTTACCTCTATGGTCTTCCTCTCAAATGGAGAAGGCAATGGCACCCAACTCCAGTACTCTTGCCTGGAAAATCCCATGGATGGAGGAGCCTGGTGGGCTGCAGTTTATGGGGTCGCTGAGTCAGACACGACTGAGTGACTTCACTTTCAATTTTCACTTTCATGCATTGGAGAAGGAAATGGCAAGCCACTCCAGTGTTCTTGCCTGGAGAATCCCAGGGACGGGGGAGTCTGGTGGGCTGCCATCTGTGGGGTTGCACAGAGTTGGACACGAGTGAAGTGACTTAGCAGCAGCAGCGGCAGCTTCCTCTCAAAAACACAGCACTGGTGGATGTCTGAGAAAAACACAAGACAGACTCCAATAGAGGGGCATCCTACAAACACTTCTCCAGAATTTCTCAAAACTGTCAAAGTCATCACAGGAAGTCTGAAAAAGTGTCACAGTGGAGAGGTGCCCCAAAAGACACAGAATCCAAATGTAATATGATGTCCTAGAAAAGATACTAGAAAAGCCAAAGACATCAGGTGAACAATAAGATATCAGGGACTTTCCTGGTGGTCCAGTGGTTAAGAATCTGCCTTCCAATGCAGGGGATGTGAGTATGATCCCTAGTTGGGGAGATAAGATCCCGCATGCCAGGCCCCCCACGTATCACCACTAGAGAGCCCTCATGTCACAATTAACAAGTCTGCACACTCCAGAGCCACAGCACGAGAATCTCTTATACCACAACTAGAGAAAACCGATGCACCACAGCAAAGACCCAGCCCAGCCAAAATTAAAAAACTTAAAAATGAAGAATAAGAACATCAGATTAACATATGGATTTTAGTTAATAATAGTGCAATGGTTATGGTCAATCTATTGTGGCAAATGTACCCTACTAATGTCAGATGGCAATATCAGGGGAAACTAGGTGTGGGGGTGTTGATATTCCCTGTACTACATTCAATTTTTCTATAAATCAAAGAGTACTACAAAACATAGAGTCCTCTTAAAAAAAAATACATGTCAGAGAATTCTAATATGTACATCACCTTTTCTGTAGACCACGTTTTGTCAGAATGCTCTGCCATGATCCATCAGTCTTGGGTGGCCTTACACAGCATGGCTCATAGTTTCATTGAGCTAGACAAGGCTGTGGTCCATGTAATCAGTTTGGTTAGTTTTCTGTGGTTATGGTTTGCCAAGAGAACACACTGGTCATACCAAACACCCTCTTCCAACAATACAAGAGAAGACTCCACACATGGATTTCAACAGATGGTCAGTACCAAAATCAGATTGATTATATTCTTTGCAGCCAAAGATGGAGAAACTTTATCAGTCAGCAAAAATAAGACCAGAAATTGACTATGGCTCAGATCATGAACCCCTTATTGCCAAATTCAGACTTATTGAAGAAAGTTGGGAAAACCAATAGACCATTTAGGTATGACCTAAATCAAATCCCTTATGATTATACAGTGGAAGTGAAAAATAGATTCAAGGGATGAGATCTAACAACAGAGTGCCTGAAGAACTTTGGACGGAGGTTCATGACATTGTATAAGAGGCAGTGAACAAGACCATCCCCAAGAAAAAGAAAGGCAAAATGGTTGTCTGATGAAGCCTTACAAATAGCTGAGGAAAGAAGAGATGCTAAAGGCAAAGGAGAAAAGGAAAGATTTACCCATTTGAATGCAGAGCTCCAAAGAATAGCAAGAAGAGATATAAAAGCCTTCCTCAGTCATCAATGCAAAGAAATAGAGGAAAACAGTAGAATGGGAAAGACTAGAGATCTCTTCAAGAAATTAGAGATACCAAGGGAACATTTCATACAAAGATGAGCACAATAAAGGACAGAAATGGTATGGACCTAACAGAAGCAGAAGATATTAAGAAGAGGTGGCAAGAATACACAGAAAACTTATAAACTTATACAAAAAGATCTTTATGACCCAGATAACTACGATGGTGTGATCACTCACCTAAAGCCAGACATCCTGAAATGTGAAGTGGGCCTTAGGAAGAATCACTATGAACAAAGCTAGTGGTGGTGATGGAATTCCAGTTGAGCTATTTCAAATCCTGAAAGATAATGCTGTAAAAGTGCTGCACTCAATATGCTGCAAATTTGGAAAACTCAGCAATGGCCACAGGACTGGAAAAGGTCAGTTTTCATTCCAATCCCAAAGAAAGTCAATGCCAAAGAATGTTCAAACTACCGCACAATTGCACTCATCTAACACAGTAGCAAAGTAATGCTTAAAATTCTCCAAGCCAGGCTTCAACAGTATGTGAACCGTAAACTTCCAGATGTTCAAGCTGGATTTAGAAAAGGCAGAGGAACCAGAGATCAAATTACCAACATCCATTGGATCATCAAAAAAGCAAGAGAGTTCCAGAAAAACATCTACTTTTGCTTTACTGACTACGGGAAATCCTTTGACTGTGTTGATCACAACAAACTCTGGAAAATTCTGAAAGAGATGGGAATACCAGACCACTTTACCTGCCTCCTGAGAAATCTAAATACAGGTCAAGAAGCAAATTAGAACTGGACATAGAACAACAGACTGGTTTCAAATCAGAAAGGAGTGTGTCAATGCTGTATATTGTCACCCTGCTTATTTAACTAATATGCAGAATATATCACGCAAAATGCCAGGCTGGTTGAAGCACAAGCTGGAATCAAGATTGCTGGGAGAAATATCAATAACCTCAGATACGCAGATGACATCACCTTTATGGCAGAAAGTAAAGAGTAACTAAAGAGCCTCTTGATGAAAGTGAAAAAGGAAAGTGAAAATGTTGGCTTAAAGCTCAACATTCAGAAAACTAAGATCATGGCATTTGCATTTGGTCCCATCACTTCATGGCAAATAAATGGGGAAACAGTGGAAAGAGTGGCTGACCTTATTTTGGGGGGCTCCAAAATCACCACAGATGGTGACTGCAGCCATGAAATCAAAACACGCTTGGTCCTTGGAAGAAAAGCTATGACCAACCTAGACAGCATATTGAAAAGCAGAGACATTACTTTACCAACAAAAGTCTGTCTGATCAATGCTATGGATTTTTCAGTAGTCATGTATGAATGTGAGAGCTGGATTATAAAGAAAGCTGAGCACCGAAGAACTGATGCTTTTGAACTGTGGGGTTGGAGAAGACTCTTGAGTCTCTTGGACTGCAAGGAGATCCAACCAATTCATCCTAAAGGAAATCAGTCCTGAAAATTCATTGGAAAGACTGATGCTGATGCTGAAGCTGAAACTCCAATATTTTGGCCACCTGATGCAAAGAACCAACTTACTGCAAAAGACCCTGATGCTGGGAAAGATTAAAGGTGGGAGGAGAAGGGGACCACAGAGGATGCGATGGTTGGATGGCATCACCGACATGATGGACATGAGTTTGAGTAAGCTCCAGGAGTTGGTGATGGACAGGAAGCCTGGCATGCTGTACTCCATGGGGTCATGGAGTTGGACGCGACTGAGTGACTGAACTGAACTGAACATTACCTTTCTGTTGGTGTCTGTTAATTTTCTTTTCCCAATCAAATTACTGTCAGAGTTCTTGGTATGACAGTTAATTGTTTTAAATTTAAACCTGGAAACTTGGGGGCACTGCCTGAATGTTCCTTAAATCCCTTGTTTTAGCAGGAACCCTCTTACACTGCTCCACTGGGAATAAAGCACTGCTACCTTATTACTGCCAGCTGCAGGTGGAACTCTAGTCTTCCCATGTAGCCTCTGTTAATAACCAGGGAAAGGGGCTTCTTTACTCTGCTGAGTAAGTTTAGGAGTTCTTGGGTCCCACAGTGACAATCATGGGGTGGGTGTTCTAGTTGCTGCACGGTGGTTGTTAGACTCTAACTCTCTACTAGAATTCTTCTGATGTCAAGTCATGAGGGAAAGGAAGAAGCAGCTCATCACCACCCGCTGGGGACAGAAGTCTCCACTGACATGGAAGTGGGGGAAAAGAGAAGTGGAAGGGGTGAGATGGTTAGCAGGGATCATCATTGCCCAGCAAGGACAAAAATCCAGGCTCCCTACTTACCCCTAATCCATTATCACCCTTGCAGAATGGAGGTAGGGATGGAGTATCTTATTATAACCTAACAGTGGTGGCTTTCTAGGTTCCCTATGAGGAATATTCAGGGGAATTCTGGACTAGAATATGGAAGAAAAAAAATTATTCTATCTGAAATTCATAGTGTATATAAGACCATGTCATATTTGATTTAGATTTGAAGTCTTTCAAAGTTTCTGGGTAGAAAAAAATTGAGCTCTTCCTTCCTAAATAAAATGAAAGGTGACTCCAAGTGCCTGGGGATGGCTGCAAGATGGGGAGGGGACTGGCTTTCCAGAGTTTGGCTGGACACTTGCTGGCTCTACCTGGATATACAAGAAGAGAATTGGAGTGAGCTGGCACACAGGCAGTAGGCAGTTTGGGAGGAACATGGGAGTGTCCCATAAGTCAAATGGTAGCTGAGTTTCAGTCCCCTGGTTCATTTAGAACTCCCAACTCAAGACCAGGGAAAAACTCTGCAATGTAATAACTTAAACACGCATTCCTATGGGACTTCCCTGGTGGTCCCAGGCTTAAGACTCTGCACTTCCAATGTAGGGGACTCAGGTTCCATACCTGACAGGGAGCTAAGATGTCACATGCTGCAGGACAGCTAAGCCTGCATGCCACCTAAGCCCACACACCACAGTGAAAGATCCTGCATTCCCCAACTAAGATCTGATGCAACCAAAAATAAAATAAATATTAAAACAAAAAACAAAACAAAACAAACAAACATGCATCCCATGAGAGAGGCAGAGTTTACAAGTCTGCCATTTGGAGGAGGTGAAAAGTCAGTCAGCACTGGCAAAAACAACAGGAGAGATCCATAACAAGAGCATAAAAATCTTGCCTCGTTCAGTTCAGTTCAGTTCAGTTCAGTCACTCAGTCGTGTCTGACTCTTTGTGACCCCATGGACTGCAGCATGCCAGGCCTCCCTGTCCATCACCAACTCCCAGAGTCTACTCAAACCCATGTCCATTGAGCTGGTGATGCCATCCAGCCATCTCATCCTCTGTTGTCCCCTTTTCCTCCTGCCACCAATCCCTCTCAGCATCAGAGTCTTTTCCAATGAGTCAACTCTTCACATGAGGTGGCCAAAGTACTGGAGTTTCAGCTTTAGCATCAGGAGAATTTTTGCTTATGCCTCTCCCACCTTCCAACTGTAGCTTCCCTGATGAACTGGACTCCTACAGGTCTCAGAGTTAGAAATCTTCTTCCTCTCTTGCTCCCTGGTCAGCATCTCGGCTCAATCTTGCACGGGCAGCAGTGACTCGTGGCAGAGGGATGGGGGATTATGCAGAGTATGATGAGGAAATGAATTTTAAATTGAGTTTGACTCTGAAGCTTTAAAATGGACCAAATTTTAATAACTGGTTTGGGTTTTCAAGCTGTAACATGATCCACATTTTAATAACTGCCAGTGAATGGAAAGCTGTGGAATTCACATGGTATCATTAGTGGATTGCAAAGTGAAATTCAACAAAGTAGTGATGGAAAAAAATAAAGTTCTTTCACATTTCTACCCCCCTCCCAAGTTGAGGCTTCTTGACAAACTGTTTACTGAATAGAAGATATTTAAGACATGAACTGTTTTTCTTCTTTATCATTGGGTTTGTGACCCTATGACTGTGTTGACTGTGATAAAATGGGTGTATGATATGCCTAATGCCATTGACTAATACAGAAAAAAATGTTATTTTTCATTTTCAGTGAGGGCCATTAAACATAACGCTTCTACTTTCTGTCTTCCTGTTTACAAAGTAGATTAGGATACAATCCCCAGCTTCTACTGCTATTCTTCTTGACATTTCTCTTACCTGCTTTTCTTCCCCGTTACCCTGCCTTTGAGAAAGAGTGTAGGCATTGATTGTAGATCAACTTAATAATGGGAACATCTGGTGGAGCCTGACAGACAGATTGCCTGCCTACTTAGACCTTCTACATGCATTAAAAAAAAATCATAAGAACTTGGTCTTTCCAAAGTGGAGCTGACCTGATAAATATCACCTCCTTCCTGGGGAAAAAAAAAAACAGAAACAAACAAACAAAACTCAACATAATTGACAACTGTACAACATCAGAGATGAAACAAGAAGAAATTGAGTTAACGAGACTTGGTTGCCATTTGATTTGTGAAAAAATAACATTTTTAATCTTAAATTTCACATTTTGAAGTCATTTAAAAAATGTTAAATGTTGCAAAAAATAAAGAGTAAGAATAGTAAAAAGAACACCTGTCTTTTACTTCTATTTACCTATCCTTAGTATTTTACCACATCCCCTATGGGTATGTTTCTCTATTATTTTTTTCCTGAGCCATGTGAAAATAAGCTGTATATATCATGGCCCCTTTACGTCTAATACTTCAATGAGTATTTCCCAAGAATGGAAGTATTTTCTTGCACCCCACTAGTAGAGTTGATAAATTCATAAATGTATATTGACAAAGTACTTTTTCTTAAACTACCACACACTATAACAAATTTATCTGTTGATTTAATAACATGCCTTATAGCATTTTCTAAAGAACAAAGTCCTCTGAAATTTAAACTTAGTAAGGAATACATCATCTGAGCAAGCAAATATAAGAAAGTGTATGGAATACATTCGTAATGTCCCACTGTGCCAGAAGAAATTGGAAGAAATTGGAAAAAGATGCTTTGCTACTTAGGTCTTTTCATGAAACTGATGCAGTTATGTAAGAAGAAGACAAAAAAATCAGAGAGGAATATGACCTTAGGAAACTTCCTGGTCTAATCTATCTTCTAAAAGATGCTCATAAGGTAACTGAGAGTTTGCTGGTAATTATTCACTCAATATGTCCAACTGGAACTTAAATTGCAATTCATTACCAAAAAGTGTATTTCTGGTCTGTGACTCCAACTGCCTAGATGACTGATAATGAGGGAAATGCAAATCAAAACCACAGTGAGATATCATTTCACACTTGTCAGAATGGGTATCATCAAAAAGACAACAAATGAAAAATGTTGTGAGTATGCGGAGGACAGGGAGCTCTAGTAAACTGTTGGTGGGAAAGAAGGTTGGGGCAGCCGTTATGGAAAACAGAGGAGGTTTCTCAAAATTTTAAAAGAACTATGACATGATTCAGCAATTCCACTGCTGGGAAAATGGAAATAATAATTTGGAAGGACCCAAGCACCCCAATATGTATAGCAGCCCTATCTACGATAGCCAAGATATGGAACCCACCTGTGTCCACTAACAGATGAGCAGATAAAGCAGACATGGCATGGAATGTTACTCAGTCATAACACAGAATGAAAGTTTACCATCTGCAACAACATGGGAGAATCTGGAAACCATTATGCTTGATGAAGACAGAGAAAGACAAATACTGTATGTTTTCACTTACATGTGGGATCTAAAATTTAAAGCAAAGGAATGAATATCACAAAACAGAAACAGGTTCATAGATACACAGAACAAACTGGTAATTACCAGTAGGGAGACGGTTGGGGGAAGGGAATGAAGAGGTACACTTCAAATAAGATGCAAGGATATAATGTAGCCAGTATTTTATAATGCCTTTATTTTTTTTAATTTTAAAATTTATTTATTATTTATTTTAATTGGAGGCTAATTACTTTACATGTTGTATTGGTTTTGCCATACATCAGCATGAATCTGCCACGGGTGTACATGTGTTCCCCATCCTGAACCTCCCTCCCTCCTCCCTCCTCCCTCCTCATACCATCCCTCTGGGTCATCCCAGTGCACCCCAAGCATCCTGTATCCTGCCTTGAACCTGGACTGGCGATTCGTTTCTTATATGATATTATACATGTTTCAATGCCATTCTCCCAAATCATCCCACCCTCTCCCTCTCCCACAAAGTCCAAATACTGTTCTATGCATCTGTGTCTCTTTTGCTGTCTCGCATACAGAGTTATCATTATAATGCCTTTAAATTGAATATAATCCATAAGAATATCACAACAGTATGTTATATAGCTGAAAGTATTACAACATTGTAAATCACTGTACTTCAATAAAAAAGAATAAAAATGGTCAGTCAGTCCAAGTGATCTTTTAATTAGTTCATCTAATCATGTCCTTCCTAGCATTTTGAAAAGAACACGCACCTTGGAGCAGACTTGATCCATATGCTAGATTGTGCTGCCCACACATTGTAGGGTAGGGGCTGCGTCTCAAGTGTGCAGAGCTGAAATGATAAAACCAGCCACATGTTCTGCCCATAGGTGTCCAGGCCTCTTCCCAAGGCAACTCACAGCTCCTCCCATCAATGAGTGGAGACTAGTTTTTGTTCTTTGACTCTGGTTGACCATATGTGACTTTCTTTTTGCCTATGGGACAAGAGCAAATGTGATTCAGACAAAGACTTGAAAATTGCTTGAACACGGAGCTCACTCACTTTTTTCCCTTCTTTAGAATCCTGAAACCACCTTGTTTTAGTTTCCTGGGGCCTCCATAACAAAGTACCACAAATGGGTAGCCTGCAACAAGAGACATTTATCCACTTACACTTTTGGAGGCTAGAAGTCTGAGATGACAATGTCATTGGGGTTGGTTCCTTCTGAGAGTTATAAAGAAAAATCTACTCTATGCTTTCCCCTGAACTTCTGGGGTCTCCCAGGAATCTCTGACTTAGGTTGGCATGTAGCTGCATCACTGCTGGCTCCCCACCAACTCGACATGGCCTTCTCCTCTGTGTGTGTATCTGTTTGTCCTCTCCCCCTTCTTAAAAGGACAGCTCACATAATTGAGCTGAAGACAATTGTTTTAAGCCACTATGTTTTGAGGTGCGTGTTCATAGCAAAAGCTGATGGGGCTATTTTCATTACCTCTGGAGCAGGTTTGCTATCAAATCAACTTAAACCAATAGACAGAACACTACTCCAGTCTGTTTCCCTTTGTGATTTCTCAGATAGAGAAGTGAACGTAACAAAAGCTGGTGCTGAAGATACTGTAATGTTGGTTATTAACCCTTCAGAAGAGTCACTCACAAAGGCGAACAGGTAGGTGGAGGGCAACATCAGCTTGTATTAGTCGCTCAGTCATGTCTGAGTCTGTGAGCCCATGGACTGTAGCCCACCAGGCTCCTCTATTCATGGAATTCTCCAGGAAAGCATACTGGAAAATTCATTCCCTTCTCCAGGGCATCTTCATGACCCGGGAACTGAACCCAGATTTCCCTCATTGCAGGCAGATTCTTTCCCACCTGAGCCACTAGGGAAGCCCTGAAGATACCATAATATTGGTAATTAACCATGGAGGAGTCACAAGCAAAGGCAAAAGGCAGGTGGAGGGCAACACCTAAGATTATTATAGATCTTTGAACATCAATCTAGATTGACATATGAAATATATAGTCCTTGAATTTAGTTCCATGGAAGCTCCTGATTACACAGTGTTCCTGGGGAGAGAGTCATTACTTGGTCTCTGCCTCAAAACTCCTCAAAGATCAGAATTATTATGGTACTAGAGGTTGACTCAGGAGAAAGCAATAGCACCCCACTCCAGTACTCTTGCCTGGAAAATCCCATGGACGGAGGAGCCTGGTAGGCTTCAGTCCATGGGGTTGTGAAGAGTCAGACACGACTGAGCAACTTCACTTTCACTTTTCACTTTCATGCATCGGAGAAGGAAATGGCAACCCACCCCACTCCAGTACCCTTGCCTGGAGAATCCCAGGGACAGGGGAGCCTGGTGGGCTGCCATCTATGGGGTCGCACAGAGTTCGACACGACTGAAGAGACTTAGCAGCAGCAGCAGCAGCAGAGGTTGACTCAAGGTTGCAACTTACATCTATTCAGTTTTTAATTCAAACTCTAGGCTTCTGAATATTGAGAAGGAGAAAGTATGAGAAAATGTACATGGGAGTAATTGTAATGGTCATTCATTTTATGGGACAAGGTTTAGAGTTTTTCCTAAAATATTTTCAAAAGCAGAAACTTTCGCTTAGTCCACAATTTTCCTGAAAAGATCATTATTACTGCAATGGATTAAAAAAGAAACCTGTCACTTTTATTTTGAACAACAATTTATTTTTATTCCCCTTAAAATGTTTACAGGGAATGTTTAGAAGGTGATAACCATGCAGAGAACTAAAGATAATCTCAACAATAAATGTCATTGTTCAAAATGTAATTTACAGCCAGCAGTAGGAATGATGTGGGATTCCCAACATGTTTCTTTATCCTTTTTCTACTCCCTGGAGTGTTTCCTGAGTGCTATCATTACATAGCCTGCAGTATTTCAGCTCACATCTTCAAAATGGAAACAGATTTTTAAAGATATGTGACTTTCCCGAAAATAAGTTCTAGATTTAATAGACTTTTGACATAATGTATTATATCTTTAAGAAGTCAGAAGAACTGGAGAAGAATAAAATTGAAAAACTATATATATTTTTATTCTTCTGGATTATAATGGCTCCCAATGCACAGAACAAGGAATTATGAAAGAGAGAGAGAGAAAGAAAAAAAAAAGGAAATTTAAATGGTGGAACAAAGCCATTAGGAGGCTATCCATCTGTCTGGATGGTTCAGAAGCATCCTTGACAGGTGGTAGATACATGAAATGATGACCTCGGGAGGGCCCCTTCCAGAACTGTGAATAAATGAAACTGAGTAAAAGCGGAGTTAATAGAGTAATTAATTCCTCCTCTGATCATGCCTTGGTTTGTCTCCCTAGATATTTAAAATAATTATATTGAAAGGAAGAGCAAGAAGTTTTTAGAACAATTATCTCTATATTTTGATTGGCTGTTCCTCAGTCTAAGAAGGAAAAAGACTCCTTTTCTTGAATGTGATTGAGAGATGCTATTAGAGCAATTAATTCATTGCTCTAATTGTTTCTTGTTCATTTGCACATGTGGGAAGAAAAGAGTACAAAGATGACTTCAGTGAATTTTTTTTTCTGAAAAGCATGTTCTAAAAAACTTTTGAAAGCCAACTGCAAGAGGGAAAAGTCAACGAATTTCTATAGTTTGATTTAAATGATAAAATGGAAAGAAAAAGATAATTCTTCTAGGAGATCTTGCAGCTCCTGATGGATACTTATATTTGATATTTTTCAACATGCTTAAAGTAAGGCTAAGAAAATGTCCACCTTGAACTTTTCCATACACAATGGGAAAACACAGGATTGTACTTCAGAAACACAAGCATTGATATCATAAAAGCAAAAGTGATTTAAGCTGTTACCAAAACCAGCAAGGAAGTCAGACCACCTTCTTTAGGTCTAGGGAGTCTATACAGTCATCAACCAAAGAGAAAATCTGCAAAACGCCTGATAAGCTATATATGCAGTGCTAGCAATCATCTGTGGGAAGATGGGATTTTAAGCCCCCATTAGAGGGTTAGTATGGGAAGATCCCATGGAGAAGGGAGTGGCAGCCCACTCCAGTATTCTCGCCTGGAGAATCCCATGGGCAGAGGAGCCTGGTGGGCTCCAGGCCATTGAACTGCCAGGAGTTGGACACAACTAAAGTGACTGAACACAGACATAGCCAAAAAGAGGATCTTAGGAAAAGCTGAACTCACTTGGAGAAAGAGTCCTTCCTTTCTTTAGCAGAGGAAGGACACAGTGCTTCTAGAACAGCTCTTAGACTTAAAGGTGTGTGCTGCAGAATTGTGGGTAAATTCATCCAAAACCATTCAGTGGAGAGTTTAGCTCCAGTGTAATATGAAATCTCCGAATAATGCTGAGGTTAAAGATCAACCATTCAGTCCAGAAGCTGTTATTCTAACTCTATACAACCTAGTTGCTACTACTCCAACTCTTGCTGCTTCTTTCTTAAAAAAAAAAAAAAATATATATATATATATATATTTATGGCTGTATATTGGCTTTCTCTAGTTGAGGTGAGCATGGGCTTCTCACTGTGGTATGTCTATTGTTGCAGAGCACGGGCTCTAGGGTGCATGGGTTTAGTTGCCCTGTGGCATGTGGAATCTTCCCTGACCAGGGATTGAACCTATGTCCCCTGCATTAGCAAATGGATTCTTAATCACTGGACCACCAGGGAAGTCTCCTGCCTCTTCTACACTTTTCAAGATCAGAGCCGGCTGTAAGAGGAAAAACTTGGTATATCTAAGCAAGATCTATACGATTTAAAAAAGACACTATGACATCTTTCTATACAGTAGCATACATTAGAGACAGCATCTGATAACGGCTTCCGCAGACCCAAGGAGTGCTCATAGACCCAGGACCAAGAATGTGGAACCCAGAGCAAAAATGCCAGAAAAGATGACCTCTGGGGAAAATAAGGAATGGAAATATTCATAGATAATATACTACATCTCTTTCGTTTGCGTCTTCAGATGGACTCTCTCCATATTTCCTCAGAGATAGAGGTATAACAATTTATAGCTGCAGCACTGGGATTCTGCATTCTCTGGATCCTGGTTGCATTTAGCCAGTTGGTGAGGCCCCAGTAAACGTGAAGAAGAAAGGAGACTATGGCGTTGGGTATTCCTCTGGCTCCTTCCGTGAAACACAGCTAGGGCTAGCTGTGTCCTAGGACAAAAATCACTCTGTTTCTGAAGACAGTCTCCTCTGCATAGTCCTCTAGTTCTAGAATCCAGGACCTGGGGTGTTAGGAGCATCAAATTTTCCCAAGATCAGTGCACTCTCCTTTTTTTTTTTAAGAAAAAAATTCTTTGGCAATTCATTTATAAGTAGATATTTGTGCTAATTTGCTCAAATTGTTCTAGTTTGAGCACAGTTTTTGTTTTCTGTCTGCATTCTGACTGATGCAGGAAACATATATACAGGAAAAGTCTTCACCTTTGAATATATCACTCAAGGCTTCACAGATAATCATGGAGCACACATTATGTACATTCCCGACTTGCTGCTCTTTCTGTCTTGTCTGAGAGAGGAGATCTATGGTTTTCATGGTTTATGCTAAAATGGAAAAAATAAACCAATGTCTCTCATTAGTGCTCGAGTTTATTCTATGGAAATAAAAATGGCTGGTGGGTATTTAAACCTTCAGATAGTCTTCCTCTAGCTTATTGACACACATTTGTAAAAACTGCTTTGTCCTTTTCTGTGAGGCTTCCAAAAACCTCTGCAGCAGAGTCACTCATTATTGTAGGAAAGCTGGATGCACAGGGAAAAGAACCACCGCAGCCCAGGAAATCTGGATCCTGAGTCTGTCTGCACAATAGAACAGACAGTGTTTTTCTGAACTCTGAACAATGGGCATGTAAGGATACTGTCAGCTGCAGAGCTAAGCGGTTTGGATTGACAACAACATAAATCAGCTCTGACAGTGCATCCCCTTGGCCAAGTTCACTCATTCATCCAAATTAGAAAACAGAAGCTTAGAAATACGCAGCTCGCTATTGAAGGATAGAAAACATGTTTGGGGAAGCGACTTGTGGTAACACGCTAGACGGGCAATAAAATGGTGCAGGACTTAGCTGAGCAATTAGCACAGTCACTAGGACTCTAGATATATGATCCGATTGTTTCTTTTTTATTTGTCTTAATACATATATTCGTTTTCTGAAATGACACTTAGGAGAAACGAAAAATGGTTTGGGTTGATAGGGATGACAGTAGAATCAGGAAGGTTGATAGGTCTGACAGTAGGGAGAGAAGGTAGGGAATATTAAATCATCTCGCCCACAGGCTGGGGAGGGATATTTGATAATGTGTTTCAGTAATGTTTCAATTTCAGTTGTCCTGGGTTCAGCCAGCCTTCTACCAACAGAACAAGGAAAGACGGTATTTGACAAGTCCACCCTCTCGGTGTGCTAACGTTCTCTTCCATAAATGAACACCGGAAAGGAAACACATTCAGTTTCCTATACCGTCAGGATTTTATAAACAGTCACTACTATTCGATTGTAGAGTTTCTTAAAAGACTGGACCTACAGAGAATGGAGTATTGTAGCAAAGGTTTTCAGATTCCATATGTGAAATATGATAGCACTTAGACAACTTCTCCACTGCACTGGCATCAAGCTCCCATCCCTTCTCAGTGATATTCCTTAGATCTTGCCTGGAAAATGACCACCGTTTTCTTACTAACCTCAACACCCTCATATTCTTCCCACTAGTTCTAGGATTATCTTTTTAAACTGCAAGCCAGGCTGTGCTATTCCTTTGGCTTCTGACTGCTCCCAGGACTCAGTCTAATTGTTTGCTGTAGAATTCGTGGTGCTTCCTGCTCTGACTCCTTCTCATTTTTAGCGGCAGCTGGAAGTCAGTAGAATCAGCACGATTTCTAGCTGCTGGCAATGAACAATGTGACCTTTGATAAATTCCTTCTCCTTCCTGGAGTCAGCTCACCTATTGCTTAAAAAGAAAACCAAAGGAAGGGAGGAGGAAGGCAGGGAGGGAAGGACAAAATGAGGATGGAAGGGGGGAAGGAAGGGAGGGAAAAAACTAAAGCAGTTTTCTCTAAGTCTTTTCCCAGTTAACACTATGAATCTGTCCCTGCACTGTCCTGTTTTAATCTTTTAATTTCTAACTCCATGTTTTTCTATCATTTTTCTCTCAACCTGGAACACAGCATCAACCTTATGCACCCGCTAAACTTCTACACATATTCTGAAACTCAGTTCAAAGACCACCTTCCAAATGAAGTCTTAAGTGGCCAGATAAACATAACTTCCCTTCATCTGTACTTTAAGAAAACATTAGTAGCAATTCTTCTAGAATTTATACTACAGCTAATGATTACCCAGTCAGCTTTGCTCTGGTAGTCTTTCTATACCGTTTTGTCTAGAGCAGCATTCCGCAAACTTTATGTTACCAGGGCGCAGTTTCACGGAAGACAACTTTCCCGTAGACCGAGGCTGGGCGGGTGGAGTGGGTGTGTGATTTCGGTTTCACCTGCTGCTCACCTCCTGTTGTGCAGCCAGGTTCCTAACAGGTCATGGGCCGGTGCTGGTCCTTGGCCCTGGGGGTGGGGACCCCTGGCCTAGAACATATCCTGACAAATAGTTGTATCAACAGAATGAGTGAAATGGTGTCTCCATCAGGAAGTAGAAAGGGCAGTACCAGATGATATTTTTGGTACTGTCATCCACAGGACATGCACACAAAGACACAGAGCTTTCTCCTGCTGCCAGATGAGCCAATTCCAGCCGAGGCTGAGGAGCAAACTGGAACACATGGTCTCCAGCACTCTGGACCCTTTTAAAAGTCATCACAAACATTATGGAAAAATCTGAATGTACTTTTGGCCAACCAATACATTAAACATTAGAATCCCGAGGCGGCGGTGGGGGCGGGTAATCCTTCAGGTAAGGAATTTGGGGCTGATCTGGTTTCATGCACTGATCAAGCCTAAGTAAAACCTGTGACCGGGAAAAACAGGGACACCTTCCTAGTAACGGCAGTGCAGGATCTGATGCCCAGTTCTTGACTCTTTTTAAGACCTTGCTCCTTATACTGCTGTACCCCCACACTGGCTTCCATCTTAGCAAGAAATACCTTCCTCTACAATGTCTTGGGAGAGATGGAGCTTGTCACAATTCCTGAACCACTGACCTAGCAGCAGCCTATCCCTGTAAGCTCCCCACAGTCATTTTGTCCTCTGAATCATCTCATACTGCACCACTAGGAACTTCTTAAAGTTACTATGAACAGCTCCCTTAAGAGACTGCTGATAATCCATCTCAAGTGTCAGGCAGGGAAGAAAACTTGTAACGGACCAGAGCGTTTTTGAAGTATCTCAAAACTTTATTCCCTACCCCATCATATCAGACTGCCACTACTTAATACTTTAATGATACTTTAAGTAGAAAAACTACTCTGACTCTCCTCACAGTTCAAGAGGGTAAACATGCTCTAAAATGTAAGACCATCTCACGTGGTTTTCTTTGTAGATTTATTTTCGTTCTTAGCCTTGATACCCTGCCATACTGCCTAATTTTATACCTACAGTGTGCGAATAGTCCTACCATGTTTAAGGGGACTCCAACTCTTCCACAGAGACGACAATCCCTTTCTTTCTCTTACAACTCAGCACATGGGCAGGGCTTGATTCATCACTGTATTTCCCAAAGTCTGAATTATTCTAGTTGGAGAATATCACAAATTCATTTTCCTCAGAAGATAAGAAGTATATACATTTTTCCTGGAGAAACTGGCTTTAAAGTGTCTGTAGGCATGTATGTCAAAAAAGTGCTAGTTATCTATGAATAACTACTTTCCATTTCTGTCCTGCTAGCAAGAATGCCAATGGTATTTGGTAAGAATATATGCTCACCTTCAAAAAGACAACAAACAAAAAATTTTATAGGTATCACCATGTGACTTGAGCAGAAGATGACTGGCCTGGACAGGGAAGGAGGCTATTTTGCACAGATATATACTGACAAGTTTGGTTGGCATCCTTTTTTCCAGCCTGGAAGGGAGACACAATGCCCAGAAGCTCTGCAGCCATTCTGTGTCCAAGGACCAAGGATGGCAGAGCAAAAAGGCAAAAGGAGTATTCTGGAAGCCACAGCACTAACCCTGGACTGCCTACCTTTGGATGCTTTGCAATCTGAGAAAACAAATAAATGGTTGAGTTGGATGTATTTGGTTTCTTCAACATGTGGCTGAATCATAAAGATGAAGCACTGAACAAGAGGTGGAAGAATTAAGATGCTCATTCATGAAGTCTGCTAGCAGCACAGTCTCTGGTTGACCTCTATGAAAATATTAAGGGGAGAAAGTACAAGTTTCCCCACATAGACTTTAAAATATGAAGTGAAATACTTCCCAGTAAAATTGTTCCAGACATAGGGTGATTAATATAAATTCCTTTCTGATTGTCCCAACAGCCTTATGAGATACATATTTCACTTCCCTTTTGCAGGTGAGGAAATGGAGATTTAGAGGACATAACTGTTTTATTTAAACTTTACTTAGCACTACAAGTCATGGAACTTGGATCCAAAGTCAGCTCTGTTGGCCAAAAATCACGCTTCTCGGTGTATCCTTAAAGTAACTTGAAAACTTATCAAGGACACAGAAGAATGAAAATGGACCCAGCTTTTGCAACAAGTGACATGGAGTGCTCTGAGAGTAAGATCTCTGAGTTTTTGCTACCAAAGATGTAATGGTGCAAAACTATAGAAACCGACACTGAGTAGCTATTGATTTTTTGGCTAAAGAGTTCATCATAAGCAGATTCTTCCTCTCCCTTCACGCAGCAACAGAATGAAAAGCCATCCCCAGTATCTTACAGAAACAAGATTCCCTAAAGAAATACTTGTACTTTAAAGTTACATATTGTGGTTGAACAAGGAATTTAGAAGCTAAAGATAGTGGTAAATGACCATGGGAATAGGACAGCATAAGAGCAGATACTCATTTCTCAGCACCAACGGGAAGAGGATGAACAGAGCCTGGATCACTCGGAAGAGTACCAGTGGAACTTGGACAAATCAGGAAAATTTATACTAGTTAGCCAGCCTGTTTTCTTACTTAGGACTAATGAAATGTTTCCATTAGTTGAAAATTCATAGCACATCTTACAGATATTTTAATTACATGCAATTATGGGTGAGTAAACTGTCTAGGAAATTTTACATTGTTTTCATTGCAAAGTCATGTGCCTAGTACCATTTATCTCATCTCTGTGTTTTTTCATTAAATTTCTCAGGTGTTAAATTCCTTCAGATATTGGTGTAATGACATGGATTGAGAGGATGCTATTTTAAAATTTATATCAATATTCAGGTGTCCTGATGAGAAAGTCGTGGAAGCAAAGCCTTTTTCTTTAACCAAGCTTGTTCTAGACTAAGTACGGCACATGTTATTTTGATGTGATAACACATAGCGTATACAGCAGAGATAGGAATGTGTTATTGTTTCATTTACAATCCCTCAGTAAATATAAAATAAAACTGAGCTTCCTTCCAATTTCCAACACAAACTATGCTCAAGAGTCCCAGCCATTTGTTTTTCATCCTTTACTCTCTTAAAAATCTTACCGCTCCTGTTTCTCAGTTTGTGGCTGATACCCTGTTCCTCCGGGACACCGAATGCTTATTGCCTGTCACCCCATGAGCTCCAAATCACTGGACTAGGAAGAGCTACTTGAAACAGGACACAACCAGCCTCTCTGCAGGGTCGGTCCTAGGTGATTCTCACAGTGAGCACATAGAGATCTGCAAACAGGCTTGGACACAGGCTTCTGAAAATGTTTGCAGATTTTCCTCTATACAGCGAATCTGACTGAAATCCAGCCTGTATTTCACTTTCCATGGGGAAGGAAATGGCAGCCCACGCCAGTATTCCTGCCTGCGAAATCCCACGGATATAGGAGCTACAGTCCATGAGGTCGCAAGAGTCAGACACAACTGAGCGATGAAACCACAACAATTTCAATTGCCAAGTGTGTTTAACAGACAAAGAACATCTCTCTCTAATTCTCCCAATGGCACTATATGAACTCATGGCTTCCAGGCTGGGATAGGCAGGTTTACTAACTCTGTTAAGAGAGGCCAAGAATATGGACTGCAGAAGGCTAGAGTGAGACAGGCATGTAGACCACAGCAGAGATAAAGGACCAAGAGGTGCAGAGACAAGGAAGCAAGAAAGGGTAAATCAGCAAGCAAGAGAGCCACGGGGCTGAGCCGCACTGTAGGCAGCTGAGAGCTCTCTTCTTTCTCAATACAGTTCCAGGTAAAGGTCCGCTGCTCTGAGGTTTTTGATCTTGGTTTTTGTGTGTGGTCATCTGCAAACACAGCTACACATGGGACTTCCCTGGTGGTTCAGTGGTTAAGACTGCACTTTCAATGCAGAGGGTGCAAGTTCAATCCCTGGTCTGGGATCCCACATGCAGTAAGGTCCCACATGTGATGCAGCATGGCCAAAAAATAAAAACCAAAAAGGAGTTATGATCCTCCTTCTCTCTGGTCTGTTAATCTACTTCTATAACCAGGCAGGATCCTACAGGGCCTTCTAGGATAGACCACCCCATCCCATGTCCTCCATCTGCCTCTTGTCTGTAAAACAAACTTCTAGCCTCCAAGGTCTTCCCACATTTCCAAAGAGTAAATTTAATTAGAGAAGAGAGACAATGCAGAAAGCAAGCAAAACAGACAAGCAAGATGAAATAATACTAGTTTAGCCATTAAACAAAGTGAGGCACATTTAGTTACTCCTCAAGGGCAATAGGCAGTATCCCGAGTCTCCTTTGAGCTGCTTTTGCAGATATGGAACCCCCAACAGGTGGAAGAAGTGAACTGTAGGCTGCCCATAGGCACGCAGACCCCAGATTGCTTGGAACCAGAAGGTTGATGATGTTGACTCCCAATCAGAAAACATCCACTAGAGCTCATCATACACTCCACATATCCCTGCCCTCACCCCATCTTTAAAACCTTTCCCTGAAAGCTTTCATGGAGTTCAGGCCTTCTCAGCACTAGCTACCTAGACTCCTTGCTTGGTACCCAGGGATAAATTCCTTCACCACAGCCCGGTGTCAGCAGATTGACTTAACTATATGTGGACAAGCAGATCTGAGTGTGGTTCAGTAATGCTTTGGCCTGTAGAATGTGAAGGAAGTTCCACTGTGACAGCTCCAAGTGCAGGCCTCAAGAGGCTGAGTGTACTTCTCTACTCCTTGGAGCTCTGCCAGCCACCACCAGAACTGGTCCAGGTTACTTTTGTGACGATAACGGCATGTGGCCAAGTGACTCTCAAACCCACCCCCAGTCAACAGCCACTAACCCTCAGAAGCAGAGCCATATGGCTGCCAGGCCACCATCACAGATGTGTGACTAGAGCCTAGCAGAGACTGAAAGAACCCCGCTGTTGAGAGCAGTGCAAGCTTCTGACAAGAAAGGCATGCTCCAAATCAGAAGTGGGCACAGTTTTGCTGGAAAGGGCCAGATAAGCATTTATGCTTTGTGAGCCATATATCTCATATTCTTCACTGTTTGTATATAATGCTTAAAAAATGGGAAAACCTTTCCTAGCTCTTGATTTGTACTAAAACTATCTCCTTGTCAGATTTGGCCCATGAGCCCTAATTGGCTGGCCTCTGATATCTATAAACGTTTCTTTCTTTAAGACTACTATCAGGATTCCCTAGTAGTCCAGTGGCTAAGATGCTGCACTCCCAAAGCAGAGGACCCAGGTTTGATCCCTGATTGGGGAACTAGATCCCACATGACCCAACTAAAGATTCTGCATGCTGCAACAACAGCAGAAGGCCACGTGTGTTGCAACTAAGCCAAGACTAGCCAAAGAAAGAAGGAAAGAATTTTTAAAAAGGCTACTATGGACTGAGTGTAAAAGTTGGCTTAAAGCTCAACATTCAGAAAATGAAAATCATGGCATCTGGTCCCATCACTTCATGGCAAATAGATAGGGAAACAGTGGAAACAATGACAGACTTTATTTTTGAGGAGCTCCAAAATCACTGCAGATTGTGACTGCAGCCATGAAATTAAGACACTTGCTCCTTGGAAGAAAAGTTAGGACCAACCTAGACAGCATATTAAAAGCAGAGACATTGCTTTGCCAACAAAGGTCCATCTAATCAAAGCTTTGGTTTTTCCAGTAGTCATGTATAGATCTGAGAGTTGGACTATAAAGAAAACTGAGCACTGAAGAATTGATGCTTTTGAACTGTGGTGTTGGAGAAGACTCTTGAGAGTCCCTTGGACCGCAAGGAGATCCAACCAGTCCATCCTAAAGGAAATCAGTCCTGAATATTCATTGGAAGGACTGATGCTGAAGCTGAAACTCCAATACTTTGGCCACCTGACCTGAGGAACTGACTCATTGGAAAAGACCTTGATGCTGGGAAAGATTGAAGGCGAGAGGAAAAGGGGACGACAGAAGATGAAATTGTTGGATGGCATCACCAACTCAATGAACGTGAGTCTGAGTCAACTCCAGGAGTTGGTGATCGACAGGGAGGCCTAACATGCTGCAGTCCATGGGGTTGCAAAGAGTCAGACACAACTTAGCACCTGAACTAAGCTGCACTTAGGAGGCGCACTTAGGAGGTCTTGGGAGGTGATTAGTTTATCAGGGCGGAGCCCTCATAAATGGGTAGTGCCTTTATATAAGAGACCCCAGAGAGCTCCTTGGTCTTCCCCCTATGTGAGGATGAAGTAAGAAGGAGATCTGTGAACAGGAACTAGGTTCTCACCAAACACTGAATCTGCTAGCATCTTAATCTTGTGCTTCTTAGCTTCCAGACCTATGAAGATTAAATGTTTCTTGCTTAAGCTTCCCAGTCTAGGGTATGCTTTGACAGAGCAGCCTGAACAGACTGAGACAAATGCACCAGGTTTGGGGATGGTTTGCTCTATAGGAGAAACCAGCTGACACAATATGAGATACTTCTATCACTTTAAACAAATTTTCCACAATTTTATTTTCTTGCAACCCAAGTTGCCACATTGAAACTACACAGTCCATGAAGGAAGAGTCAGTATCACACTGAAATAATCTGAAATGGCATGGTTGGAATCTGTCAAGTATCTGTGGCCTCTGTTTAGAACGTGTTCACATGTCTTACAAAAAGGCCTTCTTTCTGAACCCTGAAAATCTAACATTGTCAGAAAGCAAACTATTCTCTGCATTACTTCTTGCATTTAATGTAGGTTAGTTTTGTTCTAAATGTGATTCTTTACAACATATGCTTGCTCTGATGGAAGAAATTAGCAAAGGCTTATTGCTTTCCCTAAGTCGATTAGGCTGAAAAGAAATGAGTTGTTTTTTCTTTTGCTGTCATACCAGCTTTATTTCTAAGACAACACGTGTGGGGATTGGATTCTATTAATGAAAAGATCACTGCAAAATTTGCCATCTTATGTTCTATGCATACCTTGCTTCACTCTTATTGGAATTGAACTTGGAATGTATATTCTGATGTAAATAAAATCAGGAAAACTTATTAAATATAAAAAAGCCTTGTGTAATGAGGTAAGGTGTGTGTGTCTGTGTGTGTGTGTGTATAAGAGAGTGAGGAGGGAGAAACAGAGCATATTTTTTTGTTCACTTTCTTTCAAAGTATAAAAGATAGCTTTTTAAAGAAAGGCAACCAGAAAACTTAAATTTCTTTACATGGCACATTTCTTTCAGTTAGAAACCTAGCTCTGTAGAGATGTGGCTTTAAAAGGATGCTAATGTAACAGCCTCCTTCCTTATCTCTTAAAACTGTGTTTGGTTCATTAACAAGAAGCATGATCAAAAACAAAGGAGCTATCCTTTTTGTTTTCCAAAGTATCCAAGTGAATAACATGGATTGCTTTGTTGAGCAATTGTGGTTGTCTGTAGACCAACACAACATTAGGAATCAAAAGAAGGATTTCTCTATATAGTATCTGAAAAACCTGAAACAGATAAGGATTTCCATCACAGAAGTAGAAATGAAGAGCTCAAAGTTTTCAGTTAGCTGGCTCCTTGGGCAATACACTGTTGACAAGATTGAATTCCATCATGACTCATAATAAATCAAAGATATCAATAAATTCTATTGACATTAAGTGAAATTAAAGGCTTAGTTAAGAAACTTTAACATCTGCCCCAGAGCAGTATCTTTAAGTATATTAGTTATAACCCTATAAATAGAAGTAAATCCCCTCTCTCTGTCCCCTCCCTCCCTACTCCCCTTCAGGAATAATGATTTATACCCTTTATGCAAATATAGCATAATGTATACAGGCAGGGTCAATAGACAATGTCACTAGCCAGGCCAAGATTCCAACTGACTATTGCAGCCTGATTTCCACATAGGGAAATAATGAATTATTCCACACGTCTAAGCCCTTTGGGATTTCTGTGATTCCTTCTTCTTCTTCAAGTTACCTTGAGTAGTCATTTAGAGACTGAATCCATCTTTTCCATGTATGGACAAAAAATACCTTTTTTTTTTTTTTTGCCTGCATATGGTTATATCTTAGGGCTTCCCCATATCTCAGAGGGTAAAAAATCTGCCTGTAATGCAGAAGACCAAGGTTTGATCCCTAGGTTGGGAAGATACCCTGGAGAAGGGAATGGCAATCCGCTCCAGTATACTTGCTTGGAGAATCCCATGGACAGAGGAGCCTGGTGGGCTACAGTCCACAGGGTTGCAAAGAGTTGGACACGACTGTTACACATTAACATATTGTAGAACAGGATTTTTAAGGTGCTTCATATTAAAACTATTTTCATATACCCTGGACAAATCTAATTACTTGCCCTTGTTATAATACATATATTATTATATCTACGTATGGTTGGTCACATAAAAAATATAAAATCACATACTATATACATGATTTTTCTACATCACTCAGTACTCATCACCTTTTTTTTTTTTACTTTCTTGTGAACACCTCTCATTCTTTCATTTTTTGATTATTTATTAAAAAACTGCTATGTGTCAGGCTTTATCTCGTATCTAAGAATACAAAGATGATAAGATAGAGATTTTCTTTAACAATCAGGATCTTCAGAAAACTGAACAAAAAGGAGATATCCCTATCCATCTTTCTCTTTATCTGTCTATCTAAAGAGATTTATTTTTAAGAAATGAGCTCATGCAAAGTCCAAAATATCCAGGATACTCTAGCATGCTAAAGAAGATTTGATGCTGCAGTTCAAATCCAAAAGTTGACTGCTAGTAGAATTTCCTCTTCATCTGGGAAAATCAGTCTTTTTCTATTAAGGCCTTCCACTGATTAGATGAGGCCCACCCACATTATGGAAGGTCATCTGCTTCACTCAAAGCAAAAGTGAAAGTCATTCAGTCGTGTCCGACTCTTTGCAACCCCATGGACTATACAGTCTATGGAATTCTCCAGGCCAGAATACTGGAATGGGTAGCCTTTCCCTTTTCCAGGGGATCTTTCCAACCCAGGGGTTGAACCCAGGTCTCTTGCTTTGTGGGTAGATTCTTTACCAGCTGAGCCCTGAGGAAGCCCAGCTTTACTCATGATCTGGTGATTTAATGTTAATCTCATCTAAAAATTATATCACAGAAACATCTAGAATAATGTTTGACCAAACATCTGGGTGTCATGGCCTTGCCAAGTTGACACACAGAACCAACCATCATAGCTCTTAAGGAACTCTGAGTCCAAGATGAGGGTGAATTGACAATGGTTGATTATATCTGGAAGGTAAATGCTTGGAATGCGCTCTGTGAAGATTGAAGTTCTAGAAGCCCTTTACTCCACATGGAGTAGCCGAGGAGGATCCTTTAGGAGGAGAGAGGCTCTGGTGTTGATCTAGAGTTTGAATAGGTAGTCACTAGGCAGATGAATGTCAGAACCAGACAATGAATTCCAGCACAGAGGTATAAAGCACGTTAAAGATAAAAATAAATAGCAGAGACAATGAATGCAAAACAAATGTGTGTAGAGAAGCAATGCATTATATGTGGTGATAATGACAAGGAGCAGCAGCAGGAGGAAGTGAAATGAGGGGTGAGCAGGACCTTCTCAAACTCCCGTGTTTTTCCTGAGACACCTCCATCTACTGGTGAACACATCCTTACTTTCTGATACAAGACGTTCCAGTCTCACTTTTGCTTGCTTGTTAATTGCTTTGGCTAGATTTCTGACTATACTATGTGGAAAGATTTTGACATAGATGAAGCATGATGTAATGCAAAGAAAGTTCCAAGTCACAGGGAAGAGGCTGTCCCTACGAAATGGAGATCTTGGATAAACTACTTCCTGCTTCTGGGCTTCAGTTTACTTATGTGTGAAATAAAGATGACAGTTACCTTACAGGCTTGGCATTCAGAAAAAAATGGTTGCTACTAGATAAAAGTGCCAAGCAAATGGTAGCTATTGTTATTATTTGGCTTTGAATTAAGAAATCTGCAAGTTTTCTTGGTGAGGAAAGAGGAGAAATTTAAAGAAAAGATAAAAGAAATTTATACTGAACAGTTAGTTCATCATTGACATGAATGAGGTCAGGGAATTAGATTAAATTTAACAAAATCCCATCTAATTCTCTTTAGGTTTGATTTAAAGATTATACAGAACATAAACTAAAAAAGACATTTCTTTGGAGTCACAGTGGCCTCTCTCAGGTCTTCTTGCCTGGAACACAGCCATTTCTTCTGGCTGGACCCTAAGGAACACGATTCTGGGAGAAGTGGTTTTCAAGTACCAATCTCTCATCAACACTAGAGCTCATCTCTAGGATGGGATCCTGCTTTGTCAAATGCAGATAATAATTTTGAATTCAGAGTATGTTGTGATGACTAGTTGACAAGTTGTCTGTAAATCAAAGGATGTTGCAAGTGGAACAGAGTTGACTCTGAATACACATATCAGCATCTCCCTCTAATTGACAGTGGCCACAGAGAATGAAATCCTTCCTCTTTGCTTTCCTGTTAAAATAACACTAATCCTTTCTGAGGCCATAGGCTGTTGTTTTGTTTGTTGTTCAGTCACTAAGTCGTGTCCAACTCTTTGGGACCCCATCGACTGTAGCCCACCAGGCCTCTCTATCTATGGGATTTCCCAGGCAAGAATACTGGAATGGGTTGCTATTTCTTTCTCCAGGGGATCTTCCTGACCCAGGGATTGAACCTGGGTCTCCTGCATTGGCAGGCGGATTCTTTACTGCTAAGCCACAAAGGAAGCCAATGGCTAAATCCAGGGATAGATATATACAAGTACCAAAAAAGAAAATTATGGAAATTCATGCTAAAAAGACAGTTCTTAATTCTCTGATGTTCTTACTGTATTTTAGATATGGAGCTAAATATTTTGTGTGAAGTATTTGTTTCACAAAAGCAATGTGGTTTAGATACTATTAGCTTCATTTTATAGATGAGGATACAAGCTTATCATAGCTTGCCCAAGATTTTATTCATTTGTAAATTATTGAGTGAGCTCCTTTGATATGCCAGTTAATACACCAGGCATTAGAAATACAAAGATGAATTCAGGAAAGCCTTGATTTCAGAGGATAGACTTCCCAGTAGGTCAAAGAGAAAGCAAATGACTAGTTAGCGTGTGATGCTAGCACAGGGGCACAAAGTTCATTATGGATGTAAGGCCAGTGTATGTAAAGCTTGCGTGTACAGGGGAGATGCTAGGGAGGGTATTGCACAGAACTACAAATACAGTACATAGGCCAGTAACTGTTGTGGCTAAAACACAGAAACAACGTATCTTACTTTTAACAAGATTCTGTACGAGACCTGAAGTCTACTCTTCAAGCTCTGCTATAGAATAGTTAATGATTTTTTAAAAGACTTCACAGTCAGTTATATATTTTGCAACTAGTTCTCTGTACCAGGTAGCTTACACACTTCTGATATCCTGACACCCATGATAATTTCAAACTCTAGATCATGACAGACCAAAAACATATGATTGCTGCTACTCAATCCTGCCACCATGCTCTATGCGAGGTGAATGGAGAACTTACTAAAAATACTTCTAAATTAGTGTTAAATGCACAAAGAAATTGTGCTCATTAAAGGAATCCCCAAGACACATCAAAACCATCAATATCTCTGGGTTATCCAGGCAATAAAAAAAAAAATCAATTAGAAATGATAGGCATCTCCACCTAACAGATGTCTCTTGCATTTTTCATATAGTATATGTGCTAATTAGGAAACAAACAATGTAAGACTATTGGCTTTAGAGACAGATCTATGTACTGTATAAGCAAGATTTTTACCATGTGTCAGCAATAAACACATATTGGGTTTCAATTAAAGAAGAGTCTGTGAAGCTAAAAATGGTAAGAAAAGTATGCAGTCATGCTGATGAAGCACCACTTGCAGTAAGGGTTTCTTTCTTCATATAGCTTTAAGCGATGGGTAATTTCCCCCTTTTCAATACTTCCATCCAAGATAAACTCTATTTAACAAGCTATTTGACCTGAACTGGATGATATAACTAGCTGTTTTTGAGAAGAGATAGATGAATGCCTATAGATGGGTCACTAATTTCACTCAGCATAACCTGAAGTATCCAAGAGAGATTTAACTTCCTGAATGATAATGGTATTTAGCTAATGAATGCTTCTTCTGAATGTTCATGGTAGTCATCTGTGTTTTGCACCTTTGGACTACTGCTCTCCCCAGTCAGCTTCATGGTTTTTCGAGGCAATCCTTCTCCTTTACAGTTAGTTGTCCATACTTCCTTCACACTTCATCAAAGTACAGAAAAAAAAAATGATTTTTTATCAATGATTCACATATCCACTCAGTCAATACTCAGCTGAACACAGAGTAGGTTAACAAAGATGAAATCATCACTGATGGGAAGACAGAAAAGAAGTATACTTTGATATCACATGATAACCATCAAAATGATGTATGTGTTTATGTGAAGAGGGTAAGCAGAGTGACGCTTGGAGTAGGTAGGATGACTGCACAGTTTATTATGCAAAGCAGGACACTTTCCAAAACAAAATGGATATCCCTGATAATGATACCAGGACCAGTTGTAAAGCTGGACTTGTCCATGCTATCTCGTATATGTAGTCACTCCAGAGATAAGGAATGGCGACAACATCTTTTCATCATGGTCAGTACTTAATGAACAGACTCAATATGGACCAAGACATAATGCTTGAACTTGATACCCAAGTAAACCTCGTGCTGTTTGAGACATCCTTCACAGTGCTATTTCCAGTAACAGCTTAGTGGCTTGCATATACCTCCTTAATACAGATTTGGGTAACTTGGGTTGTGCAGCTGAGAAAGTTTTGAGGGAATGGCTAAACTCTTGCTGATATGATGATGATTAGAGAACCCGGCACATGAAAAACACTCATATCTGTTCAGTGACACACCCTGAAGGAGTGTGTGGGAGTGTTTTCCGTCAACCTCCAGAAAGTCCACAGAGTGGAAGTAAAAAAGGGGGATATTACCACCCCTTGCTCCTCAAGAAGGAGACTCTGTGTTTAACGGAAACCTTCCCTACTGCCGTAAGGTCCTATGTAAGTATCTCCCTCTTCCTGCATCCAGGGTAAACTTCTTGAACCTTCTCCCTTTTGTCTGTTCTCTACTGCTGGCCCTTCGATTGGAATCTGGTTCCTACTTTCCCACCACAACTGGGTTTTCTCCCTACTCTGCCTCTTGTTTTCCAGCTCCTCTCGATCCACCCTAACCTGCTTCCATTAGACTCCCAAGTATCTTTAGGTCACAAGCCTGACCATGCTCAGCAAAAATCACATCTGCCCAGACAATATACTTTTGTTTATGCTGTGTAATATTTTGGTGAGCAATCACCATGTTTCAACATAAGCTCCCTATGGTCATACAAACATGACTAATTCTAGGCATCATAATTTGGATTTCACCTTTGCCCAAACTAACAAGACATGGAAGAAAGAGAAAGCATGAAATATATTTAAGCCAAAGAAGTCCTCTGGCTGTAATTGTTAGAATATCAATTCATAGCATTAAACAGCAAAACTAGAGAACTGTACCTGAAAATGCTGAAATAAGGGAAAGCAATATCCATTATAAGAGGGTATGAACATTTTAATTTATGAACAAAAATATTAGAATATCAGAGCTATTTTTTTCTTCTTATGCCATTTTTCTTTGAGAATCCTTATCTACGTAATTTAAAAACTCAAGTACTTCAAACGAAAAACAATCTGGCAATTTGGAAGTGTAAGCATTTAGTACAATATAGGACATATTTTGAATACATAAGAAATACTGCCATCATATTAGAAGCTAATCAGCTGCCTAATCTCCTTCTCAAGTGTCAGAGTGAAACTATTCTTACCAATATCAATTTACTCTGCTTTCTTTCATTGGTTTTTCAGATTTTTCCCAGTGGTTAGATTCCTTCCTGTTGTGTATTTTCCTTTTCTAATGCTAGTAAAGCTAACTCAAAGTCACTTTTAATATGATAGTGTTCCCAAGTTCAGAGTGGACAACTTCATAACAAAGCAAATTTACTGTGACTTTTTTCAGGTTAAACTAATCATAGACATCATCATTTTGAAAGCTTAACGAACTTTTTGTATAAATTAGGTTGGGTAGATGGGAAAATAGATATAAATAAAACAAACCCCTTGCACTCAGGAAACCTAAGGCCAAGACAAAGATTAGAAATATATTAACCCAGAAGTTTGGGCAGAAAAGAGAGACGAAAAAAATATCATTGACTGATACACTGAGTCACTCAAAGGGAGTTTAAATTCCCAGCTTTATATATGGATGTATCTATTTTATTCACTAACACAAAGTTCAGGGACTTCCCTGGTGGTCCAGTGGCTAAGACTGTGCTCCCAATGCAGGGGGCTGGGTGCACTCCCTGCTCAGGGAACTAGATCCTATATGCCTCAACTAAGATCAAAGATTCCACATGCCACAACTAGGAACTGGCACAGCCAGATAAATTAATATATTAAAAAATTAATAATTGTCCATTAAAAAAAAACAAGGTTCATTGCATTCAAACATATCCATTAAAAAACACTAGGTTCATTCTAGTATGTGAAGAACACTGACAAATAGTATTACAACTATTATAGACAAGAGTTTTCATCTAGTCCAACAGTCCTTTATACAGAGAATGATGGTCAGACCATATAAGGAGTTTTCTGAAAGTCTCAGAGTTGGGACTACAAATTTCAGTCAAAAGATATCTCATCCACTCAGAGGTTGGTACTCCTAGCAGTTCTAGATAAAATTCTAATGAGAATGGAAGCTTTAATTCTGCTGTTAATAAATATAAAATGGAAACATAACTCTATAAACAAAAGATTAATTTAGCAGTTTTGTTAGACACAAATATCACCATGTTTTACTAAATGAAACAATTCCAAAATGGAGAGAACAAACTCCATACATGGCAAACTCCAGTGACAAATTCTTTGAATCATTATGAGAAACAAATTGAGTTAAACAGTTATTAAGCAAAAAGCATAATTCAGAGGCTCTGAGATATTAAATAGTAATTAGAATGCAAGCAGAATTATATTTGTTGAACTTTGGAGAGCTAAAACAGAATACATAAATGCAAGAATCACATAAAATCCTGCTGTTGTGTTGAGGCCAATTTTTAAAGAAGAGGAAAGAAAAAAATGTATTGCTGAACTTGGTCCCCTTTTGCTCCTCAGGATCACCGTGAAGATTAGCAATCTTGTTATACTGAAATGAACATATAGACATTTCTACACTGTGAGGATTCGAATATGCTTATCAACTCTTTATATTCATAAATCACTATTTAAACACAATTCTTCTGAAGCTATACCACCAGAAGGTTACATGGGGGAGGAAGTGGCTGTTGAAGAATGCTTAGAAAAATACAACATTACATAGCAGAAAAATATAAAGTAATTTATAATGGGATTATAGGATTGAAAAGGGTATAAAACAATTTTACATGTCCATAAACATGTGTAAACCACGACACTTCAATCAATTCAGCAGTCGACTTCTGTCAGCAAAATCACAATATTATTGAAAACTAAGAGCAGTGAAACAAGCCAGTAAGACCTTTTCTTTTCAGTTGCTCACAGAAATACATACACCCAGTCAACTGTCTCATATAATCAGAATGTTAATACTCTCTGATGTGTTGAAAACTGGGTGTGACTGTGATTAATTCACTACAAATCGTAGTTCACTTGTGATTTTGGATATATCCACTCCCCTCCCTCGCCCCCCCGCCCCCCCCTCCCCGCCCCTGACACATTCTCAAGAAAGGAGAGCACTTTCACATGGAATTAGCCTGGAATATAAACCCTTCCTCCACTTCAGTGGCTATTATTTCATAATCATCCTTTCAATCTCCTTGATGGTGTTTGATATTTAGAAGGTGCACTAATAGTCTGAGTGCTTCTCCAAGGTCACCTACGGTTTAGAACAAGGAAACAGAGTGTTTACACAGAGAATTATCTTCACAAAGAAGGGCACACATAAAAAAGCCGATTATTTCTAGTGGATTATTTCTAGTGGATGCTACCATGGCCCATACTGTGCTCCATACAGATGCCCTCTACAAGACCGGGGCATCCGATACAGGCTGGGGTCTAGGACCCTTTGCTGCACTGCTTGCAGCTAGACAAACATCTCCTCGAGCAACAAAATAACAAAGAAACTATATGGAACTGAAAGTAACAGTGCATGCTGCAGCTGGGGCAAATCCTGAAGCAAAAGATACAAAAAGACCAAAGAACCCAACTGCTGCTTTTGAAGAGCCTGGAGCAAAAACTGGGTGTTGGCAGTAAACAGTGAAAGCCGGGTACTGCACATGTCCCTCTGCAGTCAACATCGCCAGAGGGGTGGGCGGAACTACCCAAGCCACCCCTCGAGCCCAATCCTTGGACACACTCCTGCCTGCACGCCAAATGAGAAGGGACAAGCTTGCCGCCACCCAGGGAGCAAGCAAGCAAGGGAACCTGCTGTTTGTTCTTGCTCCCTACTGCTGCAACAGGGGTCCCAGTGAAGCCTCACCTGGACTTCCTGTCTGGCCTCTAGTCAATGGCTATTGACTGGGAAAGGCCAAGAACCCTGGTCAGTATCACATTCATCCCCCTGCTGTGGAGAGTGCTGACTCCTAAGTGCTGACTCAGAGCCACCCTCCATTTTTAAAGATTTCCCCGAGGAATGGAAGACGGAAGGTGCTCTCCTTCACTTCTGCAGGGGGATGGACAGCAATCAATAAATGACGGACACGAGGGGCAGAAAAAACACCCCACCTCAAGGAGGGACAATTCTGATACAATTTCTGGTCCAGTGCTCCTGTGAGATGAGGCTGAAGTTGACCACAGCCAAGAACATACCTGTAGCTGACTCTCCTTCCCGTGTATAGAATCTTAAATGGATAAGATGACATGTGCTTGAGTCAAGCCCTTAGCCCTACCAAGGCTCTCTTAAATACTGTGGGACTAAATGAGATTCTATTCTGTCTTCTAGAAACTTACAGGCGAGTTCCCTAGGCTCCCCCAATGTCATCTGACTTAACAGATGTTCACTGGGGAAAACTAGTCATGCATGCAAACCTTTCAAGTTTCTAGATTTTTATGCCAGCTCTACACGTTGGCCAAATGCCTTTGTTCCTTTACCCAGAAGAGGTTCTGTGTGAGGGATAAACTTCACACAGAACCTTAGCCAAAATACAACATCTGAAAATGTTTTTGTTTTTTGATAATGTATCCAGCTTTTGCCAGTTGTTGCAATAGAAATACTTGTTCTCTCCAAGCTTTGTCATCTTACCAAGAAACAGAAGTTGTTAGAATAGAGTTGTAATATGTACTACATAAGCACGTAATATAAATCACACAAGATAAAGTTTTGCTTTAGAACTAAGAAGGGTCTAAGAGAAAAAGGTAGTTTTAAAAAATATTTACTCAGTTTTTAAAATCATATATGGTGTTTTTGCTTCTTCAAGAATCAAGTGTCATCTGATAGCATGTTCCTTCAAACTTAAGACCATCCTTCAGCATTTTTGGATTTTAGGTCTGCAAGTGATGAATTCTAAGTTTATTTTACTTGAAAATGTTTTCGTTTCATTTTCATTCTTGAATATTTTTACTAAATGGAGTTGGCTGCATTATTTTCTTTCTTTCAGCATTGTAATCCTGCTGCTTTCCTGTCTTTTGATTCCCATGATTCTTCTAAGAAGTCAACATTCATTCAAATAATTATTTTTCATATATAACAGTTTGGTTTTCTCTGGCTGCTTTAAGACCTCTATATCATTTGTATTCAGCAATTTGAGTATTATATGCTAATGCATTTTTATGTTATCCTGTGTTCTGTCCATTGTGTTCCTTGAGTTCATAAATTTCTGTTTTTAACCAAATTAGGGAAATGTTTTCTCTTTCCTACTTTCATTCTCTTCTCCTTTTGGAAGTCTAAATGCATCTATGTTAGATTTCTTGATATAGTCTTATAGGTCCATGTGACTCTGTTCACATTTATTCAACTTCATTTTTCTTTGTTCTGATTTGATAAATTATATTGATTAATCTATAAATTCTCAATGTTTTCATCTGTAATCTCCACATTTTTTCTGTTAAACCACTGGATAATTTTTCATTCTGATATTATAATTTCTAAATTTTATCATTTCTATTTATAGGCTGATATGTACTGTTTTATTATTTTGAGCATGTTTTCTCTATATCATTGAGTATACGTATAATAGCTTTCTAAATGTTTTGTCTGCCAGTTCCAACATACACTTCATTTCATGGTTAGCAACCTTTGTTGCTTTTTCTCCTGAATATGAGTCACACTGTCCTTGTTCTTTATATGATTAATAATTTTGGATTAGATCCAAAATTGTATGGGAAGTTATGATATGAATTCTATTAAATTCCTCTGATTTTTTTCCCCCCAAACCAATTGATATGCTTAAACGTACACTAAGAGCTCTAAATTTGTGGTTCAAATCTCAGGGTAACGAGATAAGGCTTTTCTACACTGTTTTAGTCTGTTTCTCATATAAGTGATTCACTAAGAAGCATGAGCCCTGCGCAGTGTTCATGTTGCACTCCCTTCTAGATTAGTTGTCTCAATTCTCAGTGGACAGCTAGCGCAGACTAGACTCCTTCCTTCTCTCTGACCACCTTGCCGCTCTACAACTACAGCCTACACTTGAAGTAACAATACAAACGAATGGGAATTTCTTGTCCGATTATTGAGTCTCCTCCAAAATCTGTCAATTAAAAAAATTTTTTTTAATTTTTCAGAATTACTAAGTATTTATCTTTTTTTATTCTGTCCAGAAGTATAGATGCTGTCACCAGCAGGGTTGGTCTCTAGGAAGTGATTATACCCTCAGACTTTAAAGGCGACCTCTGCCTCATGAACTCTTTGTAATTTTACAATAGTTTACTTTCCATAGCAGCCTGTTTTTTGTTTAATGACTAAATATCTTCTCTAACTTTCTGAGAATACAAATCAGAAATTTAAAAATATTCTTATCTTATTGTCTCTAACATTTATTTTATGTTAAAATTAGTGGGTCTGTTTTACTCAGTTTCTCCTCTCTGAATACCAAAATGTTAAAGGAACTGACTCTGAAGCTTTAATCCCTAATACAGAAATTCTGTTTCAGCTTGTGTGCGAGCACTGATGCTGAACAAGAGGGTGCTGGAGGCAAAGGAGCAGATAGGGTGATGTCAACCCATACCATCAAAAGGCAAAGTTTTTTATATTTTTAAAACAGCTTTCTTGAGAGATACTCGATAAGAAAAGAAATGCACATATTTGATGGGTACAATTTGATAAGCTTGAACACAAGTGAACATCTCTGATGCCATTACTACAATCAAATGAATAGATCTATCCAATAATTCCCAAAGTCTCTTTGTGACCCTTTGTTTTCGTGACCGTAATACATTCTGAAGTGTACAATACTGTGTTTTTAACTCTGGACACCATGTTGTACGGTGGATCTCTAGATTGACTAGCACAATTAAAACTTCATACTCGTGTAACAACAGGCCTTTGTTTCCCCCAACTCCTAGTTGGAGGCAACAACTACTATGTGCTTCTATGAGCTGACTCTTTTGGATACATCACTTAAGTGTAATCTTTGTGTTCTTTTAACTTTTCTGTCTTTCTTTTAACTAGTCTACTCTTCCTATCATGGGACAGCAGCCTTGATGTTTCATTACGTGCACCAATTTGTAAATCCATTTCCATCTTCTGCTGCATGGGCTGTGAGCTACCATTATTTCTGTTCTGGTTCAGCTTTCTTCTATCCACATATAGAGTTACTGGAAAAAATAAAAATAAAAAGCCTTGGTTTTCTGATTGCCTCCACTCTGTCTTCCTTTATTCTATGTATGCTATTGGCATTTCAAATAATATTTTACAATGAATAAGAAGTCAAAAGTCAACACGTGTCTTCGTTTTGAAGAGTCCCAATACAGTTTTAACAAATTACTTTAACAGGAAAAGTAAAAATAAACCAATAAACATGGTAAGCAAATTGAACATCCTATTTAGTCCGGTAAATACTATCTTTGAATGAAACGTAAGCAAATACTCTCTCGAAGTGAGAGTAGAGGCCATATTTATTGTCCAGATGTAACAATTTTGTGTGAGAGAGGTCTAAAATAATTAACAGCTGGTAACTGATCTATCTATCTCAACTAAGCATAAGTTGAGACTCTGACCATCTAAGACTCAGGGCTTTTTTTCTCTTTTATTCACTCTTTTGATTCCAAGACCTTTGTTTTCTAAATATGGGAGAATCGTAAACTGATAAGAACCTCTGAGAATAAATGTCACTGCATTGGACAGAACCCCAGTCTGCAAAGTGCTGTCAGCCAATTCAACATTCCATTCCACCAGTCAATCTGCATAGCTGCTTTGGGGTGATCAGGTCTATGGAAAGCCAGTGAATTCCAAAGGTATGAGTGAGTGCAAATGTAGTTATTTCCTTTCTTCTCCTTCTCTATGAAATGGTTGGTGAGAGAGTAATGTTACTAGTCCAGTTTCTTCCTTCAGCTGCCTGCAGGTGACATTCCCCTATAGACAGCTGAATACCTCTAAAGCTGGGATTCCCAACGTGTTACCCCAAAATTGCTCCTTGAAGAAACTGTTTCTGCTGCCAAGAAGTGTGGCAGCTCTTAAAAGACATATGACTAAAATAACCCTGCCATGACTATGGAGACAGAATTTCAGATTCCTTCTTCTTGAACTACTGATTTATATTTTAATACTCATTGATGGGGAAAATGAATTTGAAGTGTCTTACAATGTAACTGTATGTAATGAGTGTGTTACACACACACATACACAGTCTAATTCAAATGCTACAAGTCAAATACAGTCACCTCCTAAGCAAATCTGGTTAACATGATTGAATATGAGAGCTAGTTCTAACTCTTCTCGAAGACACTGTAAAGAGAGAAACTTAATTTTCTTTTGAAAGAGAATGTGAAGTAACCAATCAGGGAGTTATCTTCTCCTTGGTACAAAATTTCAAAGTAAGACTATAATGTAGAATTTTATAAGTAACGATTGATTAATAACATTTTGTGAAATGCTTAAAAATAAAGATATTTTTCAGTTTTACTTTATTGATTTACTTATTTATTTTTCCCTGATTTATATCAAGCCTTTAAAATAAAGGTTTGATAGAGTATTATTTAACCTCATTCACAAGTCCAACTTATCTCTTTTTATCTATCTATTTATATATTTAGGATTACTAAATTCTGCATCCAGGTGCTGCTCCAGGGGAAGATGTCACCATTTACAGAGTTTGGCAAATGTAAATGTTGCACAACTCCTTTAATTATACTGAAAGTATCGCAATATTTAGAGACTGTACATTCCTGCATTCAAGGACCCTTTATGCGTTGTTTAACTTTATTAATCCAAGAGCTTGTCAAAGTAATTTGACTTTTGAAGCTCCTTTTCATAATTAATTTTTCATAAAACCTAATAACTTACTTTGGGGAATGATAGCATAAATAATTCATAACAGTTGCTATATACAGACATTTAAAAAAATAATCACAGTTTAACACTTGATCAATGTCTGATTTTATTGTTTGTCAATTGTCCTACCTTAAAAATCATCATTCACATATATATGAATTGATGAGGGGATGGTTGCAATACATATATTCCATAATCATAAGAAAATTATTGGTCAAATCAGTATGGGTGAAGCAGAAGTCAGTGAAGACATCTGTGAAAACGTTTTACCCAGTCAACAATTTGGAAATTTAAAATTTTCAAAATGCTGAGTCTGATGGCTAGACTTAACATTACTGGCCAACTTTCACAGCATAGCTACACGTTTCTTTGGCAAAAGCTATTCTTTATGTATAGTTCAACTTATAAAATGCCAATAAAGTTATTTTTAATAGTTTCTATTGGTTAATTTAATTCCCAAATATATACACTATATGATGCAGGTCCACCAGCCTCATCACTCTATCCTACCATCCAAAAGGCAGTCACATAATAACTCTTAAGAAATATATTCTACAAAATAAAAAGGTGATCTTTCCACTTAACAAAGCAGATGGGAACAATTAAAATTTCACCAACACATGTGTAGATAAATTGAAATGCTTTTAGAAGGAAAATTTCAAGTGATTTTTAAAGAACAGGGTCCACCTTTCTTCAATTCAGTTCACTTCAGTCACTCAGTTGTGTCCGACTCTTTGCGACCCCATGAATCACAGCACACCAGGCCTCCCTGTCCATCACCAACTCCCGGAGTTCACTCAAACTCATGTCCATTGAGTTGGTATTGCCATCCAGCCATCTCATCCTTTGTCATCCCCTTCTCCTCCTGCCCCCAATCCCTCCCAGCATCAGAGTCTTTTCCAATGAGTCAACTCTTCGCATCAGGTGGCCAAAGTACTGGAGTGTCAGCATCATTCCTTCCAAAGAACACCCAGGACCGATCTCGTTTAGAATGGACTGGTTGGATCTTCTTGCAGTCCATGGGACTCTAAAGAGTCTTCTCCAACACCACAGTTCAAAAGCATCAATTCTTTGGTGCTCAGCCTTCTTCACAGTCCAACTCTCACATCCATACATGACCACTGGAAAAACCATAGCCTTGACTAGACAGAACTTTGTTGGCAAAGTAATGTCTCTGATTTTGAATATGCTATCTAGGTTGGTCATAACTTTCCTTTCTTACTGCCTCAGATAGAGAGGAAAAGTAATTCATATGTTTAAATTAGCTTTGAGTAATGGTGAAGAGAGATTTGAATGAAAGTAATTATCAGGTGTATAATCTCATTAACTTGAAATAAAAATGAACTGGGGAACTGCAGTTCTGAGTATTTGTTTCCCAAATCTGTTCATAAAAGCATACGTACCGTCCAACTTTTCTCCTATATCACCAACTATATATTCAGAGAAAATAATTTTGTAATGTGTAACATAAGACTTGGAAAACATAAAGAGGAGAAAAATAAAATTTGGATCAAGGGTGGTTGATGCATCCAAAGAGCATACATAAGGATACTTCAGAGACTCAAAGGAATAATTTTACTTCAAATTTAAATTATTTACACAGCCTTTCCTCATTATTTATTGCTTTCAAGTTTACAAAATACTATATGTGCATAAGTTTTAAAAACTCAAACTATCAAAATATATAGTATAGAAACAGTATTCTTCTTTCATCTTCTTTCAGCATATCATTTATGAGCATCTAGTGAGATCTACTGGGCATATATATATTATATATTGTATAGTTTTATAAGTAAATACAATGTATACTGAACATTTTCCAGCCACTTATGTTTTTAATTTAAAATATACCATAAACCCCATTTTATGACAGTTCATATAGATTGGCTTCCTATGAAAGCTTGCAGAATATTCTGCAATATGCAGATAATGTAATTTATTTATCTAGTTTTCTACTGAAGGATATTTAGGTGATTTTCACTGATTTTATATTATACATGGTGCCCTAAAGTACATTCTATTATGTGTATACAGAACCTTCTTAAGAATATGTATAGATAGCAACTCTGAAGTGGTAGGTTTGAAACGTGTAAAGGGTAATGTACTTTGAATATTCCACTTGGGTGCAATCATAGGTTCTGTTCATCTGTGGATGTGCATGGAAGCCGTGAAATAAACTTGCAGAAAACTTTTACCATTTTTTTGACCTTGTTCTTGGGATTTCATTATTATTGGGAATAATTTTTAAATATGCTAGCATCAAGATGTCAGGTGTCTTTGAACATTTCAGCCCCAAAATGTTTGAAATATGCTTTCATGACAGCAGAGAGGGATGAAAACCGAAGTACTACCATTAGGTACTCTTACAAAGGCAAGCACAGGTATCATCTACTTATTATAAAGGAGCTTCTATTGAAATTGCTGCAGAATTTTATATTTTGAGTAGTCACAGGAGGGGACTTACAATATTATGCTGCTGCAAAAGAAATCTTTGCATTACACATCATGATGAATACTTGATTTCCAGACTTATTTTTCATTCCTTGCCTCTAAATACATCAGGAACTACATTCTTTTTTGTCCAAAACATTTGGAAATAACCCTGATTTTTTAGAGTCTCAAGCTAGCCATGTTTTTAAAATGACTTGTTCTTTAAGACATTTTCAGGATGTTTACAGTTTAAGAACATTCAGGATCTATTACTGCACCTTTGACAACTGAATACATTTTATTTCAATAACAGATTTTATCCTGATCATGAATATTTTTGTCTTGAGTCTGTTAGTCACGCAGTCATGTCCAACTCTTTGCAACCCCATGGACTGCAGCTTGCCAGGGTCCTCTGTCCATGTAATTCTCTAGGCAAGAACACTGAAGTAGGTAGCCTTCTCCAGGGGATCTTCCCAACCCAGGGATCAAACCCAGGTCTCCTGCATTGCAGTCAAATTCTTTACTGTCTGAACTACCAGGGAAGCTTGAATTAGACACAGTTCCAGCTCTGAGGCTCACAATATCTCTGAGAATATGGCAGCAGGTTAGGGAGAGAATGTGGAGTGAGTACCACTTGTCCTGATCCAAATGGGATAACTTCCATATGAGGATATCATGAGGCTCTGGGTCATAAATGACAACTGTTTCCACCTATGAGAACTGTAAAAGGAAAGCCCATTTCCATTTTCACTAGAAAGATGCTTTAGGTTGAAGTAAAAAAATCTGTGGTCAGGCCTCACACTTCTGTCATATACCAATTGCAGCACTTGGAACTGTCACTTACCCTCCTAAGCCCCAGTGTCCTTGCCTTTGAAACTGAAGAGTACCACAATTATCCATCACAGGCTTTTTCACCATGTCGCTCCAGAGGAAATAGGCCCTCTTGCTTTGTCTTCATCCCACTCCTCATCCCCACCAATCTCTGCTGGTAACATTGTTAGAATTTTGCAACCCATCTCTAAGTTCACTCCCCCTGGAAATATTACTATCTTCTTTTTGACAGAAGTTGTTACTCCCTGTGTGCGATACCATGACACATCTCATGCAACTCTACTATAATAGAACAGGGAGGTGGAATGGGAAATTAACACATTTTTGGAGAACTTTCTGTGTGCCAGGCACTGTGCAAAGGATAGTCACACATTCTCAGTTAATTTTGAAAACAACTTTTAAAGGAGGTGATGATATCTCCATTACTCAAGTGAGAAAAGAGCCTCTGGTGGTTAAAGTCATAGAGCTGGGGATCAGGGAGCTCACACAAGAGCCCATTTCAGATGATGCTGGGGTTTGTATTCTTTATGCTAAGTAGCACTCACTGTATTGCTTTATTATTTTACTTTATATTATATATTTGGAGAAGGCAATGGCAACCCACTCCAGTACTCTTGCCTGGAAAATCCTATGGACGGAGGAGCCTGGAGGGCTGCAGTCCATGGGGTTGCAAAGAGTTGGACATGACTGAGCGACTTCACTTTTACTTTTCACTTTCATGCATTGGAGAAGGAAATGGCGACCCACTCCAGTGTTCTTGCCTGGAGAATCCCAGGGATGGGGGAGCCTGGTGGGCTGCCGTCTATGGGGTCGCATAGAGTCGGACACGACTGAAGTGACTTAGCAGTATATTATATATTACCTTTGTGTTTTTTTCTGAAGATTCCTTTTATATGGCATTCTTTTTAACAGTTTAATCGTGAAGTATAATTCACATAATATACAGTTCAGTTAAGTGGTTCAATGGGTTTTAATCATTCACAAATATGAGCAATTAAAACCATAGTCAGGACTTCTTTGGTGGTCCAGTGGTTAAGAATTGCAACTAGAGACAGCCTGCAAGCAGCAATGAAAACACAGTCAGCCAAAAATTAAATAAATTAAACAAAGAAAATCAACATCATATGTTAAAAAAAAAGTCAGTTTTAGAACATTTCATCATTTCTAAAAGAAACTTTGGCTATCACCCTTTAGTTATCAGCCCCTGACCAATCCACTCCTAGCCCTAAGTAACCACCAACCTACTTTCTGTCTCTATGAAAGTGAAAGTGAAAGTGAAGTGGCTCAGTCGTGTCCGACTCTTTGTGACCCCATGGACTCTAGCCTACCAGGCTCCTCTGTCCATTGGATTTTCCAGGCAGTAGTCCTGGAGTGGGTTGCCATTTCCTCCTCCAGGGGATCTTTCCAAGCCAGGGATCAAACCCGGATCTCCCGCATTGTAGACAGACGCTTTACCGTCTGAGCCACCGGGGAAGTCCTAGATTTTCAAATTTTGGACATTCACAGGAATGGACTCGTATTTTATATGTGGATGCATGTAACTGCTTTCTATCACTAGCATAATGTTTTTTAAGGTCCTTCCAAGTTGTGGCATGAATCAGTACTTCATTTCTTTTTATGGCTGAATATTATGCTATTTTATCTGTAGAACACATCTTGTTTATACATCTATCAGTTGATAGACATCTGGCTTGTTTCCACCTGTTGGATATTACTTTGTGAGTAATTATGCTATAAACATTCATATGCAAGTTTCTGTGTAGACATATGTTTTCATTTATTTTGGTATATGAATGGAATTATTGGGTCATAAAGGAGCTCTTTGTTCAATCATCTGAAGAACTGCCAGACTGTTTTCTAAATTAAATGCACTGTTATTTTTTTTTTCCCCACTAGCAGCATATGAAAGTTCCAGTTTCTCCACATCATTGTCAACACTTGTTATTATCTAACTTTTTGATCTTAGCCACCCTAGTGTGTATCAAGTGATATCTCTCTCACTGAGATTTTGATTTACATTTCCTCGATGACAAATATGGTGAACATCTTCTCATGTACTTATTGGCCATGCATATATCTTACTTAGAGAAATGTTGATTCAAATTCTTCACTCATTTTTAAATTGGGTTATTTGTCTTTTTATTACTGAGTTGTGTTTATATGTATATTCCAGATATGTCTTAATCAGACACATAATTTGCAAATACTTTCTGCATGCTGTGTTTTAATTTTCTTTATACTGTCTTTTAAAGCATAACATTTAAAATTTTGATTTAAAAGTATTAATCTCTTTGGCTTTCTTCTTGCCTCCTTCCCTATACTGATGACAATTATCTTAAAAGTTCAGTGCTGGCAACTTGGTCATAAGTGACTGCCCATAAAACTGAATTGAACTGAACTGGACAAATCTTCTTGCTTACTATGAGGATCCTGTGAGATAACTGAAGCCAATGAGGTCTGAGGCCATCAAAGTGCTGAGTAAAGATCAAAGGTCACAAGGTCTGAGTTTCAACTTCACCAGGACAAGGAATTTTCAAGTGTCTATGAATGTTACATGAATAAGGTTTTCATTTTGCAATTTAAATTTCACTACCTTCCTGGGAGTTATGTCATTTATTGGTTTTGAATTACATCAAATAATTTTCCTGCCTCTATTGAGATGGTTCTTTTTCCTTTATTCTGTTAATGTAGTGAATCCCACTGATAACTTTTCAAATGCTAATCTTGGAATTCCTGAAATAACTACTGAGTCATGATATATTTTTATAGATTACTTTCTGGTTAAATTTCATTATAATTTGATAATATTTTGGAGTTTTGTATAGTTTCCTGATATATCAGCTTGCAATTTTCTTTTGTTGTAATATTCTTGTCAAATTCTCATTTCTGCATTAGTCTGGCTTTACAAGAAAGCTGAGAAGTATGTTCTCTCTTTCCTAAAAGATTTTGTAAAAAATTTGGTACAATTTCTTTTTTAAATGTTCAGAAAAATTTACCTGAGTAGCTATCCTACCTTGAAAATTCCTTCATAGAGAAGATGCTAAATCATTTCTTTGGTAAAGACATTTAGGAATAGCCATATTTTCTGTGACTTCTGATCCATAATGGTAAGTTTATTTTTTCAAAGTTTTTTTTAAATTCATTAAAATTTTGAGTAATAAGCAGAATACATTTCACTAAATTTTTAATGTTTAGATGTTCTGCAGTATGATGCTTCTTTTTCATTCCTGATATTGGAGATCTGTGTTACCTTTCTTTTTTCCTGATTAGTTTTGCCATATGCTTTTCACTTTTATTACTTAAATACTTTAATCTTGACTCACTAAGTTGTATATTTGCGTTCTTTTTTTTCTGCTCTCATCTTTCTTATTTTTTTCTTTCAAAATTTGGGATTGAGTTTGCTCTTATTTTTCCAGCTTTCTAAGATGAATTTTAGTCATTGGTTTTCCACTTTCCTAATATATGCATTTATTGTTATATAGTTGGTGACATCCCTCAAGTTTGGTACATAAATTTAAAAAGTTTCTCATTCAAAATTTCAAAAAATTCTCTGAAGAAAAAATAATTCTCTGATTTTTTTTTCTTTGATCAAAGAGGCTTTTTTAGAAATGTGTTTCTTATTTTCCAAACTTATTTTAGTTACTGATTTCTAGTTTCATTTTACTGTGGTCAGAGAAAACACTCAATATGACACTCCCACCCCAACACACACACACAAGATTTACTCTTTCCTCCATTAGGAAGAGAGGACTGGTGATGAATCTCCTCTTTTCATTCCATAACGGAACCAGATGGAGGTTAGCTTGCAGGTTTATTTGAACTCGTTTCACTTCTGGTTTTATCTCTTCAGAGAAATACCTGTGATATGTCTGTTGAGACTCTCCTTCTGTTGAGGATTTGTGCTGTTCACATTAAGAGCCTAAGGAAGACTCTGTACTGTATTTCTCTTCCAGGCCTCCAACACCCTCTGCTGCCTCTGATCCCAGCAAGACTTTCTGGAGATAACTAACTATCTTTTAGATTTCAATATGCCACACCAGCCCGTGCAGCTGTCAAAATCTGCAAATTTATTGTTTTCCTAGTAAAGACACGCTAACTAGGACAAACCAGAGTCTCCACTCATCTCCAGATCTGGCAAATGGTTAACTGTCTCAGCTCACCCAGAAAGGGTTTCCCTAGCTTTGCTTCTCCATCTTTTTTGATCTCTTTAATAATGCGATACATTCAGGTGTTGAGCTTTGGGGTTTCTTTAGATGTTATTGGAGGATGGGTGAGCTGCCAATACCTAGAACAAGCTTATTGGAAGCAGGGGTCCCCTTTGTGACTTCCTATATTTGTTTTTCCTTATTCACTACTTTGATTTACTTTTTGTTAGTATGCAAACTGAGCTGAATAGGAAGCTTTGCCTCCTTGACACTTCTCACACATATAGATGTCAGGTAAAATACAACAAGAAATGTAAGATATACAGACTTCCCAGGTGGCACTAGTAGTAAAAATCCACCTCCCAATGCAAAAGAGGTAAGACATGCAGGTTCAAGGCCTGGGTCAGGAGGATCCCCTTAAGAAGGAAATGGCACCCCACTCCAGTGCTCTTGCCTGGGAAATCCTATGGACAGAGGAGCCTGGCGGGCTATAGTTCATGGGGTTGCATATGAGCATCTGAGAACAGAACTACACTACACACACAATCTTAGGAGCAAGTGGAAAACTCAAAGTACCAGTAGTAACAACGAACTTCTACCACACAGGTCTAAGTGGGAGATGAAGCCAAAAGGAAGAGAGTTTATTGGAAACAGATATATTCATTGGGTGTGATGGAACATCCCAGGAGAAACTCACACACAGTAGAGACTAGTAATCATCTTTTTCTCCCATAAACGCCAAGAAAGAGAACAAAAACAGCAGCAGCAACTACAATGAAACCTTTAGATAGTTAAGTGTCTAGAGACACCATCATTAGGCCAAGGCTAGGAACACAAACCTGCAGTAGCCCTAGGTGTGGAGGGTTAATCTCAATGACTAAACTCATAGTTTATTAAGCCAAGAAATTAACTGAAATCACTCCTGTAAAATAGTTAGGGCTTCTGTAGAAGAAAGTTCATATCAAAGCCCTCAGAATATTCCATGGCTCAGAATAAGACCCCTAAAAACAATGGCAGCTGAAGGGGAGGTTGCAGAAACATAGAAAGCACTTGAAGAAATACCATGATATTAAAGTTAGTGGACAAAGAAATGGGAGGGCTGCCTCCCAGGAACCCAGATAATAGAGCAATTGGAAAAATAATTTTAATTTAGTATATTTTAAGTAGAAAAGTAACAAAGAATGTTTCCTCTACACTGATCTGAAAGTACTCTTCCTACAAACACCTAGGAAGCCTGGGTAAAATATAACAAAAGAATAGTTTAAAGGCATAAAAGCACACTTGCAAATAAAAAGCAAACCATCAGGTGTTGAAATGAAGAAAAATCAAAATTCTATGCATCTGTTTATTATTACTACCCCAGAGGCTGAAGAGAGGGAAAGAAAGCCGGGTGGGTGCATGCCTCTGTCACACTTGGGTTTGGGTTTTGGCACCCTTTTATAGACAGGTAAAAAGGGCTTACTTGGGGTGTGATGTTGGAATAAAGATGACTGCACAAAGCTGGAAACTAGAAAGGACCACAGGAACTAGAAAAAATGCTCACTTACTAGCACAGGTGGATCATGGAGTCTTCTCTATTTCTCTTGCAGAACTGATTAAAAGGTTGCTCCTGAGATATCCAACCCTGAGGGAGGGATCTGTATGAGAACATTGTAAATTACTATTTTAAATGACTACAGAAATAAAAGGAACAACTGAAACTAATGACATGAAAAGACATCATGACAAAAGGGAAGAAGCAGATTTATTTAAAGAAAATTACACAAAATTTCTTTAGAAAAAAATTAAAACTGAAATACAGAGTACAGGGAGGAGAGAACAAAAGTATGGAAGAAAGATTAAGATATCATGGAGTACGGCAAGAGAAGCTACCACGCTGTGGCAACAGTCCAAGAGTCAATGGGAAGGAGTTTTGAAAGTCAATGGGAGGAAGTGTTGTGTTTAAGAGACATAAACATGAGTCTCGAGCATGATAAATAATAAATCTACAACTATCTGACTTGCATACAAATATAGAGAAAAATGATTTCAATAGCAAACAAAAAGAAAAGACTACTTAAAAAGGAATAATAATGAAAATGGTCACAAACTTTTCAATAGAGAAAAACAGAGACCTGTATACAAATGAGCAAACCAAATAAATAGGAAGCCTGGTAAACTAATGGGAAAAAAAAAAAAAAAAACCACACCCAACATGGTGTAAATGAATGCAAATTTATAAAGAATTCTCAGTAATATTAAAGAATTAAACATGTAATTTATAAAATAAAAATTTATAGATTAAATGAGAAATAAAGGGTTTCCCTGGTGGCTTAGTGGTAAAGAATCCATCAGCCAATACAGGATACAAGGGTTAGAGCCCTGAACCAGGAAGATCCTGCAAGCCTCAGAGCAACTAAGCTTGTGAGCCATAACTGCTGAGCCTGTGAGCAAGTACTGAGCACATGCACTGTAACTGTAGAAAGCCCGTGGCGCCCTAGAGTCCATGCTATGCAACGACAGATGCCACCGCAGTGAGCAGCCTGCACCCTGAAACTAGACAGTAGCCCCTGCTCGCTGTAACTAGAGAAAGCCCACGCAGCAATGAAGGCCCAGTGCATCCAAAAATAGAGTTAAAAACAGAAAGAAAGAAATGTCTGCTCTATATTAAACCATATACCATGGAGAATTGCAGAAGAGAAGTTAAAAGAACTGGTATTTTCTTAAATTATTTATTACTTAATCTATGTGCAGGTCAAGAAACAACAGAACCAGACATGGAACAACAGCCTGGTTCAAAATCAGGAAAGGAGTATGTCAAGGCTATATATTGCCACCCTGCTTACTTAATTTATATGCAGAATACATCATGCAAAATGCCAGGCTGGATGAAGCACAAACTGGAACAAGATTGCCAGGAAAAATAATAATAACCTCAGATATGCAGATGACACTATCCTTATGGCAGAAAGTGAAGAGTAACTAAAGAGCCTCTTGATGAAAGTGAAAGAGGAGAGTGAAAATGCTGACTTAAAACCCAACATTCAAAAAATGAAGATCATGGCATCTGATCACATCACCTCATGGCAAATAGATGGGGAAAATCATTTTCCCCATAGACAGATGGGGATATCATTTGCAGTGATCTCCAAAATCACTGCAGATGGTGACCACACCCATGAAATTAAAAGATGCTTGCTTCTTGGAAGAAAAGCTATGACAAACCTAGATAGCATATTAAAAAGCAGAGACATCACTTTACTGACAGTCTGTCTAGTCAAAGCTACGGTTTTTCCAGTAGTCACGTTTGGATGTGAGAACTGAACTATAAAGAAAGCTGAGAGCCAAAGAATTGATGCTTTTGAACTGTGGTGTTGGAGAAGACTGTTGAGAGTCCCTTGGACTGTAAGGAGATCCCACCAGTCCATTCTGAAGGAGATCAGTCTTGAATACTCATTGGAAGGACTGATGCTGAAGTTCCAGTAGTTTGGCCACCTCATGTAAAGAACTGACTCATTAGAAAAGACCCTGATGCTGGGAAAGATTGAAAGCAGGAGGAGAAGGGGACGACAGAGGATGAGATGGTTGGATGGCATCATGGACTCGATGGACAGGAATTTGAGCACCCTCTGGGAGTTGGTGATGGACAAGGAAACCTGATGTGCTGCAGTCCATGGGGCTGCAAAGAGTCAGACATGACTGAGTGACTGAACTGAACCACAAATACAGAAATTAATATAAAATGTATTTGTTTCCTCAGTTTCAATAGCCGTGCATTAGAAATAGTCATTTTGAAAAGTGACAAATTATGCCTAAAATTTTCTTGCACTTTATCTATTACATGACCTGCTACATAACTTCTTGGCCCCCAAAACTCCACCTATATTTATGGGGAGATTCACAATCAAGGGAGATGGAAAAAATGGCAAACATGTGAACCCTGAAACAGATCCTACCACATCCCATCCAAATCAGTGATATCAATTGCCTGATAAACATTCGGTCTCTCTCACCTACCCTCTCCAATAGGGTAATAACATTGTAATAACATTAGGATTCAGAGTCGGTTTGTAGTATATAGTGGGCAAATACATCTCTTTCACTGAAACCCAGTCTTTATTTTTTATATTAATAATTCAAAATAATTTTATGCTAATAATTGATAAATATTGAATAATATTCAAAAGCAGAGACATTACTTTGCCGACTAAGGTCCGTCTAGTCAAGGATATGGTTTTTCCAGTGGTCATGCATGGATATGAGAGTTGGACTGTGAAGAAGGCTGTGTGCCAAAAAATTGATGCTTTTGAACTGTGGTGTTGGAGACGACTCTTGAGGGTCCCTTGGACTGCAAGGAGATCCAACCAGTCCATTCTGAAGGAGATCAGCCCTGGGATTTCTTTGGAAGGAATGGTGCTAAAGCTGAAACTCCAGTACTTTGGCCACCTCATGTGAAGAGTTGACTCATTGGAAAAGACTCTGATGCTGGGAGGGATTGGGGGAAGGAGGAGAAGGGGACGACAGAGGATGAGATGGCTGGATGGCATCACTGACTCGATGGATGTGAATCTGAGTGAACTCCGGGAGATGGTGATGGACAGGGAGGCCTGGCGTGCTGCGATTCATGGGGTCACAAAGAGTTGGACATGACTGAGTGACTGAACTGAACTGAACTGAATAATTGATTCAAGAGCGAAACGATTCTATTGTTTTAATCTTGGGCATTTACATGCAGTGTTATTGAGTAGTATATTTCCTATTTAGTGAAATGTCCTGTTTCCAAATCTAGAGGCACTTTACAAACCTATAGGCCAATGTAAGGCTGACTCCTTTAAGACAAAATGCAAAAGTCAGAAGTCAATAAATACCTGGAGTAACAGGCAAATTTGGCCTTAGAGTACAGAATGAAGCAGGGCAAAGGCTAGTAGAGTTTGCCAAGAGAATATGCTGGTCATAGCAAACACTCTCTTCCAAAAACACAAGAGAAGACTCTACACATGGCCATCACCAGATGGTCAACACTGAAATCAGATTGATTATATTCTTTGCAGCCAAAGATGGAGAAGCTCTATACAGTCAACAAAAACAAGACCAGGAGCAGACTGTGGCTGAGATCATGAACTCCTTATTACCAAATTCAGACTTATACTGAAGAAAGTAGGGAAAACCACTAGACAATTCAGGTATGATCTAAATCAAATCCCTTTCAGTTCAGTTCAGTCGCTCAGTCGCGTCTGACTCTTTGTGACCCCATGAATCACAGGACACCAGGCCTCCCTGTCCATCACCAACTCCTGCAGTTCACTCAGACTCACGCCCATCAAGTCAGTGATGCCATCCAGCCAACTCATCCTCTGTCATCCCCTTCTCCTCCTGCCCCCAATCCCTCCCAGCATCAGAGTCTTTTCCAATGAGTCAACTCTTCACATGAGGTGCCAAAGTACTGGAGTTTCTGCTTTAGCATCATTCCTTCCAAAGAAAACCCTTCAGAATGGACTGGTTGGATCTCCTTGCAGTCCAAGGGACTCTCAAGAGTCTTCTCCAACACCACAGTTCAAAAGCATCAATTCTTAGGTGCTCAGCCTTCTTCACAGTCCAACTCTCACATCCATACATGACCACTGGAAAAACCATAGCCTTGACTAGATGGACTTGACTAGTCGGCAAAGTAATGTCTCTGCTTTTGAATATGCTATCTAGGTTGGTCATCACTTTCCTTCCAAGGAGCAAGCATCTTTTAATTTCATGGCTGCAGTCACCATCTGCAGTGATTTTGGAGCCCCCAAAAATAAAGTCTGACACTGTTTCCCCATCTATTTCCCATGAACTGATGGGACCGGATGCCATGATCATTTTATGAATGTTGAGCTTTAAGCCAACTTTTTCACTCTCCTCTTTCACTTTCATCAAGAGGCTTTTTAGTTCCTCTTCACTTTCTGCAATAAGGGTGGTGTCATCTGCATATCTGAGGTTATTGATATTTCTCCCGGCAATCTTGATTCCAGCTTGTGCTTCTTCCAGCCCAGCATTTCTCATGATGTACTCTGCATAGAAGTTAAATAAGCAGGGTGACAATATACAGCCTTGACGTACTCCTTTTCCTATTTGGAACCAGTCTGTTGTTCCATGTCCAGTTCTAACTGTTGCTTCCTGACCTGTATACAGATTTCTCAAGAGGCAGGTCAGGTGGTCTGGTATTCCCATCTGTCTCAGAATTTTCCACAGTTTATTGTGATCCACACAGTCAAAGGCTTTGGCATAGTCAATAAAACAGAAATAGATGTTTTTCTGAAACTCTCTTGCTTTTTCCATGATCTAGCGGATGTTGGCAATTTGATCTGTGGTTCTTCTGCCTTTTTGAAAAACAGCTTGAAAATCAGGAAGTTCACGGTTCACATATTGCTGAAGCCTGGCTTGGAGAATTTTGAGCATTACTTTACCAGCATGTGAGATGAGTGCAATTGTGCAGTAGTTTGAGCATTCTTTGGCATTGCCTTTCTTTGAGACTGGAATAAAAACTGACCTTTTCCAATCCTGTGGCCACTGCTGAGTTTTCCAAATCTGCTGGCATATTGAGTGCAGCACTTTCACAGCATCATCTTTCAGGATTTGAAAGAGCTCAACTGGAATTCCATCACCTCCACTAGCTTTGTTCGTAGTGATTCTTTCTAAGGCCCACTTGACTTCACATTCCAGGATGTCTGGCTCTAGATGAGTGATCACACCATTGTGATTATCTGGGTCATGAAGATCTTTTTTGTACAGTTCTTCTGTGTATTCTTGCCACCTCTTCTTAATATCTTCTGCTTCTGTTAGGTCCATACCATTTCTGTCCTTTATTGAGCCCATCTTTGCATGAAATGTTCCCTTGGTATCTCTAATTTTCTTGAAGAGATCTCTACTCTTTCCCATTCTTTTCTTTTCCTCTATTTCTTTGCATTGATTGCTGAAGAAGGCTTTCTTATCTCTTCTTGCCATTCTTTGGAACTCTGCATTCAGATGCTTATATTTTTCCTTTTCTCCTTTGCTTTTTGCTTCTCTTCTTTTCTCAGCTATTAATAAGGCCTCACCAGACAGCCATTTGGCTTTTTTGCACTTCTTTTCCATGGAGATGGTCTTGATCCCTGTCTCCTGTACAATGTCACGAACCTCAGTCCATAGTTCATCAGGCACTCTATCTATCAGAACTAGGCCCTTAAATCTATTTCTCACTTCCACTGTATAATCATAAGGGATTTGATTTAGGTCATACCTGAATGGTCTAGTGGTTTTCCCTGCTTTCTTCAATTTGAGTCTGAATTTGGTAATAAGGAGTTGATGATCTGAGCCACAGTCAGCTCCTGGTCTTGTTTTTGTTGACTGTATAGAGCGTCTCCATCTTTGGCTGCAAAGAATATAATCAGTCTGATTTCGGTGGTGACCATCTGGTGATGTTAGTGCTGCCTACTTAGGTGACTCCTATGTTGCTTTGTCACTAAGTCAAAGCCAACTCTTTTGTGACCTCATGGACTTTAGCCCACTTGTCTCCTCTGTCCATGTGCAATCCATTTTTTTAAATCCAAGTGATCCAACATCCAATTGGTAAATTGAGGATGGATATGATTGTAATCTGAAAAAAAATCTTTGGTCTTACAAGATTTTCCTCAACACAGTAGTGACTTGAAATATTCAAGGGTAAGTTTCCTCACATGGAAAATGAAAGACTAAGCAATATATACAAACAAATGTGCAAAAGTGGAACTCCTAAAGAGTATTAATAGCTACTTTGAGTGAAAGCAATAGCTGGCGATATGGCCAATACATTTTCAGGGGGTCCCCAATGACTCAGACCCTTAAATAATCCCTTCCTCTTGAATATGGTTGGAACCTGCTACTTAAAGCAGAGTATCTTGAAGGTGAAGGGATAGCAGTTCCAGTGATGAAGTTATGTCAGGTAAGAAGACTGGAACAGAGAGTCACCTTCTAGCCTACAAGTAGCTACAATGTTGCAAGAGGGGGTTGAGTGAGAGTCTGTAAGGACATGAGACAGGGTCACATAGGCATCCTGAGAGGCTGAGAGCAGCCCTCACCCACCGCCAGCAAGAAGAGGAGGACCTCAGTCCTGCAATAGCAAGGAACTGGATTCTCCCAACAACTATGTAAGCTGGGAAGGGGACCCCAAGATCCCCAGAGAAAAACAGCCTGGGTGACACCTGGGTTGTCACCTTGAGAGACCCTGAGCAGAGGACCCAGCTTAACCAGTCAGACTGTGATCCAAAGAAATTGTGAGCTAATGAATGTGCCCTGTCTTAAGTTCCTAAGCTGGTGATAATTTATTACACAGCAATAGAAAACAAGCACAATTATTTTAGTGGCTTGAAAAACTGCCATACTTTCCATCATGTTAAATTATATGAGGAACTGGGGAATACGGATGAAGAAGCTGCAAAGATATTTCCCTCAGGATTAGAATAATTGACATCGACACTCAAGATTAGATTTTCAGTTTTAAAGAAACTTTCTTCCAAGCAAATGACCTCGAGTTCCTCATTTTGAAGGAAGCAGCCGGGTTTTAGGCTGCAAAGAATCAGGTGGTTGAGATGGTTGTGACAATGATATTGATAACAGTGAAGATTAAACTGTGCTAGGCTTTGTTTCGTTTTGATTTTTAAATTTCTTCCAGTGTTATAGATACAGAGTTTCATAACTTTTTAATGTTTTGTGTCTTTGCGCTATCTTTCCCATAAGCTCTATAAATTTTAGTGTGGGGTATGCATGCATACACATACAGTTAGCCTTTAAACAACACAGTTTGAACTGTGCTTTTTCAACACGAAACACCCTAGTACTATAGGACCCAGGGTTGGTTGAATCTGCAGATGCAGAACAGTGGATACTGAGGAAACTTATACACTGAGAAATTTATACTGAAATAATTGTTGTGCAGGGGGCTAGCTCTCCTAACCCTGTATTGGTCAAAGGTCAACTTCAAGAAACAGATACACACAAACATGCACACTGACAGATATACACAACACAAATATAGACAGAGATATACACATACAGACAAAGATATAGGTATACACTCACACTCATACAAACATATATGGCATTATAGCAGAGACACATATATTCTGACCCTCTCCATTCTCACAAATCACAAATAACAGCAGAGTGGAGACACTATACACTTACCTTCTCCTTTGGACCCTGTTCTCTTCAAGGCACAATGAGTCCACTAGAAAATTAAAGCCCCGTATGTTCTGCCTTAAGGCCCACCACAAATCTCTGGGTAAGCCTCAATCTAGTAGGGGATGAGGGTTATGCTCAATGTTTGGTTCTCCGATATCTTCTCTGCCACACTGCTGCCGCTGCTAAGTCACTTCAGTCTTGTCCGACTCTGCGCAACCCCATAGACAGCAGACTACCAGGCTCCCCGCTGCCACACTGACATACACTGAATATGGTGCTGGTAAAGAAACCATATTTTCACACAAATACTCATTTTATTAATTAAGGTCAATGTAACGGTCATATTTTTTACTAAGACAACCACTATAACTGTGTCAATAAAGCTCCTCTGTATTTCCAACCAGATGTATATTAATCCTTGTTTCTTGTCTCCAGAGGTATAAAACAAACTATTTTTCAATAGAGTAGAGGTGATATGCCATAAGATAGAACAGGGGTTATCAAACTATGACCCATAGGTCACAATTCTGCCCAGTCTCTGTTTCTATAAATAGTTTTATTGGAACATAGTCACATTCATTCATTTACATATCACCCATGACTTCTTTGGAGCTACAATGGCATAGTTGAGAAGTTGTGACAGACAGTATGGTCCAGAGAACTGAATTAGAAATGACATAGAATACGTACTATTTCTCCTTTTAGAAAAAAATGTGCCAACCCCTGAGATTGAATCCTAGGTCTTTAAAACTACAATTAGAGTTTCTATTTCTCTTGACTGTTCTCCACCCCAGAGTAAGGCATCAATTGGTTACCTGTGCAATCAGTAACTCCTATCTTCCTAAAAGTACATTAAGAGATAGAAAATGCTTCCATCAACCACTGTTACTTCTTCTTTATCCAAATAAGGAAAAGTAAAGGATTTAAAAGTTCCTATCTTGGCAAAAGAAGTTGATTTGATCTTCAATTGGGAAAAAAAATAGTTGATAACTTAATTCCAGTCATTGCATCCACATTCGTGATGATTTTGCCTGCTTTATAAGGTAAGTCCCCGACATTCAAATACATTCCATTTCAAAAGCAAGTTTTTAAGGCCAACTTGTTCATAAGTCCAACAAAGTTGGCCTAGGTACCCAACTGATGAGCTATGTAGCATTGTACTGTAATAGGTTTATAATACTTTTCACACAAACAATACACAAAAAACAAGCACAAAAAATAAAACATTTTTAACCTTATAGTATAGTACCTTGAAAAGTACAGTAGGACAGTACAACAGCTGGCATACAGGGGCTGGCATCAAGCGAGCAGGCAAGAAGGGTTACTGACTGGAGGAGGGAGAAGAGGTGGGAGATGGTAGAGCTGAAGGATCGTCAGGCTGCAATTTCACTCATTCCTGACATAGATGGAATGCACATTTGCATCTTTGAAAGTTCACAGCTTGAAGATTCGTATGTAGGGGATTTACTATACTATGCACTGCAATGTGTATGTCATGAAAGTGAACGTGAAGTCGCTCAGTCGTGTCCGACTCTGTGCGACCCCAAGAATCGCAGCACGCCAGGCCTCCCTGTCCATCACCAACTCCCAGAGTTCACTCAGACTCGCGTCCATCGAGTCCGTGATGCCATCCAGCCATCTCATCCTCTGTCGTCCCCTTCTCCTCCTGCCCCCAATCCCTCCCAGCATCAGAGTCTTTTCCAATGAGTCAACTCTTCGCACGAGGGGGCCAAAGTACTGGAGTTTCAGCTTCAGCATCATTCCTTCCAAAGAACACCCAGGGCTGATCTCCTTCAGAATGGACTGGTTGGATCTCCTTGCAATCTAAGGGACCCTCAAGAGTCTTCTCCAACACCACAGTTCAAACGCATCAATTCTTCGGCGCTCAGCCTTCTTCACAGTCCAACTCTCACATCCATACATGACCACAGGAAAAACCATAGCCTTGACTAGACAGACCTTAGTTGGCAAAGTAATGTCTCTGCTTTTGAATATACTATCTAGGTTGGTCATAACTTTTCTTCCAAGGAGAAAGCATCTTTTAATTTCATGGCTGCAGTCACCATCTGAATTGATTTTGGAGCCCCAAAAAATAAAGTCTGACACTGTTTCCACTGTTTCCCCATCTATTTCCCATGAACTGATGGGACCGGATGCCATGATCTTCATTTTCTGAATGTTGAGCTTTAAGCCAACTTTTTCACTCTCCTCTTTCACTTTCATCAAGAGGCTTTTTAGCTCCTCTTCACTTTCTGCCATAAGGGTGGTGTCATCTGCATATCTGAGGTTATTGATATTTCTCCTGGCAATCTTGATTCCAGCTTGTGTTTCTTCCAGTCCAGAGTGGCTCAGTTGTGTCCAACTCTGTGACCCCATGGATTGTAGTCTACCAGGCTTCTCCGTTCATGGGATTTTCCAGGCAAGAATAGTGGAGTGTGTTGCCGTTTCCTTCTCCAGGAGATCTTCCTGACCCAGGGATTGACCCCGAGTCTCCTGCATTGTAGGCAGACGCTTTACCATCTGAGCCACCAGGGAAGTCATGTCATAGATACACATACATACAAGTGTCACATACAGCATGTGATACTATTGCCTCCTTTACCCCCTCCTAAAACAAATCAATCAGATACAAGCTATCCTCAGGTATGTCTTGGTTATCTTTCAGCTTCAATGATAATCTTCATAATTTGTACCACCTGAGATGTACTTCAAACCCCACACCTAATGTGTAAGTTGAAAGAACTTAGCCATCTCCTCTCTGAGCTATTTAAATTCTGTTGAAAGACATTAGGTGAGAAAGGTTCATGCTAAAATAATACAGACAAATGGTAGCTAATACAGTGAAATGATAAATGAACATTTGAATTCTGTCTCCAGTGGAGATGCAGAGTGCTGATGAGCTCCATGTGTGGTGCTGCGGTCTCTTATTTGTCATAATTATAGAATAGATTTTAGGTCATTTACCTAGAAAGAGTGTCTAGAGTTTATTGTTTAAATGGAAACCTTTCTCTGCTGGGAAATCTTTCTGTAATCTTTTATTATCTGAGATAGATAGAGCAGCCATCCCTGACAAATTGAATGATGCTGTTATTAGTTGGGAAACTCTATGTCCTGGAAAGTCTCATTCTTGTTCACTGCTGTTAAATACTATGTGCCTGGCTATTTTCTCTTTTGCCTCTATAAACATGAGGGGATGTATGTATGTTGGTAAACACACTGTTGGGCTTAAATGTCCAAGATGCTCAGTCTTTGTCATTAGTACTAGGAGAAAACCTTCCCAATCTGGCATGTCCTCATCCCCCAATCTAATCTAAGAATAGTGGAGCCTGAAGGAGACTTTTAGGAAAGTATAGATGCTCTCCTGAAAAGGGTCAGTCTCATCTCACAAATTTGACTTTGCTATCTTTTCTAATATAGAATATATTTAAAATAAAATCTAAGACAAAATTCTAAGAAAATTAAATCACCATTACTTCCTCTCTATCTCGCTATCAACTGATACCCTTGTTTATACTGCGCTGAAGGAACAGAAGCAATCGTAGGAACATATCTGTAAGTCCCATCATATAAACCCAGACACCTACATCTGGGCTCACAAGCTTTATTTTCTCTCCCATTCCAGGATGACCCATCCATGCTCCCACTGAAGGTCAGCACATCTATTTGTTCACTATGGCAATGATTTTCCTCACTATTAGGTGATTCCTATCAGCATTAAAATAAAATTCTTATTTCTCCATTTGAACAAGCCCTCAAACAAACACAGATCTCTTGACTTACTTTACCCTCTAATATGTTATTATTTCTCTCTATACCCTTACATCTAATTCTTGGAAAGAAATCATGACTGACTTTCATTTCTCTTTTCCCTCAGCATAATAAATGGCAAATATGAAAAACCCTCAGAGAACATCATATTCAATGGTGAAATACTAAATATCTTTAATATCAAGATCAAGGCGAGGTTACTGGTTTTCACCACTTCTAGTCAACACAGTACTGGAATCACCAGAACAATTAGGAAAGAAAAAGAAATAAAAAGCACCAAAAATATATGGAAAAAAAGTAAAATTGTTTCTGTTCACAAATTATATGATCTTATATACAGAAAAACATAAAGATTCTGCAACATTTTTTAGAATAAGTGAATTCATCAAAGAGGATACAAAGGCAATACACAAAAATAAGTTGCATTTCTACACCATGACAATCTGAGAAAATTCAATAACAATTTCATTGATAATAGCATCAAAAAGAACAAAACACTTAGAAATTAACTTAATCAAGGAGATAAAAGATTTCTTGTTGTATAAAGAAAACTACCAAACACTGCTGAAAGAAATTACATAAACAACTGAAAAGACATTCCCTGTTCATAGACTGAATGACAATATTGTTAAGATGTCAGTATTACCCAGAACAAACCACAGATTCAATGCAGTCCCTCTCAAAATCCCCATGATGTCTTGCAGCAATAGGAAAACTCATCCTAAAATTCACATGGAATCTCAAGGAACCCTAAATAAAGCAAACAATCTTGACAAAGAAAAACCAACACTGGAGGACTCGCACTGTGTCCTGATTTCAAAACTCACTACAGAGTTTCAGTAATCAAAATAGCTGGGTCCTGGCATACAGAGAGACACGTGGAATAAAGAGCCCATAACTAAACCCTCATGCTGCTGCTGCTGCTGAGTCGCTTCAGTTGTGTCCGACTCTGTGTGACCCCATAGATGGCAGTCCACCAGGCCCCCCCGTCCCTGGGATTCTCCAGGCAAGAACACTGGAGTGGATTGCCATTTCCTTCTCCAATGCAGGAAAGTGAAAAGTGAAAGTGAAGACACTCAGTCGTATCCGATTCTTCACGACCCCATGGACTGCAGCCTACCAGGCTCATCCATCCATGGGATTTTCCAGGGAAGAGTACCAGAGCGGGTTGCCATTGCCTTCTCCACCCCTCATGCATATGATCAAATAATTTTTAACAAGAAGGGCAAGATGATTCAATTCAATGACAGTCTTTTCAACAATTAGTGCTGGTAAAACTGGATATCCACATGCAAAAGAATTAAGTTGAAGCTTCACCCAATGCCATATACAAAAATTAACTCAAAATGAATCAAAGACCTAAATGTAGGACCTAAAAGTAATAACCTCTTAGAATAAAACCATAAGGAAAAGCTTCATGACAGGGATATGGCAGTAATTTCTTGGTGCTACCACTCCAATACTCTTGCCTGGAAAATCCCATGGGCGGAGGAGTCTGGTTGGCTGCAGTCCATGGGGTTGCAAAGAGTCAGACATGACTGAGTGACTTCACTTTCACTTTTCACTTTCATGCATTGGAGAAGGAAATGGCAACCCACTCCAGTGTTCTTGCCTGGAGAATCCCAGGGACGGGGGAGCCTGGTGGGCTGCCGTCTGTGGGGTCGCACAGAGTCAGTCACGACTGAAGCGACTTAGCAGCAGCAGCAGCAGCAGTGGTAAAGAACCTATCTGCCAGTGCAAGAGGTGTAGGAGACATGAGTTGGTGTCTTTTGTGCATCAAAAGATACTATGTACAGAGTAAAAAGGCAGTCTACCAAATGGGAGAAAAGATTGTTAACTCACATATCTGATAAGGGATTGATAATATTAATACAGAGGAAACTCAACGATGACAGCAGCAACAGCAAATGATTCAAAAGTGTGCAAAGAACCGGAATAGACACTTGTCCACCGAAGATTACATACATGGCCAACAATCACAGGAAAAACATCCAATATCACTAATGATCAGTGGATGCAAATAAAAACTACAGTGAGATGCCACTTCACACCCATCTGAAGGCAAACGGGGTTGGGGAGGGGGAGTGGAGGCAGGGAGGGAGGAAGGAAGGAAATAACATGTGTTGGTGAGATATGCACCACTGGTGGGAACACAATATGGTACAGCTTCTATAGTTCCTCAACACACAAAAGCTAAAATACTGAGTCAGCATCTCTACTTCTGAATGCATACCCCACAGAACTGAAAACAGGTTCTCAAATAGAAATTTGTACACTCACATTCATAGCAGCATTATTCACAATAGGTAATGTGGAAGCAACCCAAGTGTCCACCAAAGATGAAAGGGTAAGAAAAACATGGTACATGCATACAAAAGAATGTTTATTCACTGTTAAAAAGGAATAAAATTATGACATATGCTGCAACATGGATGCACTTTGAGGACTTACTGCTAAGTGAAATATACCAACCATAAAAAGGTAAATATTGCATTATTTCATTTATATGATGGATTCAGAGCTGTCAAAATTACAGAGACAGGAAGTAGAGACACGAGTAGAGGGACTTGGGTGGGGAAGGAGGAAGAAAATTGCTATTTAATTTGTATAGAGACTCATTTTCACTAGATGAGAAGAGTTCTGGAGATGAAGTGGGTGATGGCTGCACACCAATATGAATGGAGTCAACACCACTGCCCTATGCCCTTAAAAATGGTTAAGATAATAACACTTTATGTGTACTTTATCACAATAAAAATATCATTTAATTTAAATCTCAGTTTTATATGAGTAAAGATATGAAGTAAGATATATTAATCTTTGCAAAGCTCTTGGGTCAAATGTGACTTAATTCATGCTCAGGAAATAGAAATCTTGGTAATTTGCCAGACAAGCCAATGAGAAAAGAAGAAAGTCATCAAATAAACAATCACAGTCCAAATAAGATGCTTTAAGATGGAAGTTTATCTCTATTGTTAATACCTGGGCACTCGTTTTGTTCACAGTGATAACAGCATGTGTCAATCCATGTTTAATGCCCACTTTGGTTTTGTTTCATCTCTCTTCTAACATACTCTCTAACTATCAGCTTCTCCTTCCCCAGAATTTTGCCTAGATGATGTTCCTGCCTTTAATCATCTACAATTCCTTTACTCCAATCATGCCTTCCTTATGAAAAGATTTTTTTAAATTCCCATCTGTATGTGTGTGTTATTTTTAAGAAAAAGTGGAAAACTGTGGACACTCCATTTAAAACAAAAAAATCTTACAAACAACATATAAAGATTTACTGAAACTGGTAACTAAGCAACTGAAAAAGAATCTAGATAATATCAAATTGTTAGTAAGATCTGAGAACACACTGAACATTTCCTACTTTCTCACTGAAGGTCATTAATGCTATGTGGTGGCATATTCTAATTCTGTCTTCATTACAGTCATTTGAACATTTGTCAGCCATCCTGAATTCTTTGAAAAACCAACAATTTCAAGCATGCAAATTGTGCAGTACAGATATGAACAGTTAAAAATACACACTAGGACTTGCCTGGTGGCCCCATGGCTAAGAATCTCCCTGCCAGGGCAGGGGACACAGGTTTGATCTCTGGTCCTGGAAGATTCCACGTGCTGCAGGGCAACTAGGCCTGTGAGCCACAGTTACTGAGCCCATGTGCTGCAACTACTGAGAACCACACATAGAGGCTGTGAGAAGCCATTGCTATGAGAAGCCTGCACACAGCAACAAAGAGTAGCCCTTGCCTACCGCAGACAAAGCCCAGGCACAGCACCAAAGACTCAGCGCAGACAAAGTAGTAAATAAAATAATAAAAAAAAAAACCCACTAGAAAAAAAACAGAGTATCAATTTTCGAGTTGATTCCCCAAGTTCAAAAGCTTCTTACAAGTTATATATATTCATCCAATATTTACACAACATGTGAGAACATGTACACGTATTCACCATCTACATCTACCAGATACCGTGATTTGTCTGTTCACACACATAATTTAATTCTCATAATTTCTGTATCATTATTCCAATTTTATATATTAATAGAGAAACTAGTTAGTGAGAGACGCAATCAGTATTAAGTTAATGTCTGTGTAATTAAAAGGATAATATAGCTTCTACTTGTATATATCAGTTCATTCATCAAATATGTATTGACATTCTCCTTGGTGCAATAGTTCTTGAAATAGTTACTTAAAATATAGTGTCTTTCATCAAAAGCTTACTTTCTCATTGGATAGTAACAATGAAAATTCAGACAACCATAATATATGGAAGGGTATGATCGATTTCATGGGAACTTTATAAACTAAATGCTGTAGAATAATTGATGTCGGTAACTCTGGAGGGCAGAATATCATTTTGGAGGAAAATGGAACAATCTAAGTGAAAACTAATAAAAATTGCCTGATCAATAGTAAGAGCTAACATTTATTGAGTCCTGCCAGGTGGTTTATATATTTTAATTCATTTTATTTTTCAGCCATTCCATGAAGTTGTATTATTCCTATTGTCTGCAGTAAGTGCTGTATGCAAGCTCATTCATCTAATAAGTGATAAAACTAAGATCCAAGACCAGGCAGTCAATCCCAAATTCTGCTTCCCAATAGTTATGCCTTACTATATATCAAGTAAAGAATACGACATCTCAGGAATAAGTTTATCAAAGAATGCAGATATGGTATATGTAGATACAATGTACATGAAAACCTACATTATAGTGAGGACGGCAAAAGGAATGTAGGTGGTTCCATTAATACAAAAGGCTTCTCTACTTTGAAGTGCTACAGTGTTAGCTCTAAGTAGATGGTGAAAGGTCATGTATTGTTCATTTCCCTAGAGGAGGCATTTGCTGTATCATAGGTCCCTAGAGGTTTGAGATTATACCTATCATGGCTTTGCTGTACCCCAGCATCTAATATAGTGAGTTCCAGGCCCATATACTTAATATATTTTGTTATCTAATTGACTGTATCTTTAAAATATTTTAAGTATTCCATTTTAATTTATCTACTGGCATGATGCATCACTGTGTTAGATGCTGGGGTACACCAAAGACAAGATAGGTGTAATCTCAGACCTCTAGGGGCTAATGATTCAGCAAAGAATATAAGTATTGTAAATTGGTAAATGAACATATTAATTTCAGGAACATGGCTATTTTTGTCCAGTAAGGGAAGGAGGAAAAAGACTGGAGGATACATGTACAGGTATACACATACACACACACACACACACAAGTAAATAAAACTAGCAAGTTTACTCTGTGTGTGTGTGTGTGTGTCCGTGTGTCTCTGTGTGTATTGTGAAGATTTCTCAAGGGCACTACTGACTTGCGGAGTTAGATAATTCTTTGTGTGGTGGACAGTCGTGTGCATTGTAGAATGTTTAACATCATCTTTAGGCTCTGCTCACTAGATGAGATTAGATATATACAGACACAAACATATACATGTAAATGACTACATGTAAATCATTATTAGAATGTAATGTATTAATGTAATGGATTAGAATGAATATATTAATATTCAGTCCAGTTCAGTTCAGTCGCTCAGTCGTGTCTGACTCTTTGTGACTCCATGAATCGCAGCACGCCAGACCTCCCTGTCAATCACCAACTCCCGAAGTTCACTCAGACTCACGTCCATCAAGTCGGTGATGCCATCCAGCCATCTCGCACTCTGTCGTCCCCTTCTCCTCCTGCCCCCAATCCCTCCCAGCATCAGAGTCTTTTCCAATGAGTCAACTCTTCGCATGAGGTGGCCAAAGTACTGGAGTTTCAGCTTTAGCATCATTCCTTCCAAAGAAATCCCAGGGTTGATCTCCTTCAGAATGGACTGGTTGGATCTCGCTGCAGTCCAAGGGACTCTCAAGAGTCGTCTCCAACACCACAGTTCAAAAGCATCCATTTTTTGGCACTCAGCTTTCTTTATGGTCCCACTCTCACATCCATACATGACCACTGGAAAAACCATAGCCTTGACTAGACGGACCTTTGTTGGCAAAGTAATGTCTCTGCTTTTGAACATGCTATCTAGGTTGGTCATAACTTTCCTTCCAAGGAGTAAGCGTCTTTTCATTTCATGGCTGCAGTCACCATCTGCAGTGATTTTGGAGCCCCCAAAAATAAAGTCTGACAGTGTTTCCACTGATTTCCCATCTATTTGCCATGAAGTGATGGGACTGGATGCCATGATCTTTGTTTTCTGAATGTTGAGCTTTAAGCCAACTTTTTCACTCTCCACTTTCACTTTCATCAAGAGACTTTTTAGTTCCTGTTCACTTTCTGCCATAAGAGTGGTTTCATCTGCATATATGAGGTTATTGATATTTCTCCCGGCAATCTTGATTCCAGCTTGTGTTTCTTCCAGCCCAGCGTTTCTCATGATGTACTCTGCATAGAAGTTAAATAACCAGGGTGACAATATATAGACTTGACGTACTCCTTTTCCTATTTGGAACCAGTCTGTTGTTCCATGTCCAGTTCTAACTGTTGCTTCCTGACCTGCATACAGATTTCTCAAGAGGCAGGTCAGGTTGTCTGGTATTCCCATCTCTTTCAGAATTTTCCACAGTTTATTGTGATCCGCACAGTCAAAGGCTTTCACATAGTCAATAAAGCAGTCAATAAATAAAAAAATATTAAGTTTAATTAATTAATATATATTAATATGTGTTTTGTCTTATTAGTGAGCTCTGGCATGCATATTGACATTGAAATATTTATAACTTTTAAAAATATTACTATTAATTTATGAATATATAAGAAGGGTGATTAATGGCATAATGGAAAATACTGAATAATGGTACCAAATTATTTGGGGGTTCTGAAAAAACCAGAATCTAAGGTCAGATTTAAAAGTTGAGTCAGAATTAATTGGACAAAAAAGAGTGTAAAAATCGTTGCTTTAAACTAATATGTAATATACTGTAGTGTAATCACCCTAAATTTGTTATCTTTCAAGTTGGCTTGATGTTCTTTACCTTTTGCATTACATTTTGCATTAGAGAATTGATTTGTCAGTTCTAGAATGCTGATTGAGATTTGATTAAATTCACAGATCAATCTGAAGAGTGTTGCATCAAAACAGTATTGAGTTGTCCAACACCAAGCATGGTAAGACCATCTACTTATTTAAATGTTCTTTCATTTTCCAAAATATGATTGCAGCTTCAAGGGCAGAGGCTTGCACACTTTCCATGATATTTATTCTTTTATTTGAACTGTTTGATGTTATTATAACACTATTTTAAGTGACTTCTTTTTGCTGATGGAATTATAATTTTATAGTAAGTTACACACAGTAAACTTGCTACATTTACTTACTAATTCCAATAGCTTGTCAATACTTAATATTCACAAAAATGCCATCAACAAGAAGAACAAATGCAAGTTATTTATCAATTACTACGGATTTTTACTTTTTTCTTGCCATATTGCACTAGCTGAAGCATTGAGTAAAGTAACAGTTGAAGTGGTGATAATAGCTGTTCTGTTCTTGCTCCTTATCTCTCCAGGAAAGTTTTCAACTATGTACTTAACAGTGGGCTGACTGAGACAAGGAATAAGAAGTCTTTGACAGGTAGAATTACCAGGAGAGAGCAGTATTTCCAAAGCCAAGTTAGGAGGGGATTTTAAGAGCCTGGTTATATACTCCTTGAGATCTGTAGAGTTTTTAAGCAAAACGAGACTTGAAGAATTTGTTGTGATCAATTATTCTTTATTTGTCAAAGGCAACTAATAACAACTCCCTTAGAGACATGTTTTGGAAAGATCAAATACAGAAATATAGGAGAAGACCTACACTATTTGCACATTTAAAAGTTTTCGTTTCTTTTTTATTCTCCATCTAAAATAAATGAAAATTTGTCATACCAATAGGGTTTAATAAACACTGAGATGATACACTGTTATTTACCAAATTGCTTGCTTTCCTGTTAAGCTAAAGCTTGATTTATTCACTAGATATAGTCTAGAAAAATGACATGTATCCACATTTACTAGACACTTCTGAATGATTTGCTGTTTGTTTATGAACAGCAAAATCCTTTTATAATGCAAGCACTTAATTTAGAAGTATTAGTCTGGAAACATGGCCTTTCTTATGTAGACTAGAGATTTTATTTAGAATTTTCGCCAGTATTGCATTTCACTTTGTCAGTATAACAGTAACAGGCTGCTATATTGATTGCATGTCTGCTCTGTCAGCAAATTAACACTTAAAAGAAATATTATCCAGAAACCCATATATATGGAAATAGTAGGTGAGGATAATTATCATTTTAGTAGCACTTGATACTTCACCATCTGAAAAGTGCAAACAACTTTTACCATAAATAAACTTTAAGAGGTGCTAAAAAATAATGCTTGACAGTTACTTGTACTGCAAATTTAGGGAGTGAATAAATCTTTGGGTACTACAACAACAGATAAATACTTTTCCAGAGGTGGCTGAAAAACTGACAGCTTAAAGTGGAATGTTTCTTCAGTGGTCCTGGTGAATTAAAAAAAAAAAATCAGAACAAGTAGGATACCATGATGAAATAACTGTAGCTCACTGATCCTCTCAGACCCCACTGTTCCTTTCCTCTAAGATTAGTTTTGTTTTTTTTTTTTTGTCTCCAAGTGACAGCCAAGAAACGTCACTTCTCTATTTACTCTTAGGTGATTAAAGAAGAAGGGCATTGGTCACTTCTATCCATTAGAATAGTCTCAATGTAATAATTCAGATGTCCAGTTCTCCAAAATAAATTAAAGCTTCTCTTTTCAACCAACTCCAGCTCAAGGATGGTGGAAAACCTGATGAGAATAGAGGACAAGTTTGACCTTTTCACTACTATTTTTACTTCCTCCAAATTCCCAACTCAGCCTTGGTTCCAGATCCACTGTTGAACTGGGAAGTCGGGAGAGGGGGAGGTGGGTGGGGTGGGTGGGAATAAAGGAGACAAAATATCTTAATTAGTCCCCTTTGAAAAGTGTCTCTCTTACCTTCATGTTCAAAGTTGAGTCTGTTTCCTGCAGGGTGATTTTATAGATTCTTGGAAGAGTCCCCTTTCTCTAGTGTGGGGATTCTTTGGTGGTACACCCAAATCTCACCTTTCAAGCTACAGTGTCATCTCCCCACAGGCTCTCTTACTTGTGGTTCTACTGTCCACAAAAGCTTATTTATTTCTTTACCGTTTAACAAGGCTTTTTTCTCCATAGGAAGCTTGGACTTTTATTCTGCCACTGGTGCAAGTGAATGGTTTCCCAAATGGCAGACCTTACCTCCACTGACACAAACTACTACTATGCAGCCTCATAACCTCCTCTTACTGGGGTGTGAGTCTGACTCTTCTGGGTACCTCTAGTCCTAACAAACTGGTATCAAGGTCACCATGTAGATCTCTGTTGCCTCTCTCTCTAAGCTGAGGTAAGAAGAAAACAATCTCACTCGAAAACATAATCCCAATAACCATCTGTATTTATTAATCATTGTAAAATGCAACAGACAGCCAAGTAATCAATACAAGAGTATATTAAATTTAGAAAAAGTAATTTTCCAGCAATTTTCTATAACTTTTACTAATTTTTAAAATGATTTTCATTAATAAGTAAAGGAAGAAGCAGAAGGTTAAGCTAAAAGGATAATGGGTAAGGAAATGGAAAGTAGTAGAGAAAAAAATAGGAAGAGAGAAGGGATGATATGGGAGGAAATAGGCATAGCTCAAAAAGAAAAAAAAAAAGTAAAAGATTTCACTAATGGAAGTTTTAAAACTGATTAGCTAGACAGATATGGCTTCCTTTACTTTATGAATTATCTATTTCTTCAACCCATTTAAAATTAACTAACAGAGGAGGCAAGATGGCAGAATAGAGGGCTGTGAGCTTATCTCTTCTTACAGAAACACCAAAATTACAGCTAATGGCTTAACAACCAACAATAAAAAATGCTATAACATACCAGAAAAGATACTCTATGTCCAAGGAAAAAGAAAAGCCACAGTGAGGTGACAGGAGGGGCACAATCATGAAAAAATCAAATCCCATACTTGCCAGATAGGTGACCCACAAACTGGAAAATAATTATACCACAGAAGTTCCCCCACAAGAATGAAAGTTCTAAGCCCCATGTCAGGCTTCCCAGCCTGAAAGTCTGGCAACAGGAGGAAGAAGAGCACCCAGAGAATGTGTTTTTGAAGGCCAATGGGGTTTTATCGCAGCAATTTCATAGGGAAACAGAAACACCACTCTTAGAGGGCATACACAGGGTCTCATGTGCACCAGAAACCAGAGAAAAAAGCAGTGACCTCATAAAAGCCTGGGCCAGACTTACTTGCTAGTGTTGGAGGGTCTCCTGCAAAGCTGGAAAGTGGATTGCTATGGGAATGGGGATATTGGCAGTGGTGATCTTGGCAAGTGCTCACTGGGGTATGCCCTCTTTGAGGTCACAATTTTCTCATCAAGTCCTGGCCCTGCCCAACAGCCTGTAGGCTCCAGTGCTGTGACTCCTCAGGCCAAACAACCAACAGGGTAGGGACATAGCCCCATCCATCAGCAGACAGGCTGCTTAAAATCTTCCTGAGTAAATAGCTGCCCAATAAACACACTCCCTGACACCGCCCTGCCCACCAGAGAAACAAGACCTAGTCCTACCCACATCTGGGAAATTACCAGTCTCTCCCGCCATGCAGCCTGCACAAGTCTCTTAGACACTCTGACCCACCACAGGGCACAAAGCAGCAGTAGGAAGAACTACAATCCAGCAGCTAGTAAAACAGAAACCACAGTCACAGAAAGGCAGGTAAAATGATACAGCAAAGGAATATGTCTCAGATAAAGGAACAAGAGACCACTTCAACAGAGCAAGTCAGTGAAGTAGAGATAAGCAATCTACCTGAAAAAAGATTCAGAGTAATGATATTAAAGATGATCCAAGATTTTGGAAAAAGAATAGAGGCAGAGATGAAGAAGATACAAGAAATATTTAACAGTGACCTAGAAGAACTAAAGAACAAACAGATGAGCAATACAATAACTGAATTGAAAAATACACTAGAAGTAATCAATAGAGTAACTGAGGCAGAAGAATGGATAAATGAGCTGGAAAAAAGAATGGTGGAAATCACTGCCACAGAACAGAATAAAAAGAAATGAAGATAGTCTCAGAGGTCTTTGGGACTATTAAATGCACCAATATCTGCATTATAGGGGTTCCAGAAGAAGAAGAAACAGATAAAGAGCCTGAGAAAATATTTGAAGAAATAATATTAACTGCTGAAAATTTCCCTAACATGTAAAAGGAAATAGTCACCCAAATTCAGGAAGTGCAGAGAATACCAGGCAGGATAAACCCAAGGAGGAACATAGTAATCAAACTGACAAAAATTAAAGCAGAAAAAATATTGAAAGCAACAAAGAAAAATCAACAGATAACATACAACGGAACTCCCATAAGATTTTAGCTAATTTTCCAGCAGAAAATTTGCAGGCCAGAAGTGGGTGGCACAATGTAATTAAAGTAATAAAAGGGAAGAAACTACAACCAAGAATACTCTAGCCAGCAAGGCTCTCATTCAGATTTAATAGAGCAATCAAAAGCTTCACAGATAAGCAAAAGATAAGAGACTTCAACATCACCAGACCAGCTTTGCAACAAATGAGAGAGGAACTTCTCTAGATAAAAAACAAAAGGCCACAGCTAGAAACAAGAAAATTATATTGGAAAAGCTCACTGGTAAAGACACACATACAGTAAAGGGAAGAAATCATCTGCGTACAAATAGGACATCAAAACTTGCAGTGTGGGACTTCCCCGGCAGTCTAGTGGTTTAAACTTCACCTTTCAACACAAGGGGTATGCATTCAGTTTCTGGTTGGGATCCCAGAAGCCAAATGGCCAAAAAAACAAAACATAAACAGCAGAAGCAATACTGTAACAAATTCAATAAAAACTTTTAAAATGATCCACATTAAAAAAAAAAAAAAGGCAAGACAAGAAAAGAGCACAAATGCAGGATATTGGAAATGCATTTCAAACTAAACGACCAGAAACTTAAAACAATCTTATTTACCTATAGACTATTATATCAAAACTTCGTGGTAATCACCAACCAAAACTCTATAATAAATACATAAACAAAAAGAAAAAGGAATCCAACCACAACTTTAAAATTGGTTATCAAATCACAAAAGAAGAGAATAATAAGAAAGCAAAGAAAAGAAAACTACAGAAACAAATCCAAAACAATTAATGGAACAGGAATAAGAACACGCATATCAAAAATTACCTCAAACACAAATGGATTAAATGCTCCAATCAAAACACATAGACTGGCTGAATTGATACAAAAGTAAGACCCATGTATATGCTGCCTACAAGAGACCTACTTCAGATTTAGGGACACATAAAGAGTGAAAGTGATGGGATGGAAAGAGATATTCTGTGCAAATGTAAATCAAAAGAAAGTTGGAATAGCATACTCATATCATACAAATAGACTTAAGATAAAGACTAGTACAAGAGGCAAAGGAAAATATCAATCCAAGAAGAAGATACAACTGTAAATATATATGCATCCAACATAGGAGTACCTCAATATATGAGGTAAATATTGGGTTGGCCAAAAAGTTCCTTCAGGTTTCCTGTGACGGCCGTGCAGAAGCATGGCGGCTGTGACCGCAGCGCAGAAGCACGGCTGAGAGGCGCTACCCCATGTCCAAGATGTTACAAGAAAACGTGAAAAACTTTGACGAAGCCCAATACTGAGAACCATAAAAGGAGCAATCGACAGTAACACAATAATAGTGGCAGACTTTAACACCCCACTTTCATCAATAAACAGATCATCCAGAGAGAAAACTGATAAGGAAACACAGGCCTTCAATGACACATTAGACCAGATAGACTTAATCGATATTTACAGAGTATTCTATCCAAAACAGCAGAATACACATTCTTCTTAATTAATTGCACATGGAACATTCTCCAGGACTGATCACATGCTGACCACAAAGCAAGCCCTGGTAAATATAATAAAACCGAAATCATATCAAGCATCTTTTCTGAACATAATGCTATGCTTTGAGGTGAGAAATCAAACACAAGAAAAAAAAATTATACAACAGACAAACACATGGAGGCTAAACAATATGCAACTTAACAACCATGGATCACTGAAGAAAACAAAGAGGAAATTTTAAAAAATTACCTAGAGACAAATGAAAATGAAAGCATGGTGATCCAACACTTGTGGGATGCAGCAAGAGCAGGTCTCAGGAAAGAGAAAAATGTCAAATAAACAACCTAACCTTACAGCTAAAACAACTAGCAAAGAACAAACAAAGGGACCAAAGAACTAAATAGACATTTCTCCAAAGAAGACATACGATGGCTAACAAACACATGAAAAGATGCTCAACATTACTCATTATCAGAGAAATGCAAATCAAAACCACAATGAGATACCATTTCACACCAGTCAGAATGGCTGCGATCCAAAAGTCCACAAGCAATAAATGCTGGAGAGGGTGTGGAGAAAAGGGAACCCTCTTACACTGTTGGTAGGAATGCAAACTAGTACAGCCACTCTGGAGAACAGTGTGGAGATTCCTTAAAAAATTGCAAATAGAACTGCCTTATGACCCAGCAATCCCACTGCTGGGCATACACACTGACAAAACCAGAATTGAAAGAGACACATGTACCCCAAAGTTCATTGCAGCACTGGTTATAATAGCCAGGACATGGAAACAACCTAGATGTCCATCAGCAGATGAATGGATAAGAAAGCTGTGGTACATATACACAATGGAGTATTACTCAGCCATTGAAAATAATACATCTGAATCAGTTCTAATGAGATGGATGAAACTGGAGCCAATTATACAGAGTGAAGTAAGGCAGAAAGAAAAACACCAATACAGTATACTAACACATATATATGGAATTTAGAAAGATGGTAATGATGACCCTGTATGCGAGACAGCAAAAGAGACACAGATGTGTAGAAAGGACTTTTGGACTCTGAGGGAGAGAGAGAGGGTGGGATGATTTGGGAGAATGGCATTGAAACATGTATACTATCATGTAAGAAACGAATCACCAGTCTATGTTCGATACAGGATACAGGATGCTTGGGGCTGGTGCACGGGGATGATCCAGAGAGATGATATGGGGTGGGATGTGGGAGGGAGGTTCATGATTGGGAACTCATGTACACCCGTGGCAGATTCATGTCTATGTATGGCAAAACAAATACAGTATTGTAAAGTAAAATAAAGTAAAAATTAAAATAAAAAAATAAATAAGTCAAAGAACAACAACAACAAAAAAAAACCACACAGAAATCTGTTGCAAATCAGGTTGGTGCAAATTTTACACTGTTGAAATTTGCCATTTGATATTGGAAAACAGTCTAAATAAATAAGGTTATGCTATATGACATTTTAATCTGCAATTCTTGCTTTACATTTTGCTAATGACATTATTTGCTGTTGATACTTATTATTTTTTTTTAAAGAGAAGTCGCTCAGTCGTGTCCAACTGTTTGCTACCCCATGGACTGTAGCCTATCAGGCTCCTCTGTCTATGGGATTTTCCAGGCAATAGTGCTGGAGTGGATTGCCATTTCCTTCTCCAGGGGATCTTCCTGACCCAGGAATTGAACCCAGGTCTTCTGCATTGTGGGCAGATGCTTTACCGTCTGAGTCACCAGGGAAGCCCATTTTAGACTATAGAAATTATGTCAGACAAAAATCAAATTCAAGCAGTTTTCTTATTTTTGTTCAAAGTGAGTCGAAAAGCAGAGGAGACAAGTCACAATATCGACAATGCGTTTGGCCCAGGAGCTACTAACAGCCATACAGTGCAGTGGTGGTTCAAGAAGTTCTGCACGAGAGCCCTGAGGATGAGGAGCATAGTGACCAGCCATCAGAAGTTGGTGACTGAGAGCCATCATCAAAGCCAAACTTCTTACAAGTATACAAGAAGTTTCCAAAGAACTCAGTGTCCAATACTTTATAGTGGTTTGGAATTTGAAGCAAATTAGAAATGAGAAAAAGCTTGATAAGTGGGTGCCTCATGAGCTGGCTGTCAATCAAAAAAACTGTTGTTTTGAAGTGTCGTCTTCTCTTATTTATGCAACAACAACGAACCATTTTTTGATTGGATTGTTACATACAATGACAAGTGATGTAACAACCAGTGATGACCAGCTCAGTGGTTGAACTGAGAAGAAGCTCCAAAGCACTTTGTAAAGCCAAACTTGCACCAAAAGAAAGGTCTTGGTCACTGTTTGGTGGTCTGCTGCCCATCTGATCCCCTATAGCTTTCTGAATCCCAGTGAAATCATAACATCTGAGAAGTATGCTCAGCAAATTGATGAGATGCTCCCAAAGCTGCAATGCCTGTAGCCTGTACAAGTCAACAGAAAGGGCCCAATTGTTCTGCACAACAACATCTGACTGCGGGTCACACAATCAACACTTCAAAAGATGAAAGAATTGGGCTATGAAGTTTTGCTTCACCTGCCATATTCACTCAACCAACTACCGCTTGTTCAAGTAAATTGGTACAGATACTGTGGAGAACAGTATGTAGGTTCCTTAAAATAGTAAAATAGAGCTACCATATAAGCCAGCAATCCAAAAGCATACATGCAGCCCAACATTCACTGTAGAATTTTTTACGATAGCCAAGACGTGGAAGCAACCAAACTGGCTATTGACAGATGAATGGATAAAGATGATGTCGTGTATACACAAACACACACACACACACGATGGAATATTAATCAGTCATCAAAATGAGTGAAATAATGCCATTTTCAGCAACATGAATGAACCTGGAAATTATCATACTAAGTGCATAACTTAAGTTAGAGAAAGACAAATATCATGTGATATCATTTATATGCACTCAATATGCCAGCAAATGTGGAAAACTCAGCAGTGGCCACAGGACGGGAAATGGTCAGTTTTCATCCCAATCCCAAAGAAAGGCAATGCCAAAGAATGCTCAAACTACCACACAATTGCACTCATCTCACACGCTAGTAAAGTAATGCTCAAAATTCTCCAAGCCAGGCTTCAGCAATATGTGAACCATGAACTTCCAGATGTTCAAGTTGGTTTTAAAAAGGCAGAGGAACTAGAGATCAAATTGCCAACATCTGCTGGATCATCAAAAAAGCAAGAGCGTTCCAGAAAAACATCTATTTCTGCTTTATTGACTATGCCAAAGCCTTTGACTGTGTGGATCACAATAAACTGTGCAAAATTCTGAAAGAGATGGGAATACCAGACCACCTGACCTGCCTCTTGAGAAACCTATATGCAGGTCAGGAAGCAACAGTGAGAACTGGACATGGAACAACAGACTGGTTCCAAAGAGGAAAAGGAGTACATCAAGGCTGTATATTGTCACTCTGCTTATTTAACTTATGTGCAGAGTACATCATGAGAAACGCTGGGCTGGAGGAAGCACAAGCTGGAATCAAGATTGCTGGGAGAAATATCAATAACCTCAGATATGCAGATGACACCACCCTTATGGCAGAAAGTGAGGAAGAAGTAAAGACCCTCTTGATGAAGGTGAAAGAGGAGAGTGAAAAAGTTGGCTTGAAGCTTAACATTCAGAAAACTAAATCATGGCATCTGGTCCCATCACTTCATGGCAGATAGATGGGGAAACAGTGGAAACAGTGGCTGACTTTATTTTTCTGGGCTCTAAAATCCCTGCAGATGATGATTGCAGCCATGAAATTAAAAGACGCTTATTCCTTGGAAGCAAAGTTATGACCAACATATTAAAAAGCAAAGACATTACTTTGCCAACAAACGTCTGTCTAGTCAAGGCTATGGTTTTTCCAGTGGTCATGTATGGATGTGAGAGTTGGACTGTGAAGAAAGCTGAGTACAGAAGAACTGGTGCTTTTGAACTGTGATGTTGGAGAAGACTCTTGAGAGTCTCTTGGACAGCAACGAGATCCAACCAGTCCATCCTAAAGGAGATCAGTCCTGGGTGTTCTTTGGAAGGACTGATGTAGAAGCTGAAACTCCAATATTTTGGCCACCTGATGTGAAGATTTGACTCATTGGAAAAGACTCTGATGCTGCGAGGGATTGGGGGCAGGAGGAGAAGGGGACGACAGAAGATGAGATGGCTGGATGGTATCACTGACTCGATGGACATGGGTTTGGGTGGACTCCAGGAGTTGGTGATGGAGAGGGAGGCCTGGCGTGCTGCGATTCATGGGGTTACAAAGAGTCAGACATGGCCTAGTGACTGAACTGAACTGAATATGCAGAAAGAATCTAAAAAATACAATGCAACTGAACTTACAAAAGAGAAACAGACTCAACCACTTGGAGAAAGAACTTATGGCTACAAGGCAGGAAAGGTTTGGAAAGGTGGGTTGGGAATTTGGAATTGACATATACACCCTACTATTCCCAGGTGGCTCAGCAGTAAATAATCCTCCTGCCAATGCAGGACATGTGGGTTCGATCCCTGGGTTGGGAAGAGCCCCTGGAGAAGGAAATGACAACCCACTCCAGTATTCTTGCCTGGAGAATCCCACAGACAGAGGAGCCTGGTGGGTTACAATCGATGGGGTCACAAAGAGTCAGATATAACTGAATGACTAAACAACAACAAATATACAAAACAGATAACCAACAAGGACCTACTATATAGCACAAAGAACTCTACTCAATACTCTTGAATAACCTAAATGAGAAAATAATTTTAAAAAGAATATATAATGCATATATATATCAAACATTTTGCTGTCCACCGGAAATGAACACAACATTGGTATTTAACTAGATTTCAATATAAAATGAAAATTTTAAATTTTTCTAAAAAATAAAAAATTAACATTCTCACCTAAGCTTAGGCAGAAATTGTCTCCATGGAAACCATCTAAACATGCATGGAAGTGTTAAATCAAGTATACCTTAAAGAATACACAGACACCCAACACTGCTTGTGGGAAATGAAAATCTTCTTTTAAGATTTTAATTGCATAGCCACGAGTTATTTTAGCAATTGTGAATGATTTATCAAAAATATTTTAAATGAAAGATCATATATTATTTAAGAAATTCATTTGATGTTTTTCAAATGTGCTTAATACATCCAATATGACTCTTTAATCTGGTTTTTAAAAGATGATTTATAAATGTATACCATAAAAATGTATACCATCAAATATGATATTGACTAAAAATAAACTTGATAATCAAATCTCCAAAGTGATTAATTTTCTCAGTAAACACAAGTGCATAAAATATGCTGTCCTGCAAATATGTTCTCCCCTTCTGAGGTTGACTTTTTGCTCTCTGAGTGGTATTTATTATGATCATGAGTTATTGAATTTTATGTAGTCTAAAATACCACTTTTGGATCTGTTGTATTTGTTTCATTCAGTATTATCAATTTTCATACAATGAATTTAAAACTCTATTCATACTGGCATAGATAGTCAATATCCCCAATTATTCTAAAGCAAAATATCCATGGGTTATTCCCTCCTTTTACTCTCCCAAATTAATTTTTGGATTTAGGGTCATACAAGGGATCAGACTGCCATGTAAAATGAAGAAGAACCAGAGGCTAAGCCAGTATCAAATTGTACTACTAATTCCGAGAATAAAAATAGTTTAAAAGAAGAGGAAAGGCAGGGAGTCATTTAGGGTCTCCGATGCTACGCAATTCCTTTTTTTCAGCATCAAGATACTCTCTGGGTCAAGATAAACATATGGGTCAAAAGCAAGGTGTGAAGTAATGACAGGTCTACATATAATACTCAGAGCACCCAGAACTTAGAATGGTGCCTGTCCTACAGTTGAAGCTCAGTGAATATCTGTTGGATGAATGGAGCACAGAGAAGCTCAATAATTCCTCTACGTCCTGTGATTGGTAAGAAGGCAGGATATGAACCCAGTAACCCTAACTCAGAGCTCAAACATTAACCAAATAAGCATTATATTAAATCTATCTCAATAATGCACATCCCTAAAATCAGCAACTTTAACTTTAATTATATCCTCAGTATGGAATTAAAGATATGGGCAAACTTGGCTAGGATAAGAACAATTTTGATTTTTTTTTTCAGTTTAAATTTTTCTTCAATGTAAAGTAAAGCTAACCTTAGTGTTTCAAAATGAAATGTTTTTAGGTGAATATTTTAAGGCAGACTTCAGCATGTTTTCTAATCTTATGCAGATGTCACATGCACATTAGTATAAAGAATAATTATTAATAATCCACAATCTGAATGTTTGTGTGGAAAAGAAAACAAGATCTGGAGAACAGAAAGATAGAGTTACTTCCTATTAATATAGTTTAACAGATGATTAATATTTCTACAAACCAGCTTTATATTCAATGTTTCAGCTGGTTTTCCAAAGTGCAAAACAAAGATGACAATATTACATTCATAAGGGCAATGTTTCCGATGTCAGAAGTCAGTGTGATACTTTCTGGCCTATCTGATGCCTTCTTATGAAGGTTGTATTTATTCTGCCTGTTGAGGCGAAAGATGTAATAATAAAACTGTCATGGGTAGGAAACTGTCCTAAGACTGCATTATAAAATGCTGCTGAATGAAGTGAGCTCTTGTCCTTTCTTCAGTCATGACCAGCACCGGAGTTACCAAGCTGAAGTCTTAGCAAAGAATTTGTAGGCATCTCTAGGCTAGCTGCACCTGCTCGGCTAAATATTCTTTGCAAAGGAAAGAGAGATCAAATTTGAGACTAGAGACAGGCATATACATTGGGAGCTGTAATTAATAATAATACGAGTAATGACAGCAATGTTCATGATGATGATAAGGCCTGCAATTATTCCCACCATTAACACAGCAGTTTATCCATGCCTGGCACTGTGCTGATGGGTTAGAGTACCTGACTTAATTCTTACTTTTGGGGCTGGATATTATTAAAACTATTTCAATAATGAGGAAACCAAGAAAATAAATAATAGTAGTGGATTGAAAGCCATATATAAAATTAATATTAGGAGTCCAATGGATATAAATAAGTATTTGAATAAATGCATACATACATAGGGGAGAGAGAAAGTTCTTCCTTAAAGAAGAATTCCAAATGTAGAAGGAATAATGGAATAAAAAATTATAAGTAGAACTCCATGTTAATGATTGCTAGGGGCATGATTTAATGATGGATGATAAAATTAGTGGGTAAAGTCTGAGGACAAACATGATATTTGCCAATCTCAAACTATATCCTCAATATATTTATGAATTGCAAAGGGGAAAATAGAAAATTTACAGTGGAGAAACTCAATAAGCGCCACTTTTACCAAGTGATAGTAGTAATACAACCAGTAATGAAACATATTGACAACATATTACCTGATTTGATATACTTAAAAGGACATGTCGCTTCTGTGGTATTATTTTAAAAAGATATAATTTTCATCTACTCATGAGAAATGTCCAGGTTCACTTTAATTGAAGGATAGTCTACAAAAGTACTGTCCAGTTCTCTTCTCAAATGTCAAATTTATAAAAGATAATGGAAAGTAAGTATCACAGATTGGAAGGAGAAACTAAATGCCAATTCAGGATCCTGGAACAGAATAACATATCTTAATAATGGGTGAAATCCAAATAAAGTCATTAGTTGACAATATTTGTGCAGACAAAAGATTTCCTAGTTTCTATCATTGTACCTGGGATATGCAAGAAGTTCACATTAAGAGAAGCTGGGTAAGGGTATATGGGTTATCCATAGACTCTACCAGAGCCTGGCTCCTCTGTCCATTGGATTATCCTGGAGGGCTACAGTGCACGCAGTCACAAAAGAGTCGGACATAACTTAGAAACTAAGCAAAAGCAACAAGAAGACATTATGCTAAGTAAAATAATTCAGTCACAGAAGATGAACTACTACAAGATACCACTTAAACAAGGAGTCTAAAAAGTGAAACTCTTGGAAGTGGAGAGTAGAATGGTGGTTATGGGGGATGTGGAATGAGGAGGTACTGGTCAAGAGAACAAAATTTCAGTCATGCAAGATAAAGGAGTCCTAGAGGTCTTCTGCATAGCATGGTGCCTACCGTTAACAAACAGTATTGTATAAGTAAAATTTGCCAAGAGGATAGAGCAAAGTATGTTATATTCTTATCATATACAAATAAAAATAAAGACAGAAGAAATTCTGGTAGCAAGTAGATGCTTATGATCTTCATTGTGGTGATGGTTTCACAGCCTATGCTTATCTTCAAATCATAAAACTGTATACGTTAAATATGAACTTTTCATATGTCAATGATATCTCAATAAAGTGGTCTTAAAAAATAACCAATCAAACAAAGTATCAACCAAGAAAATCCAAAAGTCTAAGTTCTAATAAAAGCTGTGAAACTTGAGTTGTTAAGAACACTGTGTAACTCCAAATCTGAAGAAATCACTAGTGATAACCTACAAAACACAAAAACAGATCTGGTAGATAAAGTTCTAGCTATAAATGAAAATCCTCATCAGGAAGAGACCACTCTAATTAATCTGTGATCCACCCTGGATCTCTCTGATTACTAGGAGATAGAATACAACCCAATTTCTTTATTGAGATCACCATCCATAATTCCTCTGATTCTCAGGTTTTCAGGGATCTGTTCTTAAGTTATTGTGTCTCATCCCTTCAGCAAACAAAATGAGTTCATTCATGGATTCATGAACACCTAACTTCACTCATTGATTGAGAACATTCCATGTGATTGTTCTGTAAGTAGTACGTGAATACAAAAGTTGTTTTTGTGTTCTAGTGGGAAAATACAGAAACTGAGAGATAGCTATAGTCACATGCTGTTAAGTGCTATAATATACTGATATTTTGTTGAATAGTATTAAGAGCTACAACGTTATGGACCAGCTCGGTGGTGGTACTTAGCAGAGAAGATTTCTTAAATATAAGCTGAAGCATCAGGGAACATTTTCTATTAGAGGGGCCATCTAAGAGGTGAATAAGGTCATTATCTAACCTTTCTCCTCTCAGTTACGTAGCATGGTTGTCAGAAGATGGCATGGTTTTGGATTTAATATTTCAGGTGTGAGTCACTTAAGGGGCAGAGTAAATTAAATGTAAGAATATTAAGAACTGGGGCATCAGACATTGAACAGATGTTGCATGTGTAAAAGTTGAATTACCCAGAGTCATGGTAGGACCTGAAATGGAATCCATGACAGCAATCCAGGAGACTAAGAATTGATCAGTCCAGCTGATGACCTGAGGTTAAATGAGTCAGAGGTTAAAGGGTAGAGGGTGGTATCTTTAGAATCCAATGTATCCTTTTACTAGAAGATGGAGGAGAAAAGGTCTAGAACTGTGATGTTTAATACTGTGGACACTAGCCATTTTGGGCCATTCAATTTTAATTAATAAAATAAAAATTACTTCGTAAGTTACACCAAACAAGTGTTCCACAGTCACGTTTAGCTTGTGGCTACCATGCTGGACCATGGAGTAGGAAATGGCAACCCACTCCAGTATTCTCGCCTGGAAAATTCCATGGACAGAGGAGCCTGGCAAGCTGTAGTCCATGAGGCCACAAAGAGTCATATGCAACTGAGAGCCTGTGCACACATCATGGTGGGCAGCATGGAAATACAGACAACACTTCCATCATAGCACAAAGTCCTCCAGCAAAAAAAAAAAAAAAAAACGATGAAAAATTCCAATCTGCCTGTAGAGCCTGGGGAAGATGAAGCACAAACACATGAGCAGCACAAGCCTGGGATAACTTCAGGAGGCAAATGCCCTCATTAGAGAAAAACATAGATGTTAATACCAGAAGGAGGAGAGAAATCTCAAGCTGTTATGGAGGGGAAAAGCGGGTGTCTTTGGGCTCCATTTAAAGTCTTGGGATGGAGGAGCTGGGGACACAAGACACAAAGACTTAGAAGAGTTTGGGCCAGGAGGTGAGGGAGGAAAGAGCCCAGCAGAGGATAGAAAGACTGACAAGGATGTCGAGGATGATAGGATGTATCCAAATTAATTTATCTCAGGATTATTGTGATGTAAAGGGCTCAGATCTAAACTGAGAGCCCTCCCAGGGGAGGCATGTTCCATGTGAACAGAGCCATAAAAGGGCCCTCTCTGCATGTTAAACTATAACAGCCTTTCCTGGGGACAAGGTAATCATTGAAAAGTGTCAATCTCTCTACCAAGACTGCTCTCAGGGGGTTAGCCAAAAACCACAAAGGCTCCCAAGCCTCCTGTCAAATGCTTTGGATTGATCAGAAATATGGTTCATTTGGTAAGTTATAAAACACACAGATACTTCTTAATCATGAATGTTTAATATTATAGAGAACTGAATTAAGACACTGTAAATTCTATTTAATGCTTGGAGATTATCTGAATTTACTCATGTCATTAGCCTGGAAAATCTTGCAAGATACTTCCCCTCAAAATCATTTGATGCCTTTTGTTTTATTTTTTTCAACATTCAGTGACTTATCAAATTTTTATTGACTCTCTCTTTGTGAAGGGCTTTGTGCTGAACATTTTTCACTTGGATAATCTTACTTAATTCTCACAATACCCTCATGAAGTATCACTATGCCCTCTTGAGAGAGGAGGAATGTGAGGGTTGGAGGTAAGTTAATTCCTTACCTCTTCTAGGTAGAAACAAACACATAGGATCTTCTATGTAGAAATGACTCATGATTATGACTCAGGTAGTCTTGATTCAAAAATATATAACCCATTTATTCATTCAGTGAACAAACGTTCTGTTGTTGCTGTTTTTGTTTTGTGTTTTTTTTTTTTTTTTTTGAGTGCAAATCATACATGCCAAGCCTTGTTCTAGGTGCTGGAGATATACCAGTGAACAAAATGGAGCCCTGCTGTCTGTAAGAGTCAACAGATGAATTTAAAAAGATAGATACACTTAAAAAGATAGTGTCTGTGAGGTTAAGAGTTGTGAAGAACATGAAAAATGAAGAGAGGTAAACTGTTGGAAGGGATAATATTTTATGTAAGTGAAAAAAACTCTCAGAGGAGTTTACGTGTAAGCAGAGACCTGAAAGGAAGAAAGGAGTGAACTGTGAACCCACTGGGGAAAGTGGGTACGTGGCAGAGAAAAGGCAGGCCAGGGTGGGTGGAAATCAGAGAATAACAGGAAGCAGAGGAGCAGATGTAGAGAGATAAGGGGGTCGGGGACACTGGCAACTTATAAGCCATTCTAAGGGCTCTGGATTTCCTGAGAGGGACCGGAGCCCTTGGGGGGGGGGGGGTGCAGAGGGTAGGTACAGTGATGGATGACATATTTCAAGTAGCCTCCCTCTGGCTGTCCTGATGAGAACTGAATCGAGGGAGTAGATACGAAAGAAGAGACCACTGTAGAGTAACTATAATCCACAGAAGACCCAACAATGGCTCAGGCCAGTCCTGAGGAGCAAAAGGCGACCTGCTCCAGCATGCTTGCCTGGGAAATCCCATGGACAGAGGACTGCGGCGGGCTACAATCAGTGGGGTCACAAAGAGTCGGACACAACTGAGCACGCGTGCATGCCAGCTGCAAAGAATGAGAAGAGGTCATTTCTAGACACACCATGAAGGGTGAATAGAGACGATACTGCAGATGGATTGAATGAGGAGAGAGAAAAATAAGAATCAAAGCTGACTCCAAGTTCTACACTGATCTAAACCGAGAACTGTCTGGTTTGATGATTTATAAAGATGGGGAAAACAGTGGAATCATGTATAGTGATGAGAGGACATCAGGATACTGTCAAAGGGATTATGGCTCTATCATTATAAGTAATAATCTCAACTAACTTACTAGGGGAAACATTCTCTGACATAAATCAAACCAATGTTTTCTTAGGTCAGTCTACCAATACAAAAAAAAAAAAAAGAAAACAAAAAGAAATAAGGGGACCTTGCCAAACTTGTAACCAAAGAAACCATTAATGAAATAAAATGACAACCTACAGAATGGGAGAAAATATTTGCAAATGATGTGACCAACAAGGACTTAATTTCCAAAATATGCAAACAACTCATGCAATTCAGTAACAACAACAACAAAAGAAACAATCCATCAAAAATTGGGCATAAGATCGTAAATAGATATTTCTCCAAAGGAGTAACATGGATGGCCAATAAGCATAAGAAAAGATGCTTAACACTGCTAATTGCTAGAGAAATGCAAATAAAAACTACAATGAGGTGCCACCTCACACTGGTTGGAATAGCCATGGTTAAAATGTCTACAAGTAACAAATGCTGGAGAAGATGTGGAGAAAAGAGAACCCTCCTACACTGCTGGTGGGAATGTAAATTGGTGCAGCCAGCATGGAAAACAGTTACGGAGGTTCTTCAAAAATCTGTAAATACAGTTGCCATTTGATTTAGTAATCCCACTCCTGGACATATATCTTGACAAAACTATAATTTGAAAAGATACATGCACCCCTATGTTCATGGCAGCACTGTTTAAAATAGCCAAGACATGGAAACACCCTAAATATTCATCAACAGATGAATAAAGATGTGATATGTAGACAGTGTGTGTACATGTGTGTATAGGTACATACATTTTCACACATACACACATACATGTATGTATACATATGCACATATGTATGAACACAGTGGAATATTGCTTAGTCATAAAAATGAAATAATGCCATTTGCAGCTACATGGGTGGACCTAAAGATTATCGTACTAAGGGAAGTAAGTCAGAAAAAGAAAGAAATACTACACAATATCATTTATATGTGGAGTCGAGAATATGAAACAAATGAACTTATCTATGAACAGAAACAGACTCAGAGACATAGAGAATCAACTTGTGGTTGTGGAGGGGATGGAGGTGAGTGATAGACTGGAGCCTGGGATTAGTAGATGCATACTGTTATATGCAGAGTAGATAAACAACAAGATCCTACTGCATAGCACAGGGAACTCTACACAATATCCTAAAATAAACAATAATGGGAAAGAATATGAAAAATAATATATGTATATCTATATATCATATAGATACAAACAACTGAATCATTTTGCTGTATACCAGAAACTAACACAACATCAAAAATCAATTGTATTTCAATAAAATAATTTTTTAAAAATACAGGATTTAAGTGTTCTTTACCTAAATGAACCATGTTATGCTGCCTGTGGTTGGAATGATGCCTTCACTCTATGAAATTCTCAGAAACTCAGGCTCCTTTCAGCATGGGTGGGTATGAGCTTCCTCTTCAAGTCTGCAAATGTGCATACTCAATCCAGTCACTAGAAAAGATTAAAAAGGAAAGAATGAAATAGAACATAGTGTTCATGACAGTACTTCATTCAGGGAAAAAATAAATTAAAAAGTTCTCTGAATTTGTCACCTGATACTTCACCTGATATATCATCAGTGAGAATATAATCACATTGACATATACAAATGCAAGACCCGCAAGAACATATTGATAGATAGATAGATAGATACGTATATATACAAATAACATATGTATATATTTCTAAATGGGTATATGTCTAACCATGAAGTCAGTTATTGTAGAAGAGGAAGACATACGTAGAAAGAAAGGCAGAGGGAACTGCAAACTTCATGAACCACTGCAGAGAACAACATTAGACCTGGGAGATTATCTGTCTATTGTACCTATCTATCTATTGATCGATCTATCAATCAATCAATTGCAGAAAGCAAACAAAAGGGATGGGATTACTTTTCTTAAGGGCATATGTAAAACATGGGTAGTATTTTCTAAATGAGGGTACAGTCCTTACTGAGCACATTACCCATTTCCATTATCTCAAATAAATTCAACTCTTAAAAGTCTATCATTTCAGCTATTTTTTTTCTTTCATGTACTGCATTTATAGATGAGAGGGAAGAGCCAAAATAAGTTCATACAACTCAGATATCAACCTTAAAGATCTTAGATGAGGGCAGAAAAAGACATCTAATTCAATATTCCCAAATCTGTGTTTGTTTTGAGGTGAAACCTCACAAGCACTATACATGATGACTCAATAAACACACACACACACACTTGCAAACTTATTTAACTGAACAAGAAGTTGCATTAAATAATATTTGTCTTTATCAGGAGAGATACATGCTTGTGTTTTTCCTTCCTTTCCTCTTCATCTCTTTCCATTCACTTTCTTATTTCCTTTCTTTCATTTCCCTTTTCTTTACTTTTCCAGTAAATTTATTCCATTCAAATGGTAAACATATAGACCAATGGAATAAAGGAGTCCAGAAATGTGATATGATATATATATAGCCACATATATAATCAATTCATTTTCTGCAATAGGGCAAAGGTAAGTCAATGGAGAAATGACAGTCTTTTCAACAAGTGGGGCTGGGAGAAATGAATATGCATAAGCCAAATGAATGAATCACAATTCATATATCACACTTTATACAAAATTAACTCCAAGTGGATCATAAACCTAAACATAAAACCTGAAACTATATAACTTCCTGAAGAAACCATAGGAGAAAATCTTTTTAACCTTGAGTTGAACAAAGACTTCTAAGATACAGTACAAAAAAAGAGGTGATCAAAATACACTGAATTTCAGTAAAATTAAGAGGAGCTGCTCTTCAAAAGACTGCTAAGATAATTAAAACAGGCCACAAACCAGAAGAAAATGTTTGCAAATAATATATCTAATAAAGGACTTGTATCTAGTATATAAAGACCTGTGAAAACAGAACAATAAGAAAATATAACATATTTTTTTAGATGAGCAAAATATATATACAAAAACATAGGAAAGCAGGCATGTGAATGACAAACAGGGATATGACAAAGGGTTCCACATCATTAGTCATTAGAGAATGTAAATTAAAATCAGAATAAGCCACTTCCACACATCTATTAGAATGACTAAAATAAAAGGATAAAAAAAGTAAACTGATAATTCCAACTGATGGTAAAATTGCACAGCAATAGGAACTCTCATATTTCCCTGATTTGAATGCAGATATGGTATCTATCCATGCAAAAGACTGGACAATTCGAGTGTTCCTCAAGCATAGAATGGATAAACCAAACATGGTCCATCTGTACAATGGAACGCTAGTCACCAGTTCAGTTCCATTCAGTCACTCAGTCGTGTCCGACTCTTTGCAACACCAGGCCTCCATGTCCATCACCAACTCCTGGAGTTCACCCAACTCATGTCCATCAAGTTGGTGATGCCATCCAGCCATCTCGCACTCTGTCGTCCCCATCTCCTGCTGCCCCCAATCCCTCCCAGCATCAGAGTCTTTTCCAATGAGTCAACTCTTCACATGAGGTGGCCAAAGTATTGGAGTTTCAGCTTCAACATCAGTCCTTCCAATGAATACCTAGGACTGATCTCCTTTAGGATGGACTGGTTGGATCTCCTTGCAGTCCAAGGGACTCTCAAGAGTCTTCTCCAACACAACATTTCAAAAGCATCAATTCTTCCATGCTCAGCTTTCTTCATAGTCCAACTCACATCCACATGACCACTGGAAAAACCATAGCCTTGACTAGACGGACCTTTGTTGGCAAAGTAATGTCTCTGCTTTTCAATATGCTATCTCGGTGGACATAACTTTTCTTCCAAGGAGTAAGTGTCTTTTAATTTCATGGCTGCAATCACCATCTACAGTGATTCTCCCAAGACAACTCCTAGGCCTCTTACTGCTTCCCTGCCTGGCGCAGAGGAACAAACAAGCCAGGTGCAATGGCATGGCATGCTCAGGTTGTTGCAGCCTTGGGCCTGGCAGATGTTAGACGGGGGCTCCAGTGGCCCACAACAGGAGCCCAGGTTCCAGCCCTGGCCCTTTGGCCTCCCAGAAGTTGATAGACTTGCAGCCTAAGCACTAGCAGTTAACTCTCCCACTCGGGCCTCGGGTGGTCCTGCCTCTCTGCACTGCCGCAGGCCAGAGCCTGGTCCTGCAATGCTAGGGGAGCGGCCAGGTCAAGCGGGTCGCTGCACAGTCTCACTGGGGATGGCAGGAGGGGAGGCAGCCCCGGTAGTGGTGGATGCTTGGGAGGTAGCGTGAGCCAAACTCCTTGCTGAGTGAGGCTCCCAGGTGTTTCTTTTCCCAGGATTCTAAAAAATAGCGAAATCCTGTGAGTCTTGGCTTCCTCTGGAAGCGGGGTTTTGGGAGGAGCCTTTGGGCCTGATTCTGCCTCTCTCTGGGCCACCTGGATGCTCAGCATATCCGAGCCCATCCTCTTCCTGCCCTTCCTGTGGTCTTATACTTACCGCCCCCCTCCATTGGCCCACAGACCTGAAGCCTCAAAATACATCCTGAAGGCTCCAGCCTACAGACTGCAGTTTCCTTCTGGCAAACCCCAGGTACTATCGCCAGTGGTCTAGAACACACTTAAACAAATTCCAGGCCAGAGCTTCCCTGGTGGCTCGGTGGTAAAGAATCCTCCTGCCAATGCAGAAGGCCCCGGTTTGATCCCTGGTTTTGGAAAATCCCACATGACTCAGAGCAACTAAGCTGGTGAGTCACAGTTATGGAGACTGTGCTCCAAAGCCTGGGAACTACAACGATTGAGCCCACCCGTGGCCAATACTGAAGCCTGTATGCCCTGAAGCCATTTGCTCAGCAATAAGAGAAGCCACTGCAAAGAGAGGCCCCCACACGGCAACTAGAGAGTAGCCCCAACTAAACACAATTAGAGAAAAGGACCCCACGGCAACAAAGATCTATCACAGCCAAAAATAAGTAAAAACTAATTTAAAAAATTCCAGGCCACACACTTTTGGTTTGACTTTGATAACATGACCAGATAACAAAACGAATCTTTCTAATCCTTACTATCCTCATCTGTAAACTGGGCATAATAGTATTGACCTCACTGTGGATATAAGAACTATGCAAAATAATATATGTAGAGTACAAAGTACAGGGCTTGCCACATTTTTATCAGGATGGCATTAATTTAAAACATCTTACAGGGCTTTTTAGACCTCCCAACATGTGAGGAAAATGAATACATTTCAAGTGCAGAGAATTCCCTGGCGGTCCACAGGTTAGGACTCCCAAGTTTTCACAGCCAGAGCTTGGATTCAATCCCTGGCGGGAGAACTAGGATTCCAACAGCCAGACAGTGAAGTCCAAAGCAAAAAAGAAGTGTAAGTAAAAATGTATGCCTATATTCAAATATGCATTTAATATGCATGCATACATATATAGATAGGTAATAAGTATGTTTAAACATATCTACAAAACACAACTGTGTAAAAAGAAAACATGATGATTAAGATGATTTTTCTCTATGAAACTGTTTCAGGATTATTTTACAAACTTATCTATATTTGTGTATTTTCTGCAGAAAACATGAATGACTCCTTTTTGTAAAAACAATGAACACATTTCTTTAAAAATGCTGTTCAAGATCCATTAATTTGATTTTACGTCTTTTAATGGGGTGTGACCCACACTTTTCGAAATGCTGCTTTACTTTGCCCTTCCATCTGTTACTAAATTTCTTCTCATATGCTCCCCAACTCAGTAGATACTGAGCATTTGTGCCTCCAAGGACAAGGAACTGGCCACCTCCATGCCACTGAACTTCAATCAGGATTAATTTTTAGACAGTTCTTCCTTCTTATGAACTACATTGTTCTCTTCTACCTTTACTACTGGTGCTGACTCTACTTTCTGATGCTTGGGATAACAAAACTCATCTTTCTTCCACAGGCTAATCCTTCACTTTTTAAAATATACTTACTATATTCCCCTAATTCTTCTCTTTTCCAAGCTAAATGTGCCACACTCCAGTCGACTTGTTCCAAAAGCCTAGGCAGAACCTCTTATGCTTGCAGGAAGCCCCAGTTAAAATGTTTACATTGTAATAGATTTAGAAGATGAAATAATCTGGGTGCTAATCATGACCCAAACCAAAATGACAATGGATAGACTGGTGTGTTTGGGGTGGAGGGAGGGCAAATAATATGACATATCAGTGTAAAATGAAGACATTTTGGCAAATGAAGTATTCTTTGAAATTCACGGTCAAGATTTACAATTTCCAAGAAAATGTGGAAATTATTATCCAAGAAATTATTTCCTATTTATCTGCTCACTCACAGCAATCTAATACATAATCATATTATTTCACACTATTTAAAAATAGATTACTAGTTTTATCAATTCCATTTATACTGCTAATTCTTACTAGCTTTTTTCTTTAAACTGGAATTTAAAATTCAGCTCTGTTCTCTTAATCAGTATTTCTCTTACTTATCTTGGCCTCATTTAGCAATTCGATAAGTATAGTATGTCTAAAGAAGACTCCGTAAGGTAATTAAATTTTTGTTTACATTATTATTATTATTTTTTGCTGCAATTAGTTTTGTTTGGTTTTGTGCTATATTTTCCAGATTCTGTGTCACATCCATTTTCTTGGGTACCAATTAAGCAGAAAGGGCAATATAAAAATGATCTGGGAATACTGAATTCAGGGCACTTAATAGCTTTTATTGCAGATATTATTCATGCATGTAACCTTAATATAAAATATGTCTGTTTCCATATTCTGGGGGCAGTGTGGGTAGGGGTAGGAGCTAGGATAGAAAAATTATGTAACATCATTTAGAAAAGAATGGAAGAGCCAGAATTCTCACAGAACTTAAATATAGTTATTGACCCGAATACCACTCCTCCCCAAAATGTTGTTTCCTCTGCCTAAAATCTCAAGGCAAATAACTTGCCAAAGTCACACACACTTCAAATCCTTTGATTTCAAATCTAGGTAATTCAACTTGAATGACTTCCATTAAGTGCATCTGCCCACCTCCTCCCTAAGGGGTGCACTTCTTTGCAGCTCATGCTTCTTTATTCCCCTCATAGGACCTGCCAAAGTGTGTCTCACATAACATGTGAATTCCTTAATATCAAGGACTGTTAGATCTTTTCAATTCTCTGATTTCAGCGTCAAGAGTAATATTCTCTTTTGGATAGATATGTATGGTGATAGATGGGTGGATCGATGCATATAAACGCATTCACAACCTGCCTCCTGGCTGTGAAACTCGTTTTCTTATCAAGGCTTTAAACAGTGAAAGGCACCAAGGCTCTGCCTGTCCCAGTGCATCTGGGACCCCAGTGCTGACACTGCCTTGGTGCCAGGCAAGATCACGGAACGTCTCTGCATATCAGCTTCTTTCAGAGAGAGATGAGGCTGAAAGCTGTGTGCTCTTCCACTACAGGACTGTTGCAAAAACCAGTGGTGGTATAGCTATTAAGAGAAACTTTGAAAATATACCTTGAAAGTAGAGAAAAATGCATGTAAGGGGAGTAAGGCAGAGAAAGAATATAAATTAAACAGGAATTCGGGGGATTAAGGGGGAGGAAGAAAGACAGAAAACTATGAGAGAAAACAGATAGCACCAAGGAAGAGAGAGCTTTTCCCCACACTCCACCCCAGGGTTTCTTGGATGACCTGACTCACAGGTGCACGAGTGCGTGAACTGCATGGGGAGATGACAACAAAATCTGGCTGCATCTGAAAGGCCTGCCTGTAAAACCTGCCCCAGATTCTACTTCATCCACTGTGGTGACCTGAATGGGAAGAAAACCCGACAGGGAGGAGATATATGTATATGTACGGTTGAGTCATTTAGCTGCATGGTAGAAACTAACAATTGTAAAGCAACTAATTCTCCAATAAAATTAATTAAAAACAAACAAACAAAGAAGCCCGCCCCAACACTCACTGGCTATGACTCTGGGCAAAACATGCAAGCTGTCTGAGACAACTGAGGCTTTAATTCTTGACTTTTGATTACTTATTATCCCAGGCTACTGGAGATGAACTCAATTCATATATGAGAAAGGATTTTACACACTATAAGGTCAAGTGCTGGAGTAAGTTGATAAATCCGACATTATATCAATGTCAACTACAATTTATAGTAGGTATCAGTTTATCAAGGTCCCCATTCTCCATCATGCCCACAGATGGTGTCTGATTGTCTCAAAATAAGGTTTTTCTGTCACAAAAAAAAAAAAAAAAAAAGGTTCTAACAGTCCACTCCCCATCACAATCAAGTCAAGTGCCTGCTTCTAGCTTTCTTCCCCATCTTTTCACAAATCCCACTGCTCATTCGTCTTCTCTGGGTAGTGGCCAGTTTTCTACCTCTGTTCTATAGAGAAAGTCCAGGGAGGTAAAGGAGAGATTTAGTGAAATACACAAGGTCGCCCTGCAAGTCATAGTTTGCAGAAAATACTAATCTGAGAGGTTGCTGCACAGGCTTGAAAGCTGGAGCTGAATGTGAAAGAAAGTTCCCAAGCATGGCCATTCATTTTAGGCTTGGGATTTTCCATTTCTAAAATAAGATAGATATGTATTTTTTCCTGGGTTATTTTCTTACATCGCCTTTGGTGATTCATTTGGCAAGTCATTCCATAGCCTTCTGTTTATCTAAATATGATACTTACAAACTTTTATTGAAACTTGCACTCAGTGACATTTAATTTTAAGTAAACAATACTGTTATCATTGGAAGTCTACTAATAGGTGCTTGTCAACTTATAAGGCAAATGCCCTATTATTAAAATCAATAAGAAATAGATGTAAAATTATCACTTCTATTTTTCTTATACCACAAATGTCTTTTGTTTTTTGCTGCAGTTTGTTTTAGAAATGCCTTGATAAGAAATGAAAAGGTAGCCACATTTCAAATTTTCATACATTGTGATGTTATTAGTCTTTACAGTGAGCTAGGTACTACTATATCTATTTATTTCGTTAATCAAAGATCAATCTGATGTTCAAAGGGAATAGTAGCTTTCCCCCAAAGATACAGCCAATCAAATTATTCAATACTGATGGTATTTAAGATCCATCAGATGCCAAAATAGATTTTTCCCTCCATTCAGAAATAAGTATCTTTTTTACTGGATTAGCCAGCACCCTTTGGGTTGGAACACAGAAAGCCAAATTTAGCTAGGATAAGCAAATACTGGGAATTATTGAAAAGATACTGTGATTTATTTTTTTTATAACTACAAGCAGTCAGTGTGGGGTGGGGAGGTCTCATTGCTTCTCTCTCTCATCACTTCTCTTCTCTGCAGGCCCACTTACACAGATTGGAATTGTTTCTTACAAATGAAAATAAAAACAACTTATTAATCTCATGCCTCAGGCTTTATCACTATAGAGGAATAGCATCTCTTGCTCCAGTCCAAATCTGAGAAATAAAACATTCTGGGAAAGATTTCTGACTACACTTGAATTTTATTTAATTTTGGCTGGGCCAGGCGGTCTTAGTTGCAGCAGGTAAGATTTTTTTTGTTTTTTTAAGTTGTGGCAAGAGGGTCCTGGTTTCCTGACCAGAGATCGAACTGGCACCACCTGTATTAGGAGCTCAGAATCTTAAGCACTGGGCCACCAGGGAAGTGCATGACCCTATTTGATCCTGTACCCTCTTTTGTACCAATCAACAGTGGTGAATTAGATGGGTGCAACTATTATGGGAGTTCAGTTCAGTTCAGTCGCTCAGTCGTGTCCGACTCTTTGCAACCCCAAGAATTGCAGCATGCCAGGCCTCCCTGTCCATCACCTACTCCCGGAGTTCACTCAGATTCATGTCCATCGAGTCAGTGAGAGGTAAGAGTAAATCCAAAGAAAGAATGTGTGGGAGGGATACAGAGGATGCGAGGAATTAAAGGTCAGATAGCAGACGCACAGTGGGCTTCCCTGGTGGTTTAGATGGTAAAGAATCCATCTGCAATGCAGGAGACCTGGGTTTGATTCCTGGATTGGGAAGATACCCTAGAGAAGGGAACGGCTACCTACTCCAGTATTCTGGCCTGGAGAATTCCATGGACTGTATAGCCCGTGGGGTCCCAAAGAGTTGGACATGACTGAGTGACTTCCACTTCACTTTAGTAGACACATACCACAACCACTTCTAAGTCTAATTCATGGTCAAAGGATCTTTCTCATTGAAAACATTTCTTTTAAGTTTCAACTTATCTATATACCAAGACAAGTATACCTTTTGAACTAATGAAACTTAAATATTGATGATTTTTTTCTTTTAAAACTTAAATCTTGAGTACACAAAAATTTTTGTGAAGAGGAATTGAAATACCTATCTCAGTCAAGTAACAAAAAGCACCATTTATGTCTGAATTTTTTTAAAGTTTCCCCAAAATTTTAGTTTATTTTGTTATTAACTGTGTCATCAAACAACTATTCATGAGTGGTCAGCTTGTCTGCAGTTGATTCTTAAATTTTTCTGCATTAAAACAATATCTTCTTATACACATGTTCGATATTATCTATGTTGATGTCAACACAACAGCCATGGGTCTTTTAAAGTCCCAGTTTAACCTCCTACATTTTTGTATAAGTGTCAATCTGAACTAAAAGATATCATTGTAGTAACAGTGCTATTATTTCTGGTATCCAGGAGTGAAGGTATAATTATAATTTTTAACAATCTTGAGTGCTTTTAAGAGCTCAGCTAGGAAAGCCAGCCACTCTAGAGTGTTCAATGGTTCTGTAGTCTATTTTTAAATTACTCTCTAAATATAAGCAAAGGAGGAAAAAATACCTTCAGTGTTTGTGTTGTTCCGAGGGGTCAAATACCCTACCCGTGGAGAGAAGTGCTTGGTGCAGACAGCTTCTCCACAAGTGAGCTTTGTCAAAGTTCACCCCATTCAGTCTGAGAAATGATAATTAATGGATTTTGTCCCATTGTCCTGTCGGAAGGCCTAGGGGCCTACTTGAAACAGGCATTCTTCATAGAAGAGGTCTGTTTACTGTACCCTGATAATAGTCCAGCATTTTCAAAAGGAAATTCACAAAGAGAAAAGGAAATTCACAAAGAGAAAAGAAAATTCTGTTGAATGGAGGAAAGATGAAACTATTGACAATGTGAAAGTGTAAGCATCAGAAAAGACCTCAATACTGGAAGTTACTCACAGGTTTAAAAAAAAAAAAAACTTTTATACAAGATAAGAAAAGTGGTGATGCCTCAGGCCTTCTGCCAGAAGAGTCCTGAGTGGACATATCTTTTTTTTCCATAGGGAACTTTCATGAGAGTGTGAACTTTATGAATCTGACACTACTGAATTATATTCACTGTCATTTGAAAAAGAATGAGTTCCAGCTAATTTTGGAGCATACAGAGTATTGCTTTGCTAACACCATTCATCAGAATGGGACTTTATCCCTTAAAATCTCAGAAAGGATTGACCATTTCTATAATAAAGACTTTCAAAGCCATACTTTACTAAATTAAAAATTATAATTGGCACCAAATACCACCTCCTATTTTTTGAAGAATTTGCTAGATAAATTATGAAAATATATATGCAAAGTAAATATAGCTCCTTCTAATTTGATTATAATGGTTTTGCATGTCCCCTTCCTGGATCACTGCCTTGTCATGGCATAGGGGTTTGTGTAACTCAATGAAGCTATGGGCCATGCCATGCAGAGCCTCCCAAGATAGATGGGTCACAGTGGAGAGTTCTGACAAATGTGGTTCACTGGAGGAGGAAATGGCAAACCACTCCAATATTCTGGCTGAGAGAACCCCATGAACTGTATAAAAAGCACACATATTTTAAAATGACCACTTGGGCAGAGAATAACTGTAGTTATGACCTACAGAGAGGGCAGCTCTCTTGGAGACAGTCTTTAAAAGGCAAAACTCTTATCTATTCACTAAAGTGGCACTTTAATTAGAAAACCACTTGGTGGGACTTCCCTGGCCGTCCAGTGGTTAAGACGCCATGCTTCCCCTGCAGGAGGCACGGATTCAATTCCTGGTCAGGGAACTAAGATACTGCATGCTGCACAATGACACCAGAAAATAGAGAAAAACAACAACAACACAAAAACCAAAACCAAAACAAACAAAAAACCCAACCACGTGATGTTAGCCTGATGGTAGCGGCTGAATATTCTTGAAAACTACATTTGTTTTTAAGATAATTTATATAGCTCTGACTTACTTAGTTAAAAGGTATTTAACTTCTTTCTCTCTTAGCTCTAATGCATTGCTTCCCAAATGCTTCGTTTCTTTTCCATGGAAGCTAGCATCTTAGGAGATTTTCTATAAATGTATCATGGTGTAGAAGAAAAACAGTCCCATGATGAAATACAAATGATGAGCAATCCCATGTTACACTATTCTTTTAGAGATTCACATTGCACTGAGGGTTAAAGAAGCTCTGATACGTCCTTCACTTAAAGGCTAATCAGGGGACTTCCTTGATGGTCCATTGGCTAAGACTCCAACTCCCAATGCACAGGGCCTGGGTTCAATCCCTGGTCAGGGAACTAGATCCCATGTAATGCAAGCAAGTCCTGGTGCAGCCAATAAATAAAGGCTAGTCAATTTTATTTAATCACAAAACTATATCTCATACCCCTTCACTATTCTCTAGCAGCACTTTACCTCGTATCTCGTTCCACCTGGATGGTGGCAGCAACCCCAGCACTGATTTCCCTACTCTTTCCAGGCCCCCTGCTATCACACAGCCAATAATGTGCCATTTAAAAATACAAATCAAATCTTTCTATGTTCATGCTTAAAGCCATCCAGTGGTTCTATTGCTTGTATTTGGGTAAAACTGTATTTTTACTAGCACTTCAAGAACCTACTTCAGTTGGGCTGCATGACCAGAGTATCTCACCTGTTGGGTCCATATCAGACTGGGAATTTGCATTTCTGGGAAGCCCCCTGGTGATTCTGATAACACAGGCCCTCACTTTGAGAACTGCTTTCCCTAATGATCAGGTCCCTCTTCACGTCTCTGACCTGGCCCCCCTGAACTCTACCCCCGTGTCATTAGACTCCAGCCATAGTGACCTTTCAGCAACATTTTCTCCTGAAATCTCTTGCCTCCTGAAATCTCAGCATGGCTTGTCCCTGTCTTCAGATTGCAAGAAGAATATCAGATCTTCAGACACACATTTCCTGACTCCTCTTCTAAATACTCTTTCCTATCAGAGCCAGGAGCAGTTGATCTTTTCATATCATCCTGTTTTATTAAGTTTATAGCATTTGTAACCCTCTCTGATGTTCTATATTCTTGTCAATCTCACTATAATATAATTCCTGTGACAGCAGGGACTTCGTCTCTCTGCTATGCCTTTAAGGCTTAACTTGGACATAGATCCTTATTTTCAAACTACATTTATTAGCAGATTACAGGAGACACGTCCTTTAGAAAAGAGTTTGGGAATTGTTGACTATCTTTGTTGGGAAAATAGTGCTTCAACTTAAGATATGTAACTGCAAATGTAGGGTATAGTCCAAAAAATCACCATTATCCACTGTAGAATTCAGAGGTCCCCAAGATCACCCTCACAGTAGATGGTTTGCTAAGGACTTGAGAAACACATTGAAAGCTGTTATACTGACAGTTATGCTTTGCCTCATTGAAGGGATACAGATTAAAACCAGCCAAGAGGGGCATTCCCTGGCAGTCCAGTGGTGGGGACTCTGTGCTTCCACTGCAGGGGCACAGGTTTGATCCCTGGTCAGGGAACTAAGATCCCTCAAGCCCTGCAGTACAGCCAAAAAAAAAAAAAAAAAAAAAAGAAAGAAAAGAAAAGAAAAGAAAGAAAGAAAAAAAAATCAGCCAGGAGGAAAAGTGCCTAGGACAGAGTCCAGGGACATTCCGAATATGGACCTTCCAATCCTCCAGTTATTCCAGTTATCCCTTTTCCATGACTTATAGACAGCACTGATTCCTCCCAACAAAGATACGGATCAGCATACACGGGGTATTGTTGACCAGGGAGTTCACTCTCATCTTGATATTCAGAATTTTTACTGGAGCTTGATCATATAAACTCAGTTAACCTTCCACATGGCTAAGTCTCCAACTCTTCCAGAAGTAGAGCAGATTCCACCATAAACAGTTGGCTGCCAGTGGCCCAAGGCCTCCTTTTATCAGGCAGGACATTGCACAAATCTAAACATGACTTCCCAGGAGCCAAGGACAAAAACCAGAAATGGGAGGGAATAAGGTTAATTCTTTACTACACAGGTGCTCTACAAACTGAGTGATAATGTATTTGTCTTTTAACCATACAGAAACCCCTTTGAGAAAATTGACTACCAACTAGCTCCTTAATTACTCATCTGTTTATTCATCTATTTATTCATTTACTTGATGTTAAACTTATTATGTGCTAAGTTAATATTCTTTTCCTCAATGAACTAAGAGTCTTATAGGGAAGGCAAACATATAAACAACACTATAAAGGAAATACAAGATTTTTAAAGCTGTACAGGGACTGAGCAACAAACCAGGACAGGGGTGAAAAGAGGTAGCCAAAGTATTGTGCAACTATATCTTCCAAATGGTGTAGAATTTGAGATCTTAATTTATTATCCATGAAACAAAGCAAGGGCACTATGTGGGTGATATTGCAAAAATGTCTACGAATTCTAATTCATGCACACCTCCCTGTGATCACTCTCTTCTAATTTTTTTAACTTTTTAAAAAATATAAATTTATTTATTTTAATTGGAGGCTAATTACCTTACAATATTGTATTGGGTTTGCCATACATCAACATGAATTCACCCCAAGTGTACACATGTTCCCCATCCTGAACCCTCCTCCCTCCTCCCTCCCCATACCATCCTTCTGGGTCATCCCAGTGCACCAGCCCCAAGAATCCTTTATCATGCATCAAACCTGGACTGGCGGTTCATTTCGTATATGATATTATACATGTTTTAATGCCATTCTCCCAAATCATCCCACCCTCTCCCTCTCCCACAGAGTCCAAAAGCCTGTTCTATACATCTGTGTTTCTTTTGGTGTCTCACATACAGGGTTATCATTACCATCTTTCTAAATTCCGTATATATGTGTTAGTATACTGTATTGGTGTTTTTCTTTCTGGCTTACTTCACTCTGTATAATCGGCTCCAGTTTCATCCATCTCATTAGAACTGATTCAAATGTATTCTATTTAATGGCTGAGTAATAGTCCATTGTGTATATGTACCACAGCTTTCTTATCCATTCATCTGCTGATGGACATCTAGGTTGCTTCCATGTCCTGGCTATTATAGACAGTGCTGCAATGAACATTGGGGTACACGTGTCTCTTTCAATTCTGGTCTCCTTGGTGTGTATGCCCAGCAGAGGGATTGCTGGGTCATAAGATAGTTCGATTTGCAGTTTTTTAAGGAATCTCCACACTGTTCTCCAGAGTGGCTGTACTAGTTTGCCTTCCCAACAACAGTGTAAGAGAGTTCCCTTTTCTCCACACCCTCTCCATTGTTTATTGCTTGTAGACTTTTGGATTGCACCCATTCTGACTGGCGTGAAATGGTACCTCATTGTGGTTTTGATTTGCATTTCTCTGATAATGAGTGATGTTGAGCATCTTTTCATATGTTTGTTAGCCATCTGTATGTCTTCTTTGGAGAAATGTCTGTTTAGTTCTTTGGCCCATTTTTTGATTGGGTCATTTATTTATCTGGAATTGAGCTGCAGGAGTTGTTTGCATATTTTTGAGATTAGTTCTTTGTCAGTTGCTTAATTTGCTATTATATTCTCCCATTCTGACGGCTGTCTTTTCACCTTGCTTAGAGTTTCCTTTGTTGAGCAGAAGCTTTTAATTTTAATTAGGCCCTATTTGTTTATTTTTGCTTTTATTTCCAATATTCAGGGAGATGGGTATAGTTCAGTTCAGTTCAGTTGCAGTCATGTCCGACTCTTTGTGACCCCATGAATCGCAGCACGCCAGGCCTCCCTGTCCATCACCAACTCCCGGAGTTTGCTCAGACTCATGTCCATCAGTCAGTAATGCCATCCAGCTGTCTCATCCTCTGTCGTCCCCTTCTCCTCCTGCCCCAAATCCCTCCCAGCATCAGAGTCTTTTCCAAGGAGTCAACTCTTTGCATCAGGTGGCCAAAGTACTGGAGTTTCAGCTTTAGCATCATTCCTTCCAAAGAACACCTAGGGCTGACCTCCTTCAGAATGGATGGGTTGGATCTCCTTGCAGTCCAAGGGACTCTCAAGAGTCTTCTCCAACACCACAGCTCAAACACATCAATTCTTCGGCACTCAGCCTTCTTCACAGCCCAACTCTCACATCCATACATGACCACAGGAAAAACCATAGCCTTGACTAGATGGACCTTAGTCGGCAAAGTAATGTCTCTGCTTTTGAATATGCTATCTAGGTTGGTTATAACTTTTCTTCCAAGGAGTAAGCACCTTTTAATTTCATGGCTGCAATCACCATCTACAGTGATTTTGGTGCCCAAAGAAATAAACTCTGACACTGTTTCCACCGTTTCCCCATCTATTTCCCATGAAGTGATGGGACCAGATGCCATGATCTTCGTTTTCTGAATGTTGAGCTTTAAGCCAACTTTTTCACTCTCCTCTTTCACTTTCATCAAGAGGGTTTTTGGCTCCTCTTCACTTTCTGCCATAAGGGTGGTGTCATCTGCATATCTGAGGTTATTGATATTTCTCCCGGCAATCTTGATTCCAGCTTGTGTTTCTTCCAGCCCAGGGTTCCTCATGATGTACTCTGCATATAAGTTAAATAAGCATGGTGACAGTATACAGTCTTGAAGTACTCCTTTTCCTATTTGGAACCAGTCTGTTGTTCCATGTCCAGTTCTAACTGTTGCTTCCTGACCTGCATACAGATTTCTCAAGAGGCAGGTCAGGTGGTCTGGTATTCCCATCTCTTTCAGAATTTTCCAGTTTATTGTGATCCACACAGTCAAAGGCTTTGGCATAGTCAAGAAAGCAGAAATAGAAGTTTCTCTGAAACTCTCTTGCTTTTTCCATGATCCAGAGGATGTTGGTAATCTGATCTCTGGTTCCTCTGCCTTATCTAAAACCAGCTTGAACTTCAGGAAGTTCTCGGTTCATGTATTGCTGAAGCCTGGCTTGGAGAATTTTGAGCATTACTTTGCTAGCATGTGAGATGAGTGCAATTCTGTGGTAGTTTGAGCATTCTTTGGCATTGCCTTTCTTTGGAATTGGAATGAAAACTGACCTTTTCCTGTCCTGTGGCCACTGCTGAGTTTTCCAAATTTGCTGGCATATTGAGTGCAGCACTTTGACAGCATCATCTTTCAGGATTTGAAATAGCTCAACTGAAATTCCATCACCTCCACTAGCTTTGTTCCTGTGATGCTTTCTAAGGCCCACTTGACTTCACATTCCAAGATGTCTGGCTCTAGATGAGTGATCACACCATCGTGATTATCCGGTATGTGAAGATCTTTTTTGTACATCTCCTCTGTGTATTCTTGCCACCTCTTCTTAATATCTTCTGCTTCTGTTAGGTCCATACCATTTCTGTCCTTTATCGAGCCCATCTTTGCATGAAATGTTCCCTTGGTATCTCTAATTTTCTTGAAGAGATCTCTAGGCTTTCCCATTCTGTTATTTTCCTCTATTTCTTTGCATTGATCACTGAAGAAGGCTTTCTTATCTCTTCTTGCCATTCTTTGGAACTCTGCATTCAGATGCTTATATCTTTCCTTTTCTCCTTTGCTTTTTGCTTCTCTTCTTTTCACAGCTGTTTGTAAGGCCTCCCCAGACAGCCATTTGGCTTTTTTGCATTTCTTTTCCATGGGGATGGTCTTGATCCCTGTCTCCTGTACAATGTCATGAACCTCAGTCCATAGTTCATCAGGTACTCTATCTATCAGATCTAGGCCCTTAAATCTATTTCTCACTTTCACTGTATAATCATAAGGGATTTGATTTAGGTCATACCTGAATGGTCTAGCAGTTTTCCCTACTTTTTTCAATTTGAGTCTGAATTTGGTAATAAGGAGTTGATGATCTGAGCCACAGTTAGCTCCTGGTCTTGTTTTTGTTGACTGTATAGAGCCTCTCCATCTTTGGCTGCAAGCCCTTCTAATTTATTATTTTGTAGTTTTAATGCTGTTGGGCTGTACTCTGAAGGCCTACAAGCCCTGGATTTTCCCAGCTTCAAGCCTGAAGAAAGAGCCTGTAGTCAACAACAGAGACCTCAGTGGTTTGATGGAAGGGGGGTCTTATATTTCTGAAGCAAGGTGCTGGAGAGACACCCCACAGTTTATAGCAAAGAGCAGGACAGGGCAACAGTTTCTCGGGGGCTGGGGAAGGTCACCAGTTATAAAGGGAATTATTAACACTTCAGGTTGGCTCACTGGTTACCAGGGAAACCAACAGAGGAGCACGCCCATCATCTCCCCCTTGATAAAAACAATCACTTAGCTGGGGTAGGGGCAAGAGTGTAAGAGGGTCAGTGAAGTGCGGAGGGAGGGGCAAAGAGGGTGCCTGTCAGGCAGCGGGTTTATAGAGAGCAAGAGAACAGCCACCTGGAGGGGTCTGACCATACCAATGGCTTCTATCCATGTAGCCATCTATCTATCTATCCATCCATCCATCCATCCATCCATCCATATCTATCTACAGGAAAGTACATGAAATCCTAACTGTAAAGACTGATACATTATCAAAAAATGAACACAGCAGTAAACCATCACCTCAAAGAACAACAAGAACATGACTGGTACCCCAGAAGCCTCCTCCATATTCCTTCCAGTTTCTACCTTGTTCCTCCTGTCTCCCAGCAGTACCCCATAAATGAGTTTTGTCTGTTCTTGAACATCCAAACAATGGAAATAGAGCAAATATATATATATATATATATATAATTTATTTATTTATTTAGTTTGTAGTTTCATTTGCTTAATATTACAGTGAACATGTCTATCCATGCTATTGTATCTGACTGGCCCATTCCTTCTCATTGTTGTATAGTATTCTATAGAATGAATGCATGTCAGTGTACTACTTTGCTACTATCAGTATTCTTTCATAGATATTTTGATGCATACACAGAACATAAAATTTCCTAGGGATAGATGAGGATGTGGAAACACTGACTTGCAGGGTTTGATTGTGTCCAAATGTAATAGATATTGACAAAACATTGGTTAAAGTAGGTGCACACATTTTTCAATCCTGCTAGTAGTACATAAGGGTTCTGCTGTTCCATTTCTTCATAAATTCTTGGTGTTGTCAATGTTTTTCATTTTAGAATTTCTGCTAGATATGATAGTATCTTCTCATTTTTACTTAAAGTCTTCCTTTTAAAAATTAAAATTGAGCACCTTTTTTTCTATTTTGACTATTTGAATAATCTTTTTGGTTTTTTTTAAGGTGTTTAAAACCTTCTTGTGATATTTTACATTGGTTTGCTGGTCTTTTGTTACTGAATTTTAGGAATCCTTTCTGTATTTAGAATTCTACTTGGTAGTATATCTGCAGATATTACCTTTGAAGGATCACACTGGCTATACTGAAGCAGGATAAAGTGAAGGCTGGGGACCCAGTTATGGTGCAGATGCTCCCAAACTTCTCTCTCTAGGAGTATTTTATCCCTTGGTTCACAAACTTATATATGAATTTTTAGAGAAGCTTTATTTATAATTGCCAAAATTGGAAGTAGCCAAGATGTCTTCTATAGCTGAATCAATAAACAAACAGTAAACACCAATACAGTGGCATATTATTTGGCAATAATAAACTCGGTACCAAGCCATGAAAAGATACAGAAGAAACATCAATGTGTCATGCTAGGTTAGTGAATAGGTTTAAGTGAGTACATGAATCAAAGGTCTGAAACACGAAATACTGTATGATTCCAACTAAATGACATTTCTGGAAAAGGTAAATATATGAGACTATTAAAAGGGCTTCCCAGATGGTGCTGGTGGTAAAGAACCCACCTGCCAATTCAGGAGACATAAGAGACACAGGTTCAATCCCTGTGTTGAGAAGATTCCAACTAAATGACATTCTAGAAAAGGTAAAAACATGAGACAATTTAAAAATGAGTGCATATTAAGACTTGAGGTGGGAATAGGGGGAAAATGAATAGGTAGGAACATGGGGAATTTTTAGGTGAGTGACACTATTCTGTATGATACTGTCAAGGTAGATATATTAATGATTACTTATGAATAGATCTTATTTTAATTTTTTTGTAAGAGGGTCTAAATTTCCCCCTCCACCCATATGGGCTCTTCTGCCTATACTTAATGGCAACAAGCTGGCATATGCCCATTTATTAGTTTTTCCAAACTTATATCATCATATGCCAATATGCATAGGGCCTTCCTCATTGTTTAGTTAGGATCATATTACTAATACGTCTCTAACTCTACAACTAGTTTGGAACCATATCACAATTAATTCTGCCATTTGTCCAGAAACAGAAAATCACACTAGACATAGTTTTCATCTCTCTACATGTAATAAACATATTCCTTATATATTATTGTTCTGTACAGTTCTTTTTTTCTATTTTTTTGCTGTACCATTTAGCATACAGGTTCTTACTCTTTTGGATAGTTATAAATTGGAATCAAGATTGCTTCAGGTAGAAATGTAAATTTCTTTCTTTTTTACTGTTTTCTTCTATCTTTGTCCATGAGGCATGGCATAAGGGATCTTAGTTCTCAATCAGGGATGGAACCCACGCCCACTGCAGTGGAAGTTAATGTCCCAACTACTGGACCACCAGGGAAGTTACAGCAACATAGCATTATTACTTCATGCACCAACAAGGACGTTATGTGAAAGTAGTATAGCCTCCCTGGTTCCCATTATCCTTAACTCAAATATGGAAGATAAGAATAACATCAAGTATTTTTCTCTTAAGATAATCCATCCAGTCAAAGCTCAACCTGATGCCTGAGTTGAATATAACACATTATGCACTGTTTTCCAACTGCATGCCTAAACATATAATACTTCAACTTTTATGAAGTGTCGCACATCATAGAAGATGATGAAAATCTCTAATTTTGTTCTTTATGTTTATCATAACCTGATGCCAAATCAATATACTGGTAGTACAAAAACTCAAATGTATAAGCAAGACACTGATATAAACAGAATTAAAAATCAAAATAGACCTCTAATCAACAAATCTATAAGTGTATTAAGAGATTACCACACCAAGCAGGCTTTATTCTAGGAAGGCAGAGGTAGTTTAATTTCAGCAAATATTAAGCTAGTCTAATACTTTGAGAGTTTCAAGATTAAAGGATGCAACTCAATCAGATGCCAAAAGCAGTAAAACATTCAACGTTTGCAGAGAAAACTTATTACATTAGCTAAAAATAGAAGCAAGTTATATATCTTAATAGTACAAAGATTTTCTACTAGAAACCTAGTGAAATAAAATTTTAAAATATTTTATTTATTCTGACCAAAATCAAATGAGGAGGGAGAAAGGAAAGACCTACCACAAATATATTTTTTAAACATGAGAATGGAGTGTGTAATAAATAGTGAAAGTCGCTCAGTCATGTCCGACTCTTTGGGACCCCTTGGACTATATAGTCCACAGAATTCTCCAGGCCAGAATACTGGAGTGGGTAGCCTTTCCCTTCTCCAGGAGATCTTCCCAAATCAGGGATCGAACCCAGGTCTCCCGTATTGTAGGTGGATTCTTTACCACAGGGGAAGCCTAAGAATAATGGGGTGGGTACCCTATCCCTTCTCCAGCGGATCTTTCAGAACCAGGAATTGAACTGGGGTTTCCTGCATTGCAGGTGGATTCTTTACCAACTGAACTATGCCCAGTGTAATAAATAGATGACAAGATAAATAGTATATGGGCTTACTTGGTGGCCCAGAGTTTAAGAATCTGCCTTGCAATGCAGTGGACACAGGTTCGGTCCCTGGTCTAGGAAGAGCCCATGCTGTGGAGCAACTAAGGCTGTGAGCCACAACTGCTGAAGCTAGTGTGCCTAGAGCCTGTGCTCTGCTACAAGAGAAGCCACCACAAGGAGAAACCAACACAATGAGACGCCTGCACACTGCAACTACAGAGTAGCCCTCATTTGCCACAACTAGAGAAAGCCTGTGTGCAGAAATGAAGATGTAGCACAGCTAAAAATAAATGCACACATACATAAATAATGAAAAGATAAATAGTACATGAACAGTGGAGCAGAAAAAAGCACTCTATCACTTATTTCAATTAACATACGTTCTACATAGAAAAAAAAAAAAAGTTCAAAAAGTAAGTGAAAACGAAACATCGACATAAAGTCCTTTCTAGGACAACAGCTATACTGGAAAAAGCAATCAGACAAATGAGCCATTTGCAGTAAAACTAAAAACTTGACCAAATCAGAAAAACATCAGCTATAAATGTAAAGAGTCTATCGTAAAAACTAGGATACTTCAGTGAAGGACACATGGAAAGAGCTAAATGAAAGGAAAGTCAAATGTTATGCAGTAACAATGTGGATGATTTTATCTATGAGATAATGTGAAAAATAACCCTAATTATGATAAAATTATGAGAGACACGGTAGTCCTTTCAGATTTTAAACATACTATGATGGTATAATAATTCAGCTAATCTACTATTAGTGAAATAATAGATCAATAGAACAGAATAGAGTTCAGAATTAGACCCATTAGTTTGTAGAGATTTCACTTCCAATGTAAGGGAAATCTCATATTTCTGTTGGAAATATGTGAAAGTCAATAAGTATTGCTGACACAAAGTTAGAGTTTGTTCAAAAGCAAAAAAGATACAGCAATAGGGATAGAGAAAGGGGGAGAGAGAAAAAGAAGGAGAGAAATTCAGAGAGGGAGGAAGGGATATGAAGGGTCTGGTACCAAGAAAAGTAATACCATAAGAATATATATGGTAGTATTAAAATATTTTATGCACATGTAACTTGATGATGGAAAAGTATTTCAAGATGCAGCCTCTAAAAGTCAAAAAGTAAAATGGTGACAGAATAGATTTCACACATCTCACATGAACTGCAGAAATTACCGTAAGAGTTTTCCATGACAGATGTGGAGACGTGTTTGTAATGTGGATACAAAATAAAAATCCATATTTATAACCAACTAAAAGATCTCTTTTGGGAATTTAAAAAGGGACATATAATATATATAATTAATTATTAACTTATGAGGGACTTCCCTGGCTGTGGTTAGGACCCTGCCTGTCCACTGTAGGGGCAGGGTTCAATGCCTGGTTGGGGAACTAACATCTCACAAGTTGACAAAAGGGTAAAGGGAAACAGGATACCTTAAAAGCCAAAATAATTTTTTAAAAATCATTAACTTATGAAAAGATCATTACCCTGTTAACACAAACCACTTCTGACCCCCATCTTTCACTTTTCACAAAGGCTTTCCCTCCCAATTTTATTTTTATTATTTATTCTCATCAAAAATACCATTCTACTTCTTTACCTATGAAATGATTATGTTGACAGTAATATGTTGTACATTCTCATTCATTGATCTTCAGAACTTCTCTTTCTCTTTCAATACATGCAGGAGAGAGACAAAGATATATATATATAGAGAGATATCTATAGGTGGATCCATTTATCCATCCATCCATCAACACATTTCCACTGCCTTTGTCATTTATCTATGCTAACGTTAAGGTCACCTATTTAGGAATAAAGGGGATCAGGAAAGAGAAGCCTGGTGAGCTACAGTCTACAGAGATGCACAGAGTTGGACATGCCTGAGCCACTAACACTTTCACCTTGCCCAGATGGTTCGTTCAGTCATTAGAGCCTCAGACTTTTAATCTGAAGGTCAGTTCAAGTCCCTGTTTGGGCATCTACTACTGTGGGTTACCCTGGTGGCTCAGATGGTAAAAAAATCTGCCTGCAATACAGAAGATCCAACTTCAATCTTTGGGTCGAGAAGATCCCCTGCAGAAGGGAATGGCTAACCCACTCCAGTATTCTTGCCTGGCGAATCCCATGGACAGAGGAGTCTGGCGGGGTACAGTCCATGGGGCCACTCAGACATAACTGAGTGACTTTTACTTTCACTGATATTTAGGATGGAAACATTTCAACAGACACGGATGAAACTGAGAACGTTGACCTGCAAAACTTCCTTTCGCAGCTCCTTTCTGTCATAGGAGGAATCCAGTCTCCACTGCATGAAGACATTCAATGACCTTTTCCAGGGCCAAATTCTTCATAAGAAGATACTGATTCTCCTCTAAGCCAAAAGGTACTACTCTCCATGGTCCCTTGGCATATATGTCATATAAGGTGACTTAAATCCCTGCTGAACCAGGGAGATACTTAACATTTGAGTCCAGGAGGAATGTGGAGAATACTGGTGGAAATGAGATTCTGAGGGTTTTAGACAAAAGAGTTCAAAATATAGGGGGTGGATTTAAAAGTTTCTTAGTTGGTATATTGAAGCTTGAATTCGGTAGTGTACTAAATTCAACAAGATTGAGATTCCACAACCTCTCTGGCATACCATAGGGAAAGAATCTTAAAGGTGGAGGGATATGGGAATGTTGAAACAGTCTCTACACCTCAGGGGAGCTCAGATGAAACTTTTCACTAAATCAATAATAAAAAAAATACTTTGAGGAAGGGGCCTCAGCATCCTTAAAAACCTCTCTTATGATTGATTATCTACCATAGTCTCTTTACTCTGAAGAAACAGGGGGAATTTGGGCTCCAATCTCAACGTTATGAATTTGGGCTTTCTATTTTAGTGAGAAAACTATGACTCTGGGGTGGCAGATACCACACGGTGGCACTTAATCTTCCCTAACTCGGTGGGTGCAATTATGGCAACAATCCACAGGGGCGGAGTTATAATCAGAGTTTTGACTTTCAGGACGTATGAATTTCACAGAGTCCATAGGAATGAAACAGATGGGAAACTTACTAGGATGTTACTTGACTTATACAATCAGATCAATTCTACATCAATGGAGGGAAAACTGATTGAGTTTCCATAGTCACTGAATAAAATTGGAAAATGAATGCCTGGGAACTATAGGGAGGAAGTACTTGGATATTCCTTTCAGAATATGAAGAAAATGAGAATATATTTGTATAATATGAAAACGCTAACAGGTTGCATTCAGTGTGATGGGGGTTGTCAATATTGAGGTGGAAAAAAGGACTTATCCAACAGGACTTACCCTGGGGCTTTCAGGAAGCCTCTTTCCTCAGCTATCCCAGGTTTTTCCTACTGGGCTCATGAAAAAAGCAGCCATTTCAGTGGTGGCAGAGGTTCCATGTAGCATGAAACCTACATGAAATCTCCTCACCATAGCTGATCTGACTGCTGTACCTACTAAGGGTGAAAATTGCCAATGCTGCTGCTGCTGTTTAGTCACTAAGTTGTGTCTGAATCTTTGCAACCTCATGGACTGTAGTCCACCAGGATCCTCTGTCCATGGAATTCTTCAAGCAAACACTGGAGTGGGTTGCCATTTCCTTCTCCAGGGAACCCTCCTGACCCAGGGATTGAACCCGGCTCTTCTGCAATGGCCGGCAGATTCTTTACCACTGAGCCACCAGGGAAGCCCATCAGCTCAGTTCAGTTCAGTCGCTCAGTCGTGTCCGACTGTGCAACCCCATGAATCACAGCATGCCAGGCCTCCCTGTCCATCACCAACTCCCGGAGTTCACTCAGACTCATGTCCATTGAGTCCGTGATGCCATCCAGCCGTCTCATCCTCTGTCATCCCCTTCTCCTCCTGCCCCAAATCTCTCCCAGCATCAGAGTCTTTTCCAATGAGTCAACTCTTCCCATGAGGTGGCCAAAGTACTAGAGTTTCAGCTTTAGCGTCATTCTTTCCAAAGAAATCCCAGGCCTCATCACCTTCAGAATGGACTGGTTGGATCTCCTTGTAGTCCAAGGGACTCTCAAGAGTCTTCTCCAACACCACAGTTCAAAAGCATCAGTTCTTCAGTGCTCAGCTTTCTTCACAGTCCAACTTTCACATCCATACATGGCCACAGGAAAAACCATAGCCTTGACTAGATGGACCTTTGTTGGCAAAGTAATCTCTCTGCTTTTCAATATGCTATCTAGGTTGGTCATAACTTTTCTTCCAAGGAGTAAGCGTCTCTTAATTTCATGGCTGCAGTCACCATCTACAGTGATTTTGAAGCACCCCAAAATAAAGTCTGAAACTGTTCCCACTGTTTCCCCATCTATTTCCCATGAAGTGATGGGACCAGATGCCATGATCTTCATTTTCTGAATGTTGAGCTTTAAGCCAACTTTTTCACTCTCCTCTTTCACTTTCATCAAGGAGCTTTTTAGTTCCTCTTCACTTTCTGCCATAAGGGTGGTGTCATCGGCATATCTGAGGTTATTGATATTTCTCCTGGCAATCTTGATTGCAGCTTGTGCTTCTTCCAGCCCAGCGTTTCTCATGATGTACTCTGCATATAAGTTAAATAAGCAGGGTGACAATATACAGCCTTGACGCACTCCTTTTCCTATTTGGAACCAGTCTGTTGTTCCATGTCCAGTTCTAACTGTTGCTTCCTGGCCTGCATACAGATTTCTCAAGAGGCAGGTCAGGTGGTCTGGTATTCCCATTTCTTTCAGAATTTTCCAGTTTATTGTGATCCACACAGTCAAAGGCTTTGGCATAGTCAATAAAGCAGAAATAGATGTTTTTCTGGAACTCTCTTGCTCTTTCAATGATCCCATAGCAGAGGTCAAATCCAAGCACCAATAGAGCATCATTCCCAACATTGATGGGCAGACGGAACCAGCCAGCCACCTCGTTGATTACACAGGACATTTTCCATCCCGGGGAGAAAAGCAATCTGTCCTTATAGAAATAGATATATCTTCTGAATACAAATTTGTCTTCCTTGTCCTAGATTTTTCCAACAGGTCATTTTAGACTGACAGAATGACTTATTCACACACTATTTTTCAATGGTGGAGAACTTCATTTTACATGAAAGTAGGTGACAGGCCCAGATATGCAGATGACACCACCCTTATGGCAGAAAGTGAAGAGGAACTAAAAAGCCTCTTGATGAAAGTGAAAGAGGAGAGTGAAAAAGTTGGCTTAAAGCTGAACATTCAGAAAACGAAGATCATGGCATCTGGTCCCATCACTTCATGGGAAATAGATGGGGAAACAGTGGAAACAGTGTCAAACTTTATTTTTCTGGGCTCCAAAATCACTGCAGATGGTGATTGCAGCCATGAAATTAAAAGATGCTTGCTCTTTGGAAGGAAAGTTATGACCAACCTAGATAGCATATTGAAAAGCAGAGAGATAACTTTGCCAAGAAAGGTCCGTCTAGTCAAGGCTATTGTTTTTCCAATGGTCATGTATGGATGTGAGAGTTGGATTGTGAAGAAAGCTGAGTGCTGAAGAATTGATGCTTTTGAACTGTGGTGTTGGAGAAGACTCTTGAGAGTCCCTTGGACTGCAAGGAGATCCAACCAGTCCATCCTAAAGGAGATAAGTCCTGGATGTTCATTGGAAGAACTGATACTAAAGCTGAAACTCCAGTACTTTGGCCACCTCATGCAAAGAGTTGACTCATTGGAAAAGACTCTGATACTGGGAGGGATTTGGGGCAGGAGGAAAAGGGGACGACAGAGGATGAGATGGCTGGATGGCATCACCAACTCAATGCACATGAGTTTGGGTAAACTCTGGGAGTTGATGATGGACAGGGAATCCTGGCGTGCTGCAATTCATGGGGTCACAAAAAGTCAGACATGACTAAGCAACTAAACTGAACTGAGGTGATGGTCTTAATACCTCCTGTGTTCACTTGTCTTTTCATGTTCCATGACCCAAAGGCAATTGGATTGCTACAATGGTGACATGGCCTATTAAAGAAAGAGTCCTGCTATCAGCGGAGACATACAACCGCATAGGTTGGTATACTGTTTAAAGAGTGTGTGTGCTTAATCACTCTGTCACATCCAACTCTTTGCGACCCTTTGGACTATATATACCCCACCAGGTTCTTTGTTCATGGGATTTTTCAGGCAAGAATACCGGAGTGGGTTGCCATTATCTTCCTCCAGGATATCTTCCTGACCCAGGGATCAAAACTGAGTCTCCTATGTCTCCTGAATTGCAGGCAAATTCTTTACCTGCTGAGCTATTCAGGGAAGCCCTTAAAGAATGTGAAATATTCTTTAAACCAGTGGCCACTATATAATGGCTTTTCCCTATAAAATACATGAGTCCAGGAATTTAGGGTAGATATAGGAGGATTTGGGGGCTCCTCTATTAGCTTCTTGGAGAAGGCGATGGCACCCCACTCCAGTACTCTTGCCTGGAAAATCCCATGGACGGAGGAGCCTAGTATGCAGTCCATGGTGTCGCTAAGAGTCAGACACGACTGAGCGACTTCACTTTCACTTTTCACTTTCATGCATTGGAGAAGGAAACAGCAACCCAACAGTGTTCTTGCCTGGAGAATCCCAGGGATGGTGGAGCTTGATGGGCTGCTGTCTATGGGGTCGCACAGAGTCAGACACAACTGAAATGACTTAGCAGCAGCAGCAGCTAGTAGCTTCTGGGTCCCTGGTGCTCAGATGGTAAAGCGTTTGCCTTCAGTGCAGGAGACCTGAGTTCGATCCCTGGGTCAGGAAGATCCTCTGGAGAAGGAAATGGCAACCCACTCCAGTACCCTTGCCTAGAAAATCCCACGGACGGAGGAGGGTGGTAGACTACAGTCCATGGGGTCGCAAAGAGTTGGACACGACTGAGCGACTTTCATTTCACTTCACTTCACTTCACTTCACTTCTAGTAGCTTAACTGGTAAAGAATCCACCTGCCATGCAGGAGACCCCAGTTTGATTCCTGGGTCGGGAAGATCCTTTGGCAAAGGGATAGGCTACTGACTCCAGTATTTTTGGACTCCCCTGGTGGCTCAGATGGTAAAGAATCTGCCTGCAATGTGGGAGACCTGGGTTCAATTTCTGGGTTAGGAAGATCCCCTGGAGGAAGGCATGGCAACCCACTCCAATATTCTTGCCTGGAGAATCTCCATGGACAGAGAAGCCTGGCGGGCTACAGTCTTTGGGGTTGCAAACAGTTGGACATGACTGAGCGACTAAGCATGGTACAGAGGAAGATTCCAGTCACCTACCTAATAAGTCACAGAATTTTTGCTTCTTGTCCATAAAACCATGATTTGGGCTAATTTAAGTTCCTAGATGCTAAGAGAGGAATATTTTTATCACAAAACATATTTATGGTCCCCCAATTTATAATCTGGGAATATTGATTTGCCAATTTGGTCTTCTTATGCAGATGAACTGATAAGCACAGCAAAAGGCAAAGGTTCCATTTGCCAAAGAGAAATTTCATCATTGCTATACAACAGGTGCAGGAAAGTTTGTGTTGAACCCAGATGATTCATGTGGAGACCCACAGAACTTCAGTGTCATTAATGGTGGCCCCACCATCTAGGTAAATACCCTGGCTAACAGGCTATTTTAATCTTTTATGGTGGGAAGATGTTCATGAGTATTTCTAAAATTTGGCAAAATTTGAACAGTTTAAAAAAGTGTTAGAAGACTTATACATGTAATACTATTGTAAAAAAATGAAAAAGAATTAAAAATTTGCCTGAGCTTTAAAATACAATAAAATTGGTGTGTGTCAAGGTCAGGAAAGCAGAAGACAAAGGAAAACATCGTGGAGTAAAATGGGATGGAGTAGCTGAAGTAGAAAAGCTTCTTACTATGTTACGAAGATATGTTTACAGTCATGAATGGAATGAACAGTTGGGCCTGAGGCCCTCTATTCTAGTCTTGGAACTGTGTCCTGAAGACTATAAAGAATCAAGAAGACGGACTTTCCTGGTGGTCCAGTGGCTAAGTCTCTGTGCTCCCAATGCAGGGGGCATGAGTTCCATCCCTTTTTGTGGAACTAAGATCCCATATGCTTTATAGCATGGCCTAAAAAGACAAAAAAAAAAAAAAAAAAGAAAGAAAGAAAGAAAGAAACAAGCAGAGAAATGATGTGATCAGACACATCTTAAGCAGATTTCTGGAAGCAAGCACCTAGAAGGTTAATAAATATTCACTAAATGAGTAAATTAAAAATTGGAGCAATAAGATTGAAAATGAAAAAGTACAGCTAAGAGGTTACTAAAATTGTTGAAGGAAGGGATGCTGAAAAAACCAAAATGCATATTTATGCACCATGAAAACTGCATTTAATCTTTTGTGACCTTCAGTTGGTAATGAAATAAGATGTGTAATGTCAAAAGTGGCTGTTAATTCCAGATTCTTCTAAGTCATCTTTTAAAGAATAACTATATAAGAAGAGAATCCATCACTTAAAACAGAAAACAAAAACAATGACAAATAGGGGGAAAAAAGAGGTTTTTGTCTCTATTCTAACTTTAAAAACACAATGAAATACACTACACTATTTTGTCAAGGTGTCTGATAGAATTTATTGCCAGTACAGTTTGCATCTAGACTGGTGCAATGCTACATGGAACTAGTATTATTTTTTGCAATAAATCATATAATTGCACTATCCTTGGCTAGGAGTACCTAAAGATTACTGAATTATAGGTTCCAAACTGATATTTTGACATTTCCAAGAATCAAAAGGTCATAAAATTACTTCTATATGGCAATACGAAGTACATTTTACCCTTGGGAATACATCTAGAATGAATCTAGAAGAAAGCCATTCAATGGAATCTTGTATTTGGTGGAGACAGGGGGTCACCATCATAATTAAGCTAAGCAGCAGCAATATTTACCTTCTATAGTCATTAATTCATTATTATTATATTTAAACAGCAGGCATTGAATATGCAACAGCTGACAGCATCGGATCTGATGCAGGCAGTATGCTCTCTCGTGGATACCAGAATTCCCAGAAGCAAATTACTCAACCCTGCTGAGCCTCACTTCCTTAAATTGGACAAGGAGGATAATAATACTTGTAGGGTAGTTAAGAGGATTAGAGATTATTTGCTTTCAGTTCTAAGCAAAATTTCTATTGCAAAACCCCTATTATTCAGGCATTAAATCTTGCAGAGACTTTTGTAAAGTGATGTTCCTTTTTTTTTTTTAAATGGGTATAGTATGCTGTGCTAGGCAACCTCTAAAAAGAACCATCTCTTATTACATGCGAGCCTGTCTCCCCCACCCCCACCATCCCACCAGTGCTGCCTGGCCTAGTTACTTGCTTCCAACCAATAGAATATGCCAAAGCAGGTGATTTGTTATGCAGCAATAAATAAACTCATACATATGCATGCAAAATTTACATAGCAAATGGGACCCCCCCCCAAGCTTGTTCACCAGTACAAGAGGAAATAGGTTATATCCGCAGGATGGAATACAATACAGCAATCAAATTAAATTAAAAACAAGCACTTAAGCAACTGCATGGAAGACACAATATTGAGCAGAAGAACAAGATGAAAAAATATATGGGTATAGAGTTCTTTTTGAGGTGATTAAAATGTCTCAAAATAGATTGAGGTGATAGTTATACATATCTATGAATGTACCAAGTCATTGTACTTTCACATGTGAGAATTATTGAGTTGTGCACTGTATCTCAATGAAGACATTTTCTTTAATAGGACCAATTTTTTTTTTTTTGGCTCTACCACATGGCATGTGGGATCTTAGTTCCCCAACCAGGGATCAAACCCCAAGCCTGCTCCCCTTGCACTGGAAGGAGGACTCTTAACCACTGGACCACCAAGGAAGTCCACTCAATGAAGACTTTAAAAGATGAAACAGTTTTACATACTTGTGTGAAGGTATCAGGTTCTCTGTTCTTTTCCGTTGATCAAGGTGTTGACCCCTCTAAACACATACTGTATAATAAGTCTGCAGTCAGTGTAATGCCTTCCACTTTACTCTTCATTTTCTGAACTTTTGAAATTCTAGTCCCTTTACCCTTTTTGTTTAAGTTTTAGAATAATCTTGTCTATAAAATAAAATCTGGTCAAATAAAATCTTACCAAGATTTTTGGCAGCATCTACATTTGTATCTACATCTAATTCTATGTCTATATTTATATCTATATATCTATTCCATCTATCTATCTACATATTCACTTATGTACACACATTCTCTTGGTTCCATTTCTCTAGCGAAACCTGTTACTAGTACAATGTCACAAAGAAATTTCCAAAAAAACCCCTCTCTGTGTCTATTTCAGACAGTCTCTATTTTAGACAACCATGTATTCCATAGAAATGCTAGTTGTACCCCATGCCTTGACACTGAGTAATGTGCCCAGAAAACCATCCCATTGTTTCTGGTTGTTGCTATTGTAGTTACTGTTTTTCTTAAAACCATGTGGTCCAAATCTTTTCCCTCACAAGATATATGAGAAGTGAGTTACAGTAATTCAGGGATTCTGAACAGAAAATCTCTACATGAAGCAAAGGAAGAATGACTTCAACAACCTTCCAAATTCACGAGGAAGGACCATGTCCAAGATGTAGAGGGATCCAAATGGATGGAGCTGGAGCCAGGGTAACTTAAAAATACACATCAGGAGAAAGTCCAACATAAACTACTACTTCATATAAGTAAATAAACAATTAATTAATTAAAACAAACTGTTCACCAACTGAGCAGGGTAATTGTGGTGATCCAAGGAAATAGTAGGTTATTGGTGAAGGCATAGCAGATAGCCATTGGTCCCCCCTCTATCTGGTGTCAGGAGTAGCTCATAAGTCAAAAGGAAGTCAATGATCCAGAGCCAGATCCTGAATGTTGTCATGGAGGCTGACTACCCTGCAGCTATAAAACCCAGCTGATGCATTTTAGTACCCATCTATTCTTGAAGACCAGAAAAGTATTTTAGAAGGTCCCACTAATGTTACCATCTCTCCTTGACTTCCTTTTCTCCCCTTCTGTTCTGTCCATATCCATTTTCTGATATCTTTCTGATAGGCTGTGGTAAGGAGAGATATTACTGAAGTTGATGGGATATGTCATGAATTCAGAGAGAATTTTCTGCTCTATCTGTCATAATGCATGAAGGTGGTCTTGGGGCTTCAACTGCATGTACCAAGTTGTACCACTAAAGGCAAAAGTGGCCCGACTAGAGCCAAGCAGATGGAGTCTAGTAACAAGGAGAATATGTCATAAGCAAAGCTGTAGTGGATGGTACAATATCACAGAAGTGTGTAGATGTAGATGAATAACCTAATAATTTCAGATTGCCTTTATGGACTGGTTTTGGCTAGGGGCAGATGAATAATGCATGAAAGCGCCACCAACATTAAGGTCCAAGGATATATTAATCCATCTTCCTTTGTAACATACAGATTTGGATTCAATTTTAAATGTTGTTTAGTCACTCAGTCGTGTCCAACTCTTTGTGACCCTGTGAATGCAGCACACCAGGCTTCCCTGTCCTTCACTGTCTCCCAGAGCTTGCTCAAAATCAAGCCCCTCAAGTCGGCGATGCCATCCAACTATCTCATCCTCTGTCTTCCCCTTCTCCCCCTGCCTTCCATCTTTCCCAGCATCAGGGTCTTTTCCAATGAGTAGGCTTTTCACATCAGGTGGCCAAAGTACTGGAACTTCAGCTTCAGCATCAGTTCTTTCAATGAATCTTCGGGGTTGATTTCCTTTAGGATTAATTGATAAGTCCAAATTTTATTCCAATTATCATAATTTTGTTCCCTCTCTGGATGCTTGAACTACTTGCCAACTACATAGGAGTCTATCAATATCCACTCTGGGTCAGACGATGCTTTAACATTCTCTGTTTCTATATACAGAGTCGTATATATGAAAGAGGAATAGGTAGACAGATCTTTCTCTCCTTTTGTCTCTACTTACTTATTAGACTGACTTCAGTCCTAACTATGGAATCCTAAGGCATTGTACTTCTGTCTTCAGGATCTTGTAAAATCAATAGTGAAATCACTAAAAATAGCCTTCCAACTTTATATCTGCCTCCTGGGTCCTTTCATCACAAAATGGTTGTTAATGAATCTTATAAAAGGCTTAGTGAACATTAATATTAGGGTACCTGCAATGATGTGTTAATTAAAATTAAGTCCCTTTTTCATTTGAGATGTGACCGAGAAGAAAATTTGACACAGGCAAAACATCACTTGAATTTTAATTAAAGAGAATTTAGGAGTGGGTGCACTTCATATAATCACAATTGCCCACACATCCTGTAGTCAGAATGCCTTCCTGATTTGATCAGAAACAGCACATGATAGCTCAGGGTGACTCCATGTCATGGGGCAGCCTCTCACTTCTTCCTAGCAACACACCAGTGTCACTATAATTATGAGTTTAATATTTAAAATGTGTTGATTTCATATTTGCATGCATGTATGCTAACTAAGATTAATTAATTTCAATTGCATACACCAATTATAACATCAGCCTCATTCTCTAACATATTTCTCCTCACTGATTACACACCCAGTCAGATTGCTTTAATCTCTCATTTTGTATTTTAAAGTCAAATAATACTATGTATCTCTAATTAAGTTTGCTTACTTATCGTCCTTCTGATTGAATCATGTTTTAATATGTTATGACACAGCCACCTTTAATCCCCCTCTCTGATAGCATTTGCCTCTGTGCTTGTTTTCCTTGCCTTGTTTATCTTAATGTGAGTTCTAAGAGTGTTTTCTTTCCTAGTTCTGTTTGGGAGTAAAGTTTCTAGATTTCTTGGTTAGGAACTGGGGTTAAAGTGAGGAGAAAATAGCTTTGGGATGATGAGGGAAATTGATGAGGTTATGTCATGTAAAAAGGTTATTAAGGGCTATTTTTTTTCTCTGTAGTTTCCTGTGAGTAAAATATTTTGTATTTATAATGGTTTTATTTCAGAGAAACTGAACTTAAACATTTCAGACCTCAACAAAGTTATGATGATCTCATTACACACCGATCTTTCCCTTTGCGATAGGAATCATAAAATAATAAAGTGGAATTAACATTGGGTGACTATTTACCACATGCAGAGCTTTATAATTATTATGTTATTGTGTCCTTATAAAATGCCATAGCTAAGGGGAACAAAGGACACATGCAGCTGAGAGAACTGAGGGCCGGAAAGGTTGAGAAAGAGCATGTGTGGCAAGGTACATGGCTCTGAAGGGACAGAGCCAGGTTTCAAAGGCAGTTCTAGCCTAAAATCCCATCCATTCTATCAGAATATGACATCGGCTTCTCTCCTTCCCAACCAATTAGCTGCTCTAATTTGTTTTTTTCTATTGCCTTTTTAAAAATTTTATATATTTAATTTCTTATACAATTTGTAAAGGTTACTTTCCATTTACAGTTATTACAAAATATTAATACTGGCTATATTCCCCATGATGTACAATCCATTCTTGAGCCTGTCTTATACCCATCTTTGTACCTCTATCCTTAAACACTGTAAAAATTAAATTCAGATTCATAGAGTCAGTGATTTGGGATCCAGTGGTTAGAGTCCTTGGGACAGTATGTGACCAAGGATGGGCTGCTTAGCTCCATTTTTTTTGCCTTTTTCCTCACCGTCCCTGATTCCTTCATTATATCTCAGGGAAGTCAATGCAAGTCATGAAGTGCAGGGGGTGGGGGAGAGGAGAAACTGTCATGGGCATGAGGAAGTAAGTTTAGGGCCTTCTTTACACTTGTGTTGATCTTGTCTCCCACCATGAATTATTCTATAGCACAGACCTTTATAGACTATGAGTGAGGTAATTCTTTTGAAGAGTTAAAAATGAAAGTAAATTACATTAACCTTGTTTAGATAAAGATAACAAGAGGATGATGATTAAAATGAAAAGATAAAAAAGTAGAATGTAGGTGGGAAAGCCAAATAGGAAAACTAAAACAAATGTGCTAGTTGTTTAGAGAGAAGAAAAAGAAAGGAAAACTTTTTTTTTTTTAATACAAAAACACAAAAGTCCTTTCAGACTGTTGTTTTGAAGTATGACAATATGGTACCAGGCCTTCCCTGGTGCCTCAGCTGGTAAAGAATCAGCTTGCAATGCAGGAGACCCAGGTTTGATTCCTGGGTTGGGAAGATCCCCTGCAGAAGGAAATGGCAACCCACTCCAGTATTCTTGCCTGGGAAATCCCATGGATGGAGGAGCCTGGCAGGCTACAGTCTATGGGGTGGCAAAGAGGCTGACATAATTTAGCAACTAAACCACCACAACCAACACCAATACAGTACCAAGAGACCTAGTAAATTATGGTGCAAAAAGTATATAAAAGGGCAACAAGGAAAATAATAGACATTTTGGACTACATCAAAAGTAAAAACCTTATTACCTCTGAATAGGAAAGTGAAAGGGTCAACCTATAGAATGTAAGAAATATTTGCGAATCACAAATTTAATGAGTCTGGTATCTAGAATATTTAAAGTACACTTAAAAACCAAACAACAAAAAGACATACAACCTAGTGTAAAAGTGGGCAAAAGGCCTGAATAGACATTTCTCCAAAGAAGACAGATAAGTGGACAACAAGCACAGGAAAAATGTTCAAAGTTGTTAGTCATTGGAAATGCAAATTAAAACATAATGAGATACCATTTCACAGCAACCAGAATAGTGATATCAAGAAAAACAGAAATGATAAGTGTTTGCGAAGATGGGGAGAAACTGGAAACCTCACACACTCCTAATGAGAATGCAAAATGGTGTAGCTGCTCTGAATAACAGCTTGAAAATTTCTTACAAAGTTAAGCAATTCTACTCCTAGAGAACTGAAAGCAGGTGCTCAAGTGAATACTTGTACCTGTACATTAAGAGGGCATTATTCACAAAAGTCAAATGCCCTTCAGTGGAAGAAGGAATAAACAGCTGCAATATGTTCATACAATGAAATATTAATCCACTATAAATAGGAAAGAAGTAATGATATATGCTACAATGTGAATAAAACTAAAAAATATGAGGTTAAGTGGAAGAAACCAGACACAAAAGGTTACAAAATGTATGAGAAGTGATTGCCCACTGGGTAGTGTCTTCTTTGAGGGTACCATTTTAGAACTAGATAGAACGGCAGTGTTACAAGGCTGCAAATATATTAAATGCCACTAAATTATGCACTCTAAAGCCATTAATTTATGGCATATGAATTTTATCTTAATAAAATAAAAGGAAAAAAAAAGAAGCGAAAAAAGAAACATGTGAAGTACATCAGAGAAGGAAGCATATACAAAATGTGCTAATACATCAATGGAAATTAGTCAAACATTTCTATTAAAATGGTCTTTTTTTTTTAACAAGAAGTCCGGAAAGCAAAATATTAACTGAAAATTCTACAAAGTAACAAAGCTATGAAGAGAAGACTCAAATAAAGCCAAAAGGAAAAAAAAAAAAATCAAAAAAGAAAGCCAGAAAAAAAAAAAATCTAAACATCTCAAACATTTGAAGAATGAAACAAGAAGTCCTGGGTAAAGATCTGACCATTAGTGAAACTCTGGAATAGGCAATTGAGTTGTGGACGAATGATTATACAGAAAATAGAAAAAAAAAAAAGTCAAATTCTCCTGTTTTTACAAAGAGTCCAAGGGAATAGGACTCTATTTAAACCAGCATTCTACATTAGCCCACACTCTCCAAGAAGTCTGAAACTCCTGTATTAGATATAGTCTGACTCACCAGGCAAGCTAAGCTGCAGTGTCACTGGCTAAAGAGGAGTCAATGGTCCTATCCTGGGTCCCAGGAAAGGGGAGCAGGGACGGTCAGGGACGGAGAAGTACTGAGGACTGAGTGAGTGTGCAGAAAAGTTAAGTATCCTGACAAGGAAACACCCAAATGGTAGTTTTTGGCCTCAGTTCAGTTCAGTCGCTCAGTTGTGTCCGACTTTGTGACCCCATGAACTGCAGCACTCCAGGCCTCCCTGTCCATCACCAACTCCCTGAGTTCACCCAAACTCATGTGCATCGAGTTGGTGATGCCATCCAGCCATCTCATCCTCTGTCATCCCCTTCTCCTCCTGCCCCCAATCCCTGCCAGCATCAGGGTCTTTTCCAATGAGTCAGCTCTTTGCATGAGGTGGCCAAGGTATTGGAGTTTCAGCCTCAGGATCAGTCCTTCCAATGAACACCCAGAACTGATCTCCTTTAGGATGGACTGGTTAGATCAAGGGACTCACAAGAGTCTTCTCCAACACCACAGTTCAAAAGCATCAATTCTTCAGCACCCAGCTTTCTTCACAGTCTAACTCTCACATCCATACATGACCACAGGAAAAACCATAGCCTTGACTAGACAGATCTTTGCTGGCAAAGTAATGTCTCTGCTTTTGAATATACTATCTAGGTTGGTCATAACTTTTCTTCCAAGGAGTAAGCGTCTTAAATTTCATGGCTGCAATCACCATCTACAGTGATTTTGGAGCCCCCCAAAATAAAGTCTGACACTGTTTCCACTGTTTCCCCATCTATTTCCCATGAAGTGATGGGACCAGATGCCATGATCTTCGTTTTCTGAATGTTGAGCTTTAAGCCAACTTTTTCACTCTCCTCTTTCACTTTCATCAAGAGGCTCTTTAGTTCCTCTTCACTTTCTGCCATAAGGGTGGTGTCATCTGCATATCTGAGGTTATTGATATTTCTCCCAGCAATCTTGATTCCAGCTTGTGCTTCTTCCAGCCTAGCATTTCTCATGATGTCCTCTGCATAGAAGTTAAATAAGCAGAGTGACAATATACAGACTTGACGTACTCCTTTTCCTATTTGGAACCAGTCTGTTGTTCCATGTCCAGTTCTAACTGTTGCTTCCTGACCTGCATATAGGTTTCTCAAGAGGCAGGTCAGGTGGTCTGGTATTCCCATCTCTTTCAGAATTTTCCACAGTTTATTGAGATCCACAAAGTCAAAGACTTTGGCACAGTTAATAAAGCAGAAATAGATGTTTTTCTGGAACTCTATTGCTTTTTGGATGATCCAGCTGTTGGCAATTTGATCTCTGGTTCCTCTGCCTCTTCTAAGACCAATTTGATCATCTGAAAGTTCACAGTTCACGTATTGCTGAAGCCTGGCTTGGAGAATTTTGAGCACTACTTTACTATCGTGTGAGATGATTGCAATTGTGCGGTAGTTTGAGCCTTCTTTGGCGTTGCCTTTCTTTGGGATTGGAGTGAAAACTGACCTTTTCCAGTCCTGTGGCCACTGCTTAGTTTTTGGCCTAAGGATACAGAAAAAAGCAGATTCTATACGTGTGGCCACCAGGGGGCGTGCGTCCCGAACGGCAACCCCCTTCAGAAGCCAGTGCACTGGCTGTGTCCCAAGCCGGAGGTAGGGGGAGCAGTTGTTTGCAGTGAAGCCTGCCAGGTAAAAATCGTCTTTGGTCAGGTCTGAAAGATCATACATAGGTTTGGCCAGGAACTGCACTCTTGACTTCCTCCAAAGTTAATTTTTTGCATGTGTGCCCCCTTTTACCTTCTGGTACTTTGCAAATTTCAAAATGCTTTCATGTGTATTATCATACTGAAATCTCACAAGATGAAACTCACCACTTTTCATAGGAGGGAGTCTTCGGGAGGGATTAAATGGCTTATTCCTGGCCACAATGCTCAGGGACAGTTGAAAAAGGTCTAAAATAATATTATTTAAAAAATAAGTTCAATAGTTTTTGAGAATCTTCCTCAACCTGCAGGCACAATGTCTTCTCTGGTGGAAGATAGCATATAATATTCAGGACAAAAAATTCCAAGAAAAATATGCTTCAGATTCTTAAACTAAAATTTGGATTAAACATTTGATCTTTCTTTTTTACTTCTAGAGTCTTCTGAGATCTATTTAGGTTGAGTCCCACATGTTAAGAGCAGCTATTTCACCTTCCTTGCAGTAGAAACCTGGGAGAGTCTCAAGTGTCTTTCTAAAGCCTCTGGGCAAGATGCGATTAGAGATGAGGTATTATTAGGAATTCTTCACATTTGAATTAACAAGCTGACTTCCACCATTACAAGAAGCTAGTCAGGCTCTTTTTTCCTTCCTCAGTGTCCCTTACAGATCAGAAACAGAATAGGACTCAAAATGATAAAATATTTTAAAGAGATGATGATAGGAGCTCTGGATGGGAAGGGATTGAAGATGCTGTTTTTGAGATCTCTGTAGACTCAGAGAAATTTAACTCCCGGGAACGCTTGGAAGTTTGGGAGATTAGTAGGTTAGCTGTTGGTGCAGGACTTGGTCACCACTCTGAAAGATGTTAGGGTGGGAGGGTGGCTCAGTCAGAAAAGAATCCACCTGCAGTGTAGGAGACATGGGTTTGATCCCCGGGTGGGGAAAATTCCCTGGAGAAGGAAATGGCAACGCACTCCAGTATTCCTGCAGGGAAAATTTCATGGACAGAGGAACCATGGGGTCACAAGAGTCAGATACTACTTAGTCACTAAACCACCATCAACACTCACCATAAGATGTTAAAACCTTTTGGAGATGACTGCCTGGTAGATCTAGAACAGCTGGATTCCAAGTGGCTATGATTTTCAGGTGTCTTAAAAGATCCTGTGTTTCAACATAGAGAACAAACATATGGACACCAAGAGGAGAAGTAGGGGAGGGGGGGTGAACTGGGAGATTGAGATTGACATATACACACAACTATGTATGAAACGTATAGCTAATGAGAACCTACCAATGGCACCGAAGGAAAAAAAGGTGCAATCTGTTTGTAAGACATTTACTAAGTTGACCTTAAAAATGCATTCCAATATACAGTAGGTGCCAACAAATACTGTTTGATTTCACTTCTCTGAGGTATGGAGAATAGTCAAATTCATAGAGTTAAAAAGTACACTGGTAGACGCCTGGGGCTAGGGTGGGGTATGGGAGGCAGAATGGAGACTTAGTGTTTAATGGGGGCAGAGTTTCTGTTTAGGAAGGTGAAAATTTGGGGAGATGGATGATGGTGAGAGTTGCACAACAATGTGAGTGTTCTTGGTGCCACTGAAATGTTACCATTAAATATTGTTAAAACAGAATGTTTTATATTATGTGACTTTAAAAAAAAAAAAAAAAACAAAAACACCTCCTTTAATTTAAAAAAAAAAAGAAAAGAATCCTGTGTCTCCAGGCTGACAAGGAAATTGCACAGCCCCTGGACCCACCTTATGGCAGGATAACAGGTACGTCAGTGGTGAAAACATAAAACAGATCCATTATGAGAGAGTGCCCATGCCTAAGCATGTCTTAAAACTCTTTACTTTTGTATACCCTGTCCACCTGGAGGGATCAGACATAAATTTGAACTAAAATTAATTTAAAGCAGAAGAGAATAGGTTTCTCATTCATCTGAACTTGTTGAAAGTTCACACCTTTTACAGGGAGAGCATAATATTCATTGTGGCTTGAAACGTGTGTGTTCCTGATTGCTCTGAGGAGGTCTATGATTTGATAATGGTAATTATGAAAGTGAAAGTGAAGTCGCTCAGTCGTGTCCCCCTCTTTGCGACCCGGTGGACTGTAGCCCTCCAGGATCCTCCGTCCATGGGATTCTCCAGGCAAGAATACTGGAGTGGGGTGCCATTTCCTTCTCCAGGGGATCTTCCCGACCCGGGGATCGAACCCAGGTCTCCCACATTGCAGGTAGACGCTTTAACCTCTGAGCCACCAGGGAAGCCCCGTTTTATGGTAATTATAGTATATGGTTATATGGTAATTATAGTAGCTGACATATCCTTACACAGAGCTTTACAAAGCAAAAAAAAAAAAAAAAAAAAAAAAAAAAAAAAAAAAACACTCACTTTCACAGACCATTTGCTCCTCGTAATAGCTGTGCCAGAAAATGAGGAATTATTATCGACATTTTCTATCAGGAGGTTGAGAATCAGAGTGGCTGATATGACTTGCAAATGTTAACACATCTAGCAGATGCTGAGAAAGTGAGGGAAACTTAAGGCTTCAGGACTCCGTTTGCCCTGCAGATACAAGCATTGGATAAGCACAGGTCCATCTTCTCTGGATACAGCTCTAGATAGACAGAACTGTATGATAGACAGACACTACAGAGACAGAGAAATACTTGTCTTTATTTATGAGCTTCTCTGGTGGCTCAGTTGGTCAAGAACCTGCCTGCAATGTACTAGACCCACATTCAAGCCCTGGGTGGGGAAGATCTGCTGGAGAAGGAAATGGCTACACAGTCCAGTATTCTTGCCTGGAGAATTCCATGGAAGAGGAGCCTGGTGGGCTACAGTACTCGGGGCAGCAAAGAGTTGGACACAAGCGAGTGACTAACACATAGACATTAGGAGGACATGGGGCTTTATCCCTAATAGTTACGTGATTTCTTTTGGGGATGATGAAAATGTTCTAGTATTGATTGTGGTAATGGTTGCCCAACTCTGTGGATACATAAAATCCACTGAATTATACACTTTCAGTGGGTAAATCGTATGGTATGTGAATTACATCTCAATAAAGTTATTATGTTAAAAAAAAAGAGAGAAAAAAGAGTGTGCAGGGAGGCAATAGGCAGATAAAAGTTAGAGCCTAAAAATAAATTTCCAGAGGTTAGAACATAAATGAAGTCTTCAATTCTGAGCAAACCAATGCATGACATGATGTGGCCACAACTTTTGCCAGACTGAGTTTTCTCTTCCGGAACATGGACTAATAATACCTCATCCTATGACATTTCTCCGCAGTTAACAAGAGGAAACAACAAAATACAAAACTAAGTTATGAAACACTTCACAAATGAGAGTTAGTTATTTCCTGTCCATATACAGGATTTCAGAAAGCATATAAACACTTTAGGTAGGGCAAGCATAACCTGAGGGAGAGAAAGCATAAAAATGCTAATCCCCAAATTGGAATTTTTAGTGTTGCATATTTGCATATTGCCTAAAATCCTTTCAAAAACAGCTAGAATGTGCTTAGTTACTTTTAAAAACTACAGATTGAGTTATTAATTTATTATAGATGAGGCAATGTTTTTCTTTTAAAAAGTTTCCTTCTCCATTGTGCCAAAGGCACCCGTAGAAAATTTCGAGTGTTTTATATTCCATAGAATATGCATAGAGATATCAATAATAAATAGCGTTTTCCACAGTATAGAGTATAAGCCACTTGCTCAGGAGTCACTCAGTCTTGAGCTAAAAATACCTCAGTGACAAATTTCAGGAAAGAAAGAAAAAGAAGAGAGTTCTGTGTTCATTACCCAAGAGTAGAACCCTGCTTGACTGTCCCACTATATCCTTGTTATTCCTTCTCAGTGGCGCTGAACAGTTAACTCCCAACATATTCTAATACACAATGCTGTGCCCCCTGTGCCCCAATGCAGTGCATTCTTCATTCTCATAACAGAATGACTCTCCTTTGCCAAGTGCTTCCACTTGCAAGCAAAATCTTGAACTATCTCAGTAACAGAAGACACAAAAGTTTACTAATAAGATGAAGTGCTTATTGTCTGAAAAAACCCATGGAACTGATTTTAAGTCTTGGTGAGTTACTGCACATGGATGACATCTCCATAACCAGTGTGCTGAGGACTTGCTTGCATTAGGGTTTGTCTAAGGGGAGCAACAAGATAAGTGGATGACAATCTCAATGGCGTACTTCCCTAGAATGTTGGCTTTCCACAGAAAAAAATCAAAGAAAAAGGAAAGTAATAGGAGATCACAGGACATTGAATTATGAAGTTAAATGAAACCTAACTGTAGAACCAAGGGGAAAAAAAACATTTCTCTGTAAACATAAGAGTTAGATGACATTTAATGATTTTAAGACACGATGAACATAGAATAACGCCTTCTTTGTTACCATTGGTATAACCTATGGGGTATTAATTATTGACAATTAGATTGCCAAATGGACTAAATGCTGCAGATTTTAATCTGAATTATTAGTATGTGAGGTTTTCATAGCAGGTAAGGGAAAATGTATCACAGTGACAATAAAAAAATCAAGTGCTTCAAAACGCCGTAACCTTCAACTCCTCTATGAAATCCCACTGATCTGGTGTGGCCACTGGAGCAGAAAAAATCCAACACAATGAGCACTCCAGTTAGGTTTTAAATATTTGAGCTAAGAAAAAAGAGGGATAAATTCATGAGACTAATACAAAGAACTGGAGGTTTTATACTATATAAATTGGTGAGGTGTCTGAAGGTGGTTAGAGTGACTTAGCACCTAAAACACTGGAATTCAAGTCTTTCCTCAGCAACTCTTTATTGGACCTTGGAAGTCTCTTTATTTGAACTTCAATTTCCAACTAGGTAAAAGGCTGATGAGAAGAGCTACATTTTTCTACTCAACAATGTTACTGACAAGGTGACCTCAGAAAGTACACAGGACATTTTGTTGCAAATAGCTGTATGTGTGTATGTATGCCAAGTATTAATGGTGATTTCATGCATGTGTTGTGTGTGTGTAAGAGTAAATATTAGTTATTTCTATTTCCAAGTTAATTTTTATCTCCAAATTGATTTAATTCCACTCATGTCCTGCGAAATCTCCAAGAATTAGATAAGGGGATTTATGTATGCCCTGAACTATCACTCTAGGAAAGAAAAACATTCATACTAAGTTAATTTCTCAACCCAGCTCCAATTTGTTTAAAATTACAGATACAGTTTTTGTCTTGTTGAAAAATGAGACCACAATTTTTCTATTTGGAACTGCAGGTTGGGTTTTTTTAAAAATGGAAAAATGGATCTCCCTGGTGGTCCAGCGGTTACAACTCTGTGCTTTCACTTCAAGGGTGCGTGGGTTTAACCCCAGGTTGGGGATCTAAGATACCACATGCCTCACAAGCAAGAAAAGGAAAACTTCTGAATGTTTGTGGGCATAATAGTGTATACTAGCAAATACGGCCCCCAAATCCTACAGTAATTTTTTAATTAATCTTAAAAAGTCTTTACTATAATGAATATAAAGCCAGATAGTACCTGTCTTCATTAGCATATAATTTTTGTGTTATTGAAACCATGTATAAGCCCCTGTTGCTTGTCATAATTCAGAGGAACTAAAAAGCCTCTTGATGAAAGTGAAAGAGGAGAGTGAAAAAGTTGGCTTAAAGCTCAACATTCAGAAAACGAAGATCATGGCATCTGGTCCCATCACTTCATGGGAAATAGATGGGGAGCAGTGTCAGACTTTATTTTTCTGGGCTCCAAAATCACTGCAGATGGTGACTGCAGCCATGAAATTAAAAGACGCTTACTCCTTGGAAGAAAAGTTATGACCAACCTAGATAGCATGTTGAAAAGCAGAGACATTACGTTGCCAACAAAGGTCCGTCTAGTCAAGGCTATGGTTTTTCCAGTGATCATGTACGGATGTGAGAGTTGGACTGCGAAGAACGCTGAGCACTGAAGAATTGATGCTTTTGAACTGTGGTGTTGGAGAAGACTCTTGAGAGTCCCTTGGACTGCAAGGAGATCCAACCAGTCCATTCTGAAGGAGATCAGCCCTGGGATTTCTTTGGAAGGAATGATGCTAAAGCTGAAACTCCAGTACTTTGGCCACCCCATGCAAAGAGTTGACTGATTGGAAAAGACCCTGATGCTGGAAGGGATTGAGGGCAGGAGGAGAAGGGGATGACAGAGGACGAGATGGCTGGATGGCATCACTGACTCGATGGACGTGAGTCTGAGTGAACTCCGGGAGTTGGTGATGGACAGGGAGGCCTGGCGTGCTGCGATTCATGGGTCACAAAGAATCTGACATGACTGAGCGACTGAACTGAACTGAACTGATATGCCCCTGTGTCCTTATTTTTTGAAATAAAATGCTGACTCAAGAATTAATGACTGGGAAAGTGAAGATGTAGAAACAAAGAATAGCTGTTGGGCTAAAGAACTGCTAACAATTTAGACGATAATTCTGCCATATAACAGAATCACCATATAACAGAATCACTTTATCTGTATCTTTCAGTTAAAGATACAGACAAAGGCTTGATATGCATTTTTATTTTGTTTTTTACAAGAAGCAGACCCCTGCCCCAGATGAAAACTTCTGACCACAGGAACATAGACCCTAAACTGGTTGCAACCAGAAGGTTGAAGCTGCTTGAAACTTCATCTTGATGGCAACCAATCTAAGAACTGTCCATGAGCTGATCACACTGTGCTCCTTGAACACTATAGAACTCCTCACTATCCCCTCCAGGGTGGGTCACAGGGTCTTCAGGGCATTAGCCCACTGTGGCCCCCTTTGCCTGGCAAAGCAATAAAAGCTACTCTTTTCTACTTCACCCAAAACTCTGTCTCTGTTTCTATTCAGCACCAGAAAACAGAGGCCAGGATTTTGGCAACATTATCTTCTAGAAAACTATTTGTCATCCTAGGCTGTTCTTTGTGTTTTCACCTGAATCCAGCTGGCTGGATTCATCCAAGAGCCCATTTATCTGTTGTTAATGTCCAACATTCCATGATAAGTAAGCTATTCAATTCTTTCCCCCTTTAAAAAAATGTGACAGCATCCTTACTCATATGGTTCTGTAACATAACATATACTATCCATCAACAAATACGGTTTTTTCTCTATACCAAGCAGATCCAGAATGACTCCACTGTTACCACCTCCACTGCCACTACCTGGCCCAAGTCATCATCGTGTTACCTGGATTTTACAACAACTATACATAGAAGATCATCCTGCTCTCTTAAAAAAAAAAAAGTATTTATTTATTTGGCTGCATTGGCTCTTAGTTACAGCATAGGCCCCTTGTTGCTGTATGCGGGTTTAGTTGCCCCACAGCATGTGGGGTCTTACTTCCCTGAACAGGTATCTAACCCAGTGTCCCTGCATTGGAAGGTAGATTCTTAGCCTCTGGACCACCAGGGAAGTCCCACCCTTCTTGTCTCATCACAGCATACGTCCTGTGCTGTCTTGCTGTCTTCCTGGATTGCTTTTCTCTCAGAGAGCTCTGTATCTCCCTTCTTGACTTCCACCAGATCTTTGCTCAAAACCGCCTTCTCAGTGACATAACTGTACCCCTCATCAAGCTCTATTCTCACTCTCTTTCTGATTTTCATTATTCTCCCCAGCACTTATCTCTACATGGTCCATCGAGTGTTTTACTTGTTTATTGTCTGTCACCTCCTCCACTTCCATAAGATAAGCTTCAGCGGGGAAAGGATTTTTGTCTAAATTTTTCTGTTGTTGTTGTACTCTCCAGCAGTTAGGAAAGCACTGGGCACAAAGATGTCTTCAAGGAATTCAGCAGGAAAGAATGAATTGATTTCAGACAATGTAAGGGAAACATAAATACTCGAATTTCCTAGATCTGGGAAAACGGAAGTAAGGGTTCTCCTAGTATGTAGAGCAAAAATTCTATGGGGAAACTTGAGTAAAGAGCTTGCATAGAAATTACTTGGGGGAAAAACTGTAGAGAAGTGGGAAGCACATTCATTTCCAATATTTATCTTTTAAATCTTAGTCAATCTATAGCTTAGAGTAGGCATGGATTTACCAGTGATTTTGCTGGAAAGCATACTGGCATGTGTAGTGACATTTTATAGTTGTTTGTTTCTAACTCAATACACCCTAGGAGGTCAGGTAGCAATATCTGTTTGGAAGATGTGAAACTCTAAGAGAAGGCATTGTGTCCAAGTGAATTCCAAAGGTGGGATTGCTGACCCATGCCATCAGAAGAATCTCAGATTCCTTAATAGTAAAATGAGGACCAAATCACCATAATCATAGCCAAGTGAACTCATAATCAAATAAATGGGAATGTATATATTGTTTATACAGATGGATGCGAAGAGAATACAAAGATGACAATAGGTTCATTTTCCAGCACTAGAAGAGTGGAGAAGGAAATGGCAACCCACTCCAGTGTTCTTGCCTGGAGAACCCCAGGGATGGGGGAACCTGGTGGGCTGCCGTCTATGGGGTCGCATGGAGTCGGACATGACTGAAGCGACTTAGCAGCAGCAGCAGCTGAAGAGTGGTTAAGGGACTTCTCTGGTAGTCCAGTAGTTAAGAATCCATCTTTCAGTGCAGAGAGTTCAATCCCTGGTCAGGGAACTAAGATCCCACATGTCATGTGCCCAAGCAAACAAACAGAAGTCCAGAGTGATTATGAGTCAGCTGAGTTTCTCCACTCACCTCTGGATGAACTTGAGCAAGTCACTTCAATTTCTGCACTCCAGTTTCCTCCTCTACATTGCAGATAATTGTAACAGCACCCTCATAGGTGCTAATCCTCCACTGTGAGGACTGCACGTGCTAATATGTATAAAGGATTTAGAGCAGAGGATGCATAATCAGCACTCTACAATCTGAGGGGCTATCTTTGGAAAGTATTAGTGTTTTAAACATCATCTTCTGTCTATAAAAGAGCGAAAACCAAAAAGTAAGAGCTCCTATCTCCAAATGATTTGAAGAACACAGCACAATACCATCCTCATGCCCTTAAAGGGGAAATTATTTTCAAGTACGGGATTCCCCTCATGGCTCAGAAGGGAAAGAATTTGCCTGCAGTGAGGGAGACCTGGGTTGTATCCCTGGGTTGGGAAGGTCCCCTGGAGGAGGGCATGGCAACCCACTCCAGTATTCTTGCCTGGAGAATCTCATGGACAGAGGAGCCTGGCGGGCTACGTCCATGGGGTCGCAGAGTCAGACATGACTGAGTGATTAATACTTTCACTATTCTCAAGTATAATTTGAAATGGAGGTTGTAATCAAACCAACTGAGGAGAGAGTGAAACAGAAAGAGATGATCCAGAAAACACTGGGCAGCGAATAAAGACTTTAGGGAAAAAAAAAAAAAATATATATATATATATACACACACTACCCAGTAAACTGTGGCTGGGAAGAAAAGGACTAACTCTGACCAAGAAAACCATAGTCACATTTTGTATTTTAAAAACATAACTGATACAACTGGCAAAATGGGATAAATGAGAATAATCCTTTTGGATGTTTATTTTGACTCTTGCTGTAAAATCATACAGCCTCACAGAAATCACTAAGCTGTTTCATCATATAAGCAAATCCAGCTATTTTATAGCTGGAAGTACACACACAGCAAGAAAGGGCAGAGGAATACAGCCTCTTTCTTTCTTATTGAGAGGTAATTTGTAAATTGTCAAATGGATAAAGTACAAGCCTGAAATATCACATTTCCAAAAACACGGGTACTAGAGAAATCTGATTAAATGTGCTTCTTCACAGATTTCAAAGAAGTGGTTTGATTTTTCCTTGTAATCTTAAATTCTAGGCAATTTGGCAATTAAGTGAAAGGACTCTGTTGAAAGTCCAGTAAATTCCACATCTTTCTATATCCAGCTGAGAACAGAGAAAAAGTCAGGAGTTTGAAGGTATAAAAACACAGCAAAGTGACTGCAATCATGGTAATGTTTAAGAGAAACTAGTTCAGAATATCCATGAGGGAGTTTGAACCACTAGGAAAGAAGATGACATCATTGCAAAGTGATCCACCATAATTAGGGGGCTCAATCCTCAATTTTGAAAGCTTAGTGAGAAGAGATTCTGTTCTAAAAGGGGCTGTGAGTCTGCTCTTCAAAACATAAAAATCTCATTTTGCCATTATTCTCCAGTGGTCTCCACTGCCTATACTATAGAGTCTCTCCTTGGACTGAAACCTACATGTCTTCATAAGCTCCCCTGTTTACACTGTTTGGTTACTTAATGCCTTCTTTACCTAAATGTCACTGATATTCTACACGGGGCTTATTTCACCACATTTTTCTCATGTAACTTTGACATACTGACTTCCTCTGCCAGAAAGGTATTAGGGTCCATCCTTTTGACCAGCAAACATTATTACCATCAGTATTTTTATCTGGGACTTCCCAGGTGGCTCAATGGTAAAGAATCTGCCTGCCAATTTAGGAGCTGCAAGAGATACGGGTTTGATCCCTGGATCAGGAAGATCTTCTGGAGGAGGAAATGGCAACACACTCCAGTATTCTTGCCTGGGAAATCCCACGGACAGAAGACCCTTGTGGGCTACAGTCCATGGAGTTGCGAAGAGTTGGACACCTTTTTATCTGATAGAGTTTTTATACAGCAAATACCAAGTTCAGCCATTGCTCACTCTAGGAAGACTTGCCTAACCTCTCCTTTCTAGCCTCTAGATTCTGTAGGATCTGATCAGATTCTGTGCCTTCTTCTCACCAAGTACATAGAATGAATGGTGAATGTTCATTTTTTTTTTTTTTTGCCATCACCGAAAGTGTACACTTGAGTTCAGTTCAGTCACTCAGTGGTGTCTAACTCTTTGTGACCCCGTGGACTGCAGCACACCAGGCTTCCCTGTCCATTATCAACTCCCAGAGCTTGCTCAAACTCATGTGCATCAAGTCGGTGATGCCATCCAACCATCTAATCCTCTGTTGTCCCCTTCTCCTCCTGCCTTCAATCTTTTTCAGCATCACGGTCTTTTCCAATGAGTCAGTTCCTCGCCAAAGTATTGGAGTTCCAGCTTCAGCATCAGTCCTTCCAATGAATATTCAGGATTGATTTCCTTTAGGATGGACTGGCTGGATCTCCTTGCAGTCCAAGGGACTCTTGAGAGTCTTCTCCAACACCACAGTTCAAAAGCATCAATTCTTTAGTGCTCAGCTTTCTTTATAGTCCAACTCTCACATTCATACATGACTACTGGAAAAACCATAGCTTTGACTAGGTGGACCTTTGTTGGCAAAGTAATGTCTCTACTTTTTAATATGCTCTCTGGGTTGGTTGGTCATAGCTTTTCTTCCAAGGGGCATGTGTCTTAATTTCATGATTGCAGTACCATCTGCAGTGATTTTGGGGCCTCCTCAAATAAAGTCTGTCACTGTTTCCATTGTTTTCCCATCTATTTGCCACGAAGTGATGGGACCACATGCCATAATCTTAGTTTTTTGAATGTTGAGTTTTAAGCCAACGTTTTCACTCTCCTCTTTCACTTTCATCAAGAGTCTCTTTAGTTCTTCACTTTCTGCCATAAGGGTGGTGGCATCTGCATATCTGAGGTTATTAATATTTCCTCTGGCAATCTTGATTCCAGCTTGTGCTTCATACAGCCCAGCATTTCGCATGATGTACTCTGCATATAAGCAGAGTGACAAGATACAGTCTTGACACACTCCTTTCCCAATTTGGAACCAGTCTGTGGTTCCATGTTCACCTCTAACTATTGCTTCTTGACCTGCATACAGATTTCTCAGTGGTCTGGTATTCCCATCTTTCAGAATTTTCCACAGTTTGTTGTGATCCACATAGTCAAAGGCTTTGGCATAGACAATAAGCAGAAGTAGATGGTTTTCTGGAATTCTCTTGCTTTTTTTTATGATCCAACAGATGTTGGCAATTTGATCTTTGCTTCCTCTGACTTTTCTAAATCCAGCTTGAACATCTGGAAGTTCATGGTTCATATACTGTTGAAGCATCACTTGGAGAATTTTGAGCATTACTTTGCTAGCATGTGAGATGAGTGCAATTGTGCAGCAGTTTGAAAATTCTTTGGCATCACCTTTCGTTGGGATTGGAATGAAAACTGACCTTTTCCAGTCCTGTGGCCACTGCTGAGTTTTCCAAATTTGCTGGCCTATTGAGTGCAGCACTTTCACAGCATCATCTTTTAAGATTTGAAATAGATCAACTTGAATTGCATCACCTCCACTAGCTTTGTTCATAGTGATGCTTCCTAAGGCCCACTTGACTTTGCATTCCAGGATATCTGTCTCTGGGTGAGTGATCACACCATCATGGTTATCTGGGTCATGAAGAACTATTTTTGTATAGTTCTTCTATGTATTCTTGCCACCTCTTCTTAGTATCTTCTGCTTTTGTTAGGTTCATACCATTTCTGTCCTTTATTGTGCCCATCTTTGCATTAAATGTTCCCTTGGTATCTCTTATATTCTTGAAGAGATCTCTAGTCTTCCCCATTCTATTGTTTTCCTCTATTTCTTTGCATAGATCACTGAGGAAGTCTTTCTTGTCTCTCCTTGCTATTCTTTGGAACTCTGCACTCAGATGCTTATATCTTTCCTTTTCTCCTTTCCCTTTCTCTTCTCCTCTTTTCTCAGCTATTTGTAAGGCCTCCTCAGAAAACCATTTTGCCTTTTTGCATTTCTTTTTCTTGGGGATAATCTTGATCACTGCCTCCTGTACAATGTCATGAACCTCTGTCCATAGTTCTTCAGGCAGTCTGTCTATAAGATCTAATCTCTTGAATCTATTTGTCACTTCTACTGTATAATCATAATGAAATTGATTTAGGTCATACCTGAGTGGTCTAGTGGTTTTCCCTACTTTCTTCAATTTAAGCCTGTTGAAAATGCCTCTCCCACAAAAGTACTGTTCCTAATTTTATTTGTATTTTCAGTTTAGAAATTCTAGGTGTATAGTGAGCACTCAGAATTGTGTGTTTCCCATTGAGAACACTTTCTGAATCATAAAAATAGAATTTTATATAGGAGAGACTTCCCTGGTGGTCCAGTGGTTAAGAATCTGCCTTCCAATGCAGAGAATGTGGTTGAATCCTTGGTTGGGGAACTGAGAGCCCACATGCCAAGGGACAACTAAGCCTGCCTGCTGCAAGGAGCAACTCCATGCACCACAAAGTGGACCCAGCACAACCAAAAAATAAAAATAAAAATAAAAAGTAAAAATGAAGCCATATCTAGACACATCATAGTATTAATAAAACTATATATCATCAAATAAAAAAAGAAGTTTACATAAGAAACCCATATTGTTTTCTTGGAGGCATCTCTCTTTGCTAAAGACAGAGAGATATTTTCTATAATCATTCCTTCAATGATTTTCATAATCAAGCATTTGGGTATAATTTTGTGGAAGTACCAATGAGTCCACTGGACTCACTTAATTGTAATATAATAGTCTAGCCTACTAAAGGCACCTTACTTTTCGCTGATGTAGTAATGATGGTCTATTATGAGTCCATTAGGGTATTCCTTATGGAACCAACACAGTAAAAAAAAAATGCTGTAATTTACAGATTAATGTTTGATTATAAAACAAAAACTTTTTTCTTCCTTCTAAATGATTCTATGCTATCTGGTATCTGTCACAGAGAATGGGACAATAGGGGGAGGAGAGACGTTATAGTGAAACCATGAGTGCAGAGAGAAGCAAAACTGAATATGTTCAGAAGCTCAACTGGGAACCATCTCAGCTCCTGCTGATATTGGTTCCTTGCACTTTTCTGTGCCCTGTCCTTTTTTCTAGATTAAATTTCTAGAGCTTCCTATGACCTCAGACTTAAAAGGGACACTCATAGAAATAGCATATGGAACTCATTTTCCATTGAATGCAAAAAACATGGCAGTAGAAAACAAATATTTATTATCTGAAGACTCCCGTCCTTTACATTTAACCCCAAATTTAAAAAAAAAGGTGTTTTTCAAACTTATGGTTACCAAGGGGAGAGGAGGGATAAATGGGGAGATTGGGATTAAGATACACACACTATTATATATAAAATAGATAAGTAATAAGAACCTACTATGTAGCACAGGCAACTCTACTCAATGCTCTGTAATGACATACACAGGAAAAAAAGATTCTAAGAGTGGATACAGGTATATGTATAAGTGATTCATTTTGCTGCACACCTGAAACTAACTACATAGTACACCAACTGTACTCCAATAAAAGTTAATTTTTCAAAAGGGCGTTTTGCATTAAAACTGAAGTTAGTTTGCCTCTGCGGGACAGGAAGGTGGTGTGGGAACATCTTTGACATATGGTAATCTTTATTTTAAAAAAAAGAATAAGATGGCAGAGGAGTAGGTGGACATGGAGTACATCTCTCTCCCTGGGTACATCAGGAAGACACCTTCAGAAACAAGTGCCTGCAGAATACCAGCTGAGAACAGAGAGGAGTACCTGACCAGTGGAAAGGAATATATAGAACCACACACAACTCGGTAGGAGGCAGGAACTAGGGGGAAAATCAGGAGTGTTAGTAGGACTGGGCCTGCCCTTAGGTGGGTGGGGGAACTGAAGCAGGGGTCCAATCACCACATTTGGGCAATTGTCTAAGAGGAGAAATGTTTAAGGCTGAGAGTGAAACAGCTGATATGTGGCAGCCTAAATTGAATGAGAATCAGACAGTCCTTGCCACAGACATATATACCCTGGACAGGGATGCAGGTCCTCTGGAAGGTACAGCGGCTGGGAGCTGCAGTTTAGGGACTGTGGCGCAATCCCAGGGTGAGGACTGCTGCTGACTGCAGAGAGACGGATCAAGGGGATGTGAGGGAGGAGACTGTGGTGGGAAATGCCTGTGGAGGAAAGCCTGGCAGCCATGGAAGCAAGGACATAGTGCTGAGTCACGTGTAGAGGGTGGAGTCATCATCATAGCCTCTCTCTCGCCACATGCCAGCATTGGGCAGCTGAACAATAGAAAGGCTGGCCCATCAAACACCTGAAGCACTGAACTACAGAGTAGGACCCCAGCCAGGGTGCCCTTTTAAGTGCCTGATGCACCAATCTACAGAGAAGGACCCCAGCCAGGGGTGCCCTTCTATGTGCCTGATGCACCAAACGACAAAGAAGGACCCCAGGCAAGGGAGACCTCTAAGTGCCTGATGGGTGGAGCTACAGAGAAAGACTGGCCAAAGAGGCCTTCTGATGGCCAGCTACAAGAGGCTTGTAAAAAGATTCTGATAGGACCATAATTCCTGAAGTGGAGGCAGTTGTGTCCCTGCACACTTGCCGATGCCAGGAACCCCACAGGTCAAGCCGCTGTGCCCCCTTTGAAGCTCAACTCTCACTGGGGCAGAGCTGCCACAGGCAAAAATGTCTTGCATCTATGCACACAGGGTTGCTTTGGTAGTGTCCAACTCTTTGCAGCCCTGTAGACCGGGACCTGTCAGGCTTCTCTGTCGGGGGGGGGGGGGGTTCTCCAGACAAGAATACTGGAATGTATTGGTGAATACTAGTCACCCTCCCATTCTAGAGCAGTAGAGTTGGTGCTGCCAGAATCCCTGGCAACCCAAGCAGCTGCACCACCTCCACACCTGGCCCTCACAGGGGCAAGCTTAAGTCCTCCAGGGCAGCCTCAGGAGCAAACCCCAGTGGACGACCCACATGCAGAGGTGGAAATAAAACCACAGTTGAAACCCAGAGGCAGTGTGGCTAAGGAAGAAGACCCAAGACCTTCCCACCAGCTATACAAGCTGCAGACTAAATCCACATGATGAACTAGGTAGACTTTGTGTCTATGGAATATATAAAAGATCATTGAGAGCTCCCACAAAAGAGAACACACAGTTTCAATAGCTGTGGACATTAGAAGCAAGAACACGCAGGAGTAGGACCAGATTGGAATCTGAACTGCCCCCACAGCAGGTCTAGAGGTCAGCACAGTGTTGGAGGGAATCCTAGAGAGGCGAGGTGTACTGTGACTCCAAGCGAGGGAAAGGACTCTGACAGCAGTGACTCAAGTAAAACATTTATTATTCTTATGTTTTGACTTGTTCTGTGATTCTTTTGCATTTTTTTTTTCTTTTCTTTTACCCCTCTGTTGTAGTTGTCGATTTTATTGGCACTATGAAATCTAATTAAGCTTTGGAGCATTTTTATTTCCAGTCACATTTTCTATTGTTGTTATAAACTTCTGCCTCTACGTTGGGTTTTTGCAGTTCTGTGGAGTTTGCCTTTTTTTTTTCTTCTCTTTTTTATAATTTTAATTTTTAATTTTTTAAAACCTATTATATTTTTCTACATTTATTCCTGTGTCTTCCTTTCCTACCGTTCTTTTCCCCTTTAAGTTAATTTTTAACGTATATAAATCTTCTTCATGTACCTCTATTTAACTTTGCATATCTATTCTTTCTTTCCTTTCCTCTCAACATATTTGTTAATTATGTTTTCATTACTTTATCCCCCACTTGGCACCTTGCTTTAGTTTCATTTTCCAGTTTGTGCTTTAGTTAGTTAGTTTTGTTCTTAACTGGTAAATATAATTTTTGGTTTCCTTTGTTCACCAGGTCAATCTATTATACTTTATTTTTGTTGGACTGTTTTAATTTTGCTTATGGGCATATATATATATATATATATATGTATGTATGTATATATTCAGTCACACTTTTTATTGTTGTTATAAACCTCTGCCTCTATGTTGGGCTTTTGCAATTCTGTGGAGTTTTCCTTTTTTTCCCCTTTATTCTTTCTTCTTCCACTTTTTTCCCTTTCCTCTTTTTCATGATTTTAAGTTTTCAGTTTTTAAAACCTGTTATATTTTTTCTACCTTTATTCCTTTGTTTGCCTTTCCTACTGTGCTTTCCCCCTTGCAGTTACTCTTTAATGTATGTAAATCTTTTTCATCTACCTCTATTTAACTTTGCATATCTATTCTATTCTTTCTTGTCTTTCTTTCCTTTCCTTTCAACATATTTGTTAGTTTTATTTTCATTGCTCCCCACTTGGCATCTTGCTTTAGTTTCATTTTCCAGTTTGTGCTTTAGTTAGTTTTGTTCTGGTAGATATAATTTTTGGTTTCCTTTGTTTGCCAGGTCAATCTATTGTACTTTATTTTTGTTGGACTGTTTTAATTTTGCTTATGAGGGTGTATATGTATGTATGTATATGTGTATATTCAGTAACCTTGAATGAAACAATTGACAAAGGATTAATTTCCAAAATACACAAGCAGCTCATACAACTCAATGCTAGAAAAACAAACAACCCAATCAAAAAGTGGAAAAAAGACCTAAACAGACATTTCTCCAAAGAAGACATACAGATGGCTAACAAACACACGAAAAGATGCTCAACATCACTCATTATTAGAGAAATGTAAATCAAAACTACAATGAGATGTCACCTCACACTGCTCAGATTGGCCATCATCAAAAAGGCTACAAACAATAAATGCTAGAGAGGGTGTGGAGAAAAGGGTACACTCTTGCACTGTTGGTGGGAGTGTAAATTGATACTGCCACTATGGAAAACAGTATGGACATTCCTTAAAAAACTAGGAATAAAACCACCATATGACCCAGCAATCCCACTTCTAGGCAAATACCCTGAAGAAACCAAAATTGAAAAAGACACATGTATCCCATTGTTCCTTGCAGCATTATTTGCAATAGCTAGAACATGGAAGCAAACTAAATGTCCATCAACAGATGAATGGATAAAGCAGTTGTGGTACATATACACAATGGAATATTACTCAGCCATAAAAAGGAACACATTTGAGTCAGTTCTAATGAGGTGGATGAAACTAGAACCTATTATACAGAGTGAAGTAAGTCAGAGAAAGATAAATACCATATTCTAATACATATATACAGAATCTAGAAAAATGGTACTGAAGAATTTATTTACAGGGCAGCAATGGAGAAACAGACATAGAGAATAGACTTATAGACATGGGGAGAGGGGCGGAGAGGGTGAGATGCATGGAAAGAGTAGCATGGAAACTTACATTACCATATGTAAAATAGGTCGCCAATGGGAATTTGCTGTATGGCTCAGGAAACTCGAACAGGGGCTCTGGAACCAGAACTGCATAGTGTGTGGTCTGTCACAGGCATTGTTAAGAGGACACCCTAGATCCTCAGCTTTACTAGAAAATTACTCACTAGAAATTAATATATTAATGTTCACTTTCATGTCCACAGTATCTAATAAAAAGCACACAGACCTGGTTTTCCTTATGTGATTTCTGCTACTAAGAATATCTTCTACCTCTGTCTTAGTTTCTTCATAGCCAATCTCAATTCTTCCTTGCTCTGTAGAAGCTTCCCTGGCAAGCCCAGACCTCACTCATCTCTCCTTCAAAATACATCAGTGCTTGGAGATCATAACATGTAACTTGATATAAAATTAACTTGTCATATTGTAATCTGAAGTTACTTGAGGACAAGACATAAATCTCAGTTGACTTGCAAACTCTTCCATTAAAATAACAAACATTATGAAGTACACAGCTCTTCATATTACAGGTACATGCTGATTGTTTTTCTGACTACTGGGTATTCAGTTAATTGGTAGTAATCTAACTGCATGTGTTACTAACCCATAGGGCTGGGGATGTTTTAATTTACTATCAACAATGAGTTGAAACAGATTACATAATAATTGAATATAAATGAGTAAAGCTGTAAAATAGACATCAACTACCACTTGGAAAAATTTAATTATTGAGCTTGACTACTGAATACAGAGTCTAAGTATCTTACAAATAAAGAATATACATTTCACTTTAAATTTTAAAATAATTCTTCAAATAAATTATTTCAAATACTTCAAAAAGTTCAAGCCTATCTGGAACATCAAAATGTCCCATTCTGCTGAGTTCTGTAAAAATATGATATATGGATACTTAACATATTTTTCAATAAAATGTTTTCAGTTATATTTTTACATAATGCATATAGAGTCTCCAAAGGGATAGTTCTTACTTTAAACCACTTTATATAAAAAATAATTCATGTCAATCAGATTTCTCATACATCAAAATGGTAATGGAGTGCCATTAAATCTTCAGGAAGCCAACAGAATATAGTTAATGTCTTCTAGTTTATAATAGCCTATTACAATACAAGGATTGAGCTTAAAGAAATAATAGAGATAGATAACAATCTGCCATAGATTTGTCTTCCCTTCAGTTACCTCAAAGGATGCCTTCAGAAAGAGCAAAATTGCACTCAATTCATGGATTAATTCTCTAATAAATACTTGAATACTTTGTGCTATTGGAATCATAAAACTGTGGATGATAAATGTTTAGGAGGAATTCTTTGAGAAAGTTTAAGAGCATGACTTGTACGTTTGCCCAGCTGAAGAAGAATGCCTTCCAAATACACATTTAAAAGTAAAGAAGGGAGTAGTAAATGGAATAAAAATATATAGAGGTAAAACACAGCATGATCGTATAGAAAGAATTTCAAGAATGTTTGACTGAACAGCTAGTTAAATGAAAATATTTAAAAATAAAGGATTTTAGAAATGATACCTGATTATAAATTACAAAATACATTGACATCTTCCCTACAAATGAGGAAGAAATAGGAAAATTCACCTTATTCCCCTTTAAAACAAAGATATAAAATCTGGTACCATTCACATCTGAAAAAGAAATATGAAGAAACTTATGTGAGTTTAAAAAAGAACATAGATAAATATTAAACTGTTATGTCAGATATTCAGCTCAAGAAATCAAGACTGCATCGTCCCAAAACTTGAGGGGTAAAATATATCAATGAAGCAGGATGATGATACCCATAATATGCTCAGTTCAGTTCAGTTGCTCAGTCGTGTATGACTCTGAGACCCCCATGGACTGCAGCATGCCAGGCTTCCCTGTCCATTACCAACTCCTGGAGCTTACTCAAACTCATGTCCATTGAGTCCGTGATGTCATCCAACCATCTTATTCTCTGTTATCCCCTTCTCCTCCTGCCTTCAATCTTTCCCACCATCACGGTCTTTTCCAGTGAGTCAGTTCTTTGCATCAGGTGGCCAAAGTATTGGACTTTCAGCTTCAGCATCAGTCCTTCTGATACATTGGAATATATTGAATATTCATGACTGATTCCTTTAGGATGGACTGGTTGGATCTCCTTGCTGTCAAAGGGACTCTCAAGAGGCTTCTCCAGCATCACAGTTCAAAAGCACCAGTTCTTCCATACTCAGCTTTTTTATAGTCTAACTCTCACATCCATACATGACTACTGGAAAAACCATAGCTTTGACTAGGTGGACCTTTGTTGGCAAAGTAATGTTTCTGCTTTTTAATATGCTATCTAGGTTGGGCATAAATTTTCTTCCAAGGAGCAAGTGTCTGTTTATTTCATGGCTGCAGTCACCATCTGCGGTAATTTTGTAGCTCAAAAAAATAAAGTCTGTCACACCCAGATAATTATTATGGTGTGATCACTCTCCTAGAGCCAGACATCCTAGAATGAGAAGTCAAGTGGGTCTTAGGAAGCATCACTATGAACAAAGCTAGTGGAGGTGATGGAATTTCAGTTAAGCTATTTCAAATCCTTAAAGATGATGCTGTGAAAGTGCTGCACTCAATAGGCCAGCAAATTTAGAAAACTCAGCAGTGGCCATTAGACTGGAAAAGGTCAGTTTTCATTCCAATCCTAAAGAAAGGCAATAATAAGCTCTGCTCCTGCTGCTGCTAAGTCGCTTCAGTCGTGTCCGACTCTGTGTGACCCCATAGATGGCAGCCTACCAGGCTCTGCCATCCATGGGATTTTCCAGGCAAGAGTACTGGAGTGGGGTGCCATTGCCTTCTCCGAATAACAAGCTCAGATTCATTTAAATATAGCTATGAATATAAATATAGATAGAATTAGCTGTAGATGTAGGTATACATATGGAAGATGATATGGATTTACATCGAAGAAGGCAATGGCACCCCACTCCAGTATTCTTGCCTGGAAAATCCCATGGGCAGAGGAGCCTGGTAGGCTGCAAGCTATGGGGTCGTGAAGAGTCGGACACGACTGAGCGACTTCACTTTCACTTTTCACTTTCATGCATTGGAGAAGGAAATGGCAACCCACTCCAGTGTTCTTGCCTGGAGAATCCCAGGGACGGGGGAGCCTGGTGGGCTGCCATTTATGTGGTCGCACAAAGTCAGACACGACTGAAGTGACTTAGCATATATATACACTTACATATATAGGGACTACACATGTGTGTGTATATATATATATATATACACACATACATACATACGTACATACACACATATAGGGACTTCCCAGGTGGCTCAGTGGTAAAGAACCCACCTGCAATGCAGGGGTCATGGCTTAGATCCCTGGGTTGGGAAAATCCTCTGGAGGAGGAAATGGCAACCTACTCCAGTATTCTTGCCTGGAAGATCCCATGGGCAGAGGAGTCTGGTGGGGTACATTCCATGGGGTCATAAAAGAGTCAGACACAACTTGGCGACTAAACAATAGCAATAGAAATACAATACCAGTACTTGAAGTTGAGGAGGCTATATTTTAGTCTTCATCTTACTCATCTTAATTCTTACATCTTACATCTTACTTCATCAACTGCATTTCATTTGGATGATCACACCCTGCCCTCTCTGAAACATTGCTTTGTGTGGATGCTCTTTATTATCCTTCTATTTCACAAACTATTCCTTTGCAGTTTCTAGCTGGTCCATCCTCCTCAATCTGATCTCTACAGCATGCAGTGTCTTGAGGTTCAGCTTTGGTTCTTTTCTTTTTTCTGTCTATACTTAATCCCCAGAATATCACACAAACCCCCTTGCAGTTAAATAGCATCTGTATCAGTGCTTCTTTAACTTTTTTTTTATCACTTCTTTTGTTGTTGCTATTGTTCAGTTGCCAAGTCATATCCGACTTCGTATGACCCCGTGGCTTGCAGCACACCAGGCTCCCTTGTCCTTCACTATCTCCCTGAGTTTGCTCATACTCATGTCCATTGAGTTCATGATGCTGTCCAACCATCTCATTCTCTGCCACCCCATTCTTCTCTTGCCCTCTATCTTTCCCAGCATCATGGTCTTTTCCAGTGAGTCAGCTCTTTGCATCAGGAGGCCAAAGCACTGGAGCTTCAGCTTCTGCATTAGTCCTTCCAATGAATATTCAGGGGTGATTTCCTTTAGGTTTAACTAGTCTGATCTCCGTGTAGTCTTGTGTCCCCTCCAATTTATCATAAATTGATACTTTTGTAACACAAGCATTGTGCATGACTACCATGTGATTTTGATGGCACTCAGTAACACAATTTCTAAGCAGAATTTCAGTTTTGACACTTCTTGGGTTTCTTTATACTAACAGTTCACACACTAATGTGTGTGCATGCTAAGTCACTTCAGTCTTGTCCGACTCTTTGCAACCCTATGGACTTTAGTCTGCCATGTGTCTCTGTCCATGGTATTCTCCAGGCAAGAATACTGAAATGGGTTGTCATTCCCCTCTCCAGGGGATCTTCCCAACCCAGGGATCAAACCTGTGTCTCTTACATCCCCTGCATTGGCAGGTGGGTTCTTTACCACTAGCGCCACCTGGGAAGCTCTCACACACTAATACTAGATGATAAAAGCATAAGGAATGGCCCTGGTCTAAATAATGACAACTCCCTCGTGTACACCTCTACTCCTGATCTTTCCTGTAGCTCCAGATCCAGATTATCTGTTCAACTTCCCTGGATGGATGTCTAATTTATACGTTAAATATAACAAGCCCAACTGGGAGCTCTTTATTTTCTCAAATTCACTCTTTCCAAAATGTCCCCATCCTAGTGAAGTGAAGTCACTCAGTCGTGGCCGACTCTTTGTGACCCCATGGACTGCAGCCCACCAGGCTCCTCCGTCCATGGGATTTTCCAGGCAAGAGTACTGGAGTGGGTTGCCATTTCCTTCTCCAGGGGATCTTCCCGACTCAGGGATCAAACCCGGGTCTCCCTCATTGTAGGCAGACGTTTTTACCGTTGATATGCAGTGCATCTCTGTGGCCAAAAGGTTCAGAGTCACAGTTTATCCCTCTTTCTCCCATGCTTCACTATATAAATCTGTGTATTGACTATACCTGGAAAAGGCAATGGCAACCCACTCTGGTACTCTTGCCTGGAAAATCCCATGAACGGAGGAACCCGGTAGGCTGCAGCCCATGGGGTCACGAAGAGTCAGACACGACTGAGCGACTTCATTCTCACCTTTCACTTTCATGCATTGGAGAAGGAAATGGCAACCCACTCCAGTGTTCTTGCCTGAAGGATCCCAGGGACCGGGGAGCCTGGTGGGCTGCCATCTATGGGGTCGCACAGAGTCGGACATGACTGAAGCAACTTAGCAACAGCAGCAGCATTGACTATACCTTCAAAATGCATCCTGAATACAACATTGCAATGCAATTATATGCCAGTAAAAGGTAATAAAAAAAAAAAAAAGAATGTTAGAGAAGTGGCAAATGTACTTTTTAGGAGTTTTAGCAACTCTTCCAGGACGTACATTTTTATTGAATTAATGACCTTTCCCAGCCAGAACAACCAGTCTGTCCCCAAAAGGAAAAACTCATCACCAGAAAAAAGAGATGTTAGCTCTTCAAAAAATAATTAAATATTTTTTATTATTTAAATAATAATAAATATTTTATTTTTAAATAAATAAATTTTTTTATGAGGTATGAAGGATGTGTTGCATGGAAAGCATTTATTACTTTCCTAAGTATAAGGGCTCAATAAGTGATAGTTAGAGTTTTAATTGTTATTCTTGTTGTTTTGAAAATTGTTGCAGTTATAGTCTGATCCATTTTGGTCATGATTTATGTCTTCTGTTATCCACTGATTGTTGACCTTTGTTCTATTATCTGTGATCAAGTAGGAAAAGTGTCCATTTACCCTAGAGTATCTTCCTGAATCTCAGCAGAACTCAGAGAGATTCTGTTAGCTTTGCTAAGACCTTCCAGAGCCACACACCCTGGAAGTTAGTGCAAAATTGGAAAACAGCAACTCACTCAGCAGGAGCAAAGGGAATCAGTTGACACAGCTCAATCCCAGGAAAAGGTTGATAAATGCATACAGGATGCTTAAAATGAAATAAAACACAACAGTCTGTCAAGACTGCTGGGTAACTAAGAAAATATTTTAGCAAAGAAAGAGGAAAAGGAGGGAAGAATACATTTACCTCAAATGATCCAAATCTGCAAGTGGATAAACAATTTTTTTAAAATTAAAGTTAAACCTGTGTAAAATGTTCAGCAACTACAGATGAGTATGAAGTTAAAAATACTCTATCCTTAGCTTACCCTTGAGGTAATTAATTTTTGGAATTCTGGTATCATTCTTTGGTGATTGGCTACATATACTTATTCCCTCTGCTTCTTCAGTTAAGTTCAGTTCAGTCACTCAGTCGTGTCTGACTCGTTGTGACCCCGTGAACCACAGCATGCCAGGCCTCCCTGTCCATCACCAACTCCCGGAGTTCACTCGGACTCAGGTCCATCGAGTCTGTGATGCAATCCAGCCATCTCATCCTCGGTCATCCCCTTCTCCTTCTGCCCCCAATCCCGCCCAGCTACAGAGTCTTTTCCAATGAGTCAACTCTTCGCATCAGGTGGCCAAAGTACTGGAGCTTCAGCTTTAGCATCATTCCTTCCAAAGAAATCCCAGGGCTGATCTCCTTCAGAATGGACTGGTTGGATCTCCTTGCAGTCCAAGGGACTCTCAAGAGTCTTCTCCAACACCACAGTTCAAATGCATCAATTCTTTGGCACTCAGCCTTCTTCACAGTCCAACTCTCACATCCATATATGACCACAGGAAAAACCATAGCCTTGACTAGACGGACCTTAGTTGGCAAAGTAAT